>NC_069079.1:117328556-117645470 GCF_025698485.1 Gossypium arboreum | reverse complement strand
TGGGCTTAGGCCCAATGGGCTTGAGTGACTTGGGCTTTGAATGGGTTTTCCTTACACACCGAGTTTCCCAAACTCACCCCTTTATTTTCATCCACGCAGAAATCCCCAACCATAGTGGGCTTGGAGCCGTGAGGGAATTGAGTGGCCACCGCTCGAAAGTTTGATTTTCTTCAGTGAACTGGACATCCTTTTATTTACGTTTGAAGTTTTGGGTTTTAAATGTAATAAGGCCGCTTAATTATTTTTGATGGTTTTAATATGTATTACTAAGATAGGTATTACTTATTTTAACTGTTGAAATTGGATAGCTTTAGGGCACGTTTTCAAAAACAACAATTGATTTCAAAATAACACGACAACAAGCAAAGCTTCCGCAATGAAAGTATTTTCCAAAATTAATCACTTTTCTTAAAAATGACTTAATCAAATCGGTTTCCTAGAAATATCCATGACGTTAAGGTGTGGCAATGGCGGTATGCATGTCTAGGATTGGATCCGAAGGAGCTTGGTATAGCGGTCCGATGGACTCACCACCTCTTTTCCTGGTTTCTTACGGTGCATGCTTCTATTCACTTTAATCCTTAATGAATTAATCTTTTGAACATCAAGTACGATTTTCTGGACTTAGAATGGAAATTTTTTTTTTAACGTTTTTGATGTGGCATGCTCGATCCGGCCATAACTTCTAGGCCGGGTTTGGGGTGCTACAGATATCGCAGCCTGAGCTTCTTTGTACGAACTTTTTTGGGGACAATTTTGAGCTCGACATGTGTTTAAGAGATCTAGAGTACTTTGTCGATGCCCAAAATGTAGCATTCCTCCTCCTTGTTAATTCAGGTATAGTAAGACTACCGCATACCCCATTTTTTATCTGAATTGCCCTTTACGAGTTTTCAATTCAAAACCTTTTTGGCCTCAAAGCGCCCTTTACGAGTTTTCGCCTTGGCCTCTTCTTTTTCTTTTTTTTTTATTTTTTATTTTTTTTAAAACTATTAACTGGGATTGGATTCTGAGTTCACCGGATTGGGTAGGTTCTTGCCATCAATCCCGGTCAATATCAATGCTCCTCCACAGCAGATCTTCTGTACTACATAAGGTCTTTCTCAGTTCGGCATCCACTTTCCTCTAAAGTCCTTTTGTATAGAAATGATCTTCTTCAACGCCAGGTCCCCCCGTTGAATTCTCTAAGATGAACCCCTTTGTCATAAGCCCGCATCATCTGACCGTGACGGATGTCCTTCAAATTTGACTGATCATATCGGGATTGGATCCATTCTACCTCATCTAACTTTAGTTCTGACAAGACTCGGAGAAAAAGAATAATGAAAAAAACGCTTCCATTCCATAAATTAATGAGAAAGGCGTTGCCCCGATGAAGGTCTTAGCCAACGTTTGATAAGTATAGAGGGTAAATGGTAACTTCTTTATGTCAATCTTTACAAGTCTTGGTCACTTTCCACAATCTTTTTTTTTTTGTTGTTTTTGTCTTTGTTTTTTCCTTTCTCTTTTTTTTTTTCTTTCTTTTTGGCTATTTTTGCTATACTAGGATATGGCGTCTGATATTTGAACAGACTGTAAGATTTTGACATTGTGCAGTTGTATTAGACATGATCCTTTTTGACATTCCTTGTCGGCACTTGATTTTTTTCTTTTTTATTTTAAATTTGATAACTATCGATTTTGTAACATTTGCACATGAAGTGACTTTCACCCTCTTCGTGAAAGTAATCGATGACTCCAAAGATGAATCGGTATCGGTTAGAAGCTTTGAAGAGATCGGCCCCATAATATCCCTGCCCCACATATAGAAAATCTGTGAAGAAATAGAGGTTGCACATAAGTCTTGTCTTCCTCTATTTGGCATTTACGACATAACTGATACAATTCCCTTCTATGGTGGATCAGCAGTACCCAAACCTCATGATTAGCTTGGCTAACGTAAAACCATTGGCATGTGTCCTTCTAACACCCGTATGGACCTTCTTTAGCATCCACAAGTCTTAGTAGCCCAGGAATATATTGATACGATCATGCAAAAATATCTTTAAATTCTTGAAATAACTCAATGATGTCTCTCTTTATCTTTGCAGTGATGCTGGCTCCGATCTTTACCTCTTTCTCTTTTCCTAGGCTCACTGTCCACTGACTTTTGTAGAGTAGGATTTGTTTTTCATCTTGCTCTAACATTCTTAACAAATCAGGAGATAAGTTACAATCTCTGTCATCTTCAAAGTCCTGAGATCCCCCTAAACACATATCTCACTCAAAAGGAGACTTTGAATCAGTGATAGCGTCACTCACGTCATTGATATCTGGGGACCTGTTGTAGGTATGAAGGCAGATTCCAAATAATAAATGATTCCAAGAATGATTATTAATATGGTATGATCATGAATGAAAAATAAAAGTATATTTAAAAAAGAGTCCAAAGAACAAAAAAAATATAAAGAATAAAAGAATATTTGCTCAAAAAGATGCATTTTATTGAAATAAAGATTTTGAACACAAGTCTATTTCACAAAAGGATTCTTATTGCTTCTAAGCTTAAAGCAACAAGCGCGTTTTGAATATTACTCTAGATTAGCTCTAAAAATACAAGGATCTCTTCCACAGTCCCATTGTTCAAAACACTCCCAAGTATGCAAAGGTTTGGAAACTTTTATTCCCTGGTTCCCTCTTCGGATATGTCATTTAGATTCCCCGATATTTCTTCCAAGCTTTTGACTTGTTCAAAGCATCGCAACTCTTTTGCCCCCACTTTCAAATATCGCATTTACTTTATTGTTAGAGCGATTAGGCTTTGAGGAATCGTCAAACTTCACAATTCCTATTTCAATGAACCTTTCGACTAACTTTTTAAATGTAGTGCAGTTTTCGATTGAGTGTCCCGTTATTCTCGCATGGTACTCACATTGAGCATTCTCATTATACTATTTTGG
Source organism: Gossypium arboreum (assembly GCF_025698485.1). NCBI lineage: Eukaryota > Viridiplantae > Streptophyta > Magnoliopsida > Malvales > Malvaceae > Gossypium > Gossypium arboreum. The sequence continues at coordinate 117,642,531 of NC_069079.1, read as the reverse complement.
GAATGGAGGTTGCATGAGTTTTGAGTAGAGTAGAGACACTACATGCACATCAAAAAGATTCTGATACTACTCTTTATATGACATCGGAATGGATGTAAACCTGAACCTTTCTGTATTTGGCCTTAAGTTGGATTCCTGCCTTGAAGAGTCTTGATAGCTAGTGGTTACAGCCCTCGGCTGGCCTACGTTGACCAATTTGGAAGGCATGCTCATGATGCTTACTTTATTTTCCTTGTTTCTCGGGGTTGACCTTTTAGCGCTATCTCCCGCATCTATCTTCCCACTCCTTATCGCATTTTCAATCGTCTCACCGAACATTACTATATTGAACAAGTTCAGAGTAGTGCTTCCCAACACATGGTTAATGAATGGGGCTTTCAGAGTATTGATGAAAAGTATGGTAGTCTCTTTTTCTAAGAGAGGTGGCTGAACTTGTATGGCAACTTCCTTCCACCTTTGCGCGTATTACCGAAAACTCTCATTCGGTTTCTTTTCCATGCTCTGTAAAGTGATCCTATCAGGAGTCATATCCGTTACATAACTATACTGTTCATGAAAGCTTGTGCTAGATCTTTCCATGAATTAATCTGGGTATGGCTCAATTGGTTGTACCATTTGGATGCTGTCCCAACCAGACTTTCTTGGAAACAGTGAATCAATAATTGGTCATTATTAACATACCCAGTCATTCGTTTACAAAACATGGTGATATGAGCTTGGGGACAATTAGTCCCATTATACTTTTCAAATTCAAGCATTTTAAACTTATAGGGAAGTATTAAGTCCAGAACCAAGCTCAGGTCCTTGGCGTCAATTCCGCGATAATCATCAGCATTTTCTATCGCCTTAAATTTTTCCTCCAGCAATTTGTATCGGTCTTCTAATTGCTTTGGGAGTTCCCCTTTTGCCTTTTCTACCTCCGCCATGTCATCCAAATCAGGGACACCGGGATTTACCAGATTGTCTCCGGAGCCTGAGCCTGTAGGAAAGTGTGTTATTGCTGAAACGCCATGCTGAGGACTGATATTGACGGACACCCTAGGTGGATATACATTGGGTTGTGCTGGGGTATTTGTTAGGGTGAAACCTGGTGGATAGACAGGGTCCTCACTGTCATCCCCAGGGTTGACCATAGGGCTCTTTCCTTTTCCTGGCCCTCCAAGCAGTAACTGGGTTAACTGATTTGTAACGCCCCCACACCCGAGACCGTCGCCGGAGTCGAGTATGAGGTGTTACTAAGCTTAGTTTAACATTTTTAGAACTTTGAATTATTTGTTTCTACATTCACAGCTTTTAAGCTACTTGCGTCACAGTCACAAGAAAAATCATATCTCGAGTTACAAAACTCGAAATTAAGATCCGTAAATTTTCCCTGAATCTAGACTCATAAAACTATCTACTAATTTTTTTCAAGAATTTTTGGTTAGGCCAATTAGTACAGTTTATTAGTTAAAGTTACCCCTATTTCAAGACTCGACTGGTCTGACCTCTGTTTACTACGAACCACATTTCTCTCTGTACAAAATTCATATGACTATGAAGTTTGTTTATACTAAAACTAGACTCAATAAGGATTCTGAGGATATAAAATACACCACCTAATTATATCTTTACAATTTATGGTGAATTTCTAAAGTAGGAACAGGGGATTCAGAAACTGCTATGACTCTATTTCACTAAAATTAAAATATCTTCTAACATATACTTCCTTTACTTGTTTCATTTGTTTCATGTGAAACTAGACATAATAAGATTCAATTTGATATGTATTTCACCACCAAATTCAATTTCTATGATTTTTAGTAAATTTTCAAACTCACGTTAGTGTTGCTGCGGTATTCTGTTTATGGTAAATTTCATCATTTTTATGAGTTTTTATGCACTAAGTATCTTAATAGTTTTCCTTAACATCAAACATAATCTAAACTAACCATTTTCATAATTTATCATTATCAAGCATTTCCTCAACCATTTCACAACCATACCATAAGATCATTTACACAAAATGGGTATATTGCTATACATGCCATACTTAAATTTACAAGCCATTTACCAAAAATCTTCTGGATAGTGTGGCTGAGCCTTCGACCTATCCCGACTCCTGAGCTGGCTTGTCCAAAACTACAATGAGTAAGAAGGAGGGAGTAAGCATAAATGCTTAGTAAGTTCATATGCAAATAATAAGTAACATAACAAACAGTTATACCAGTCAACATTAGCATACATCACTAAAACACATATCACATTTTTAATCATTCTTCATCATCTTATTACCTTATCGTGGTTGTATCAATACTCAACCCGAGGGTTAAATACATACCTGTCCAAAATATCCATTTCATATCACTTACCAATACGTCTCTTTACATCTCGAAATTTTCCTCCATTTGAGTAGAACTTTACCCGTTGAACACATCGGAATATAATTCGGATACATGGATAACTTGCACATAAGTGCCACATATTCAATCAAGCAATCATGTAACCCGCCCATAAGCAAACTCGGACTCAACTCAACGAGCTCGGGCGTTCGCATCCATAAGTGAACTCGGACTCAACTCAACGAGTTCGGATGCCTAGTTACATCTCACGAACTCGGACTCAACTCAACGAGTTCGGACATTCGCATCCATAAGTGAACTCGGACTCAACTCAACGAGTTCGGATGCTCAACCATCCTAGTGACATGTCACTTGTATCCTAATCTATTCCTAAGGTTCAAACGGGCTTTTTCCTCGAACACTTATCCTTTCCGTCTTCCGTAGAATGCCGAAATCAATACTCGGTAACAATTATATTTAACAAGTAGTTCACATAATTTACATATTATTTGAAATTAACCACAAAGCATACATTTCATAATAAAATTCAGCATAACACATAATTAATATCAATAACTTAAAAATAACAATTATGCTACATTATTTACACATGAACTTACCTTGGTACCAAAATACAAAGATTTTGCAATTTAGTCCACAATCTTTTCTTTTCCTCGATTGAGGTCGATTCCACGTCTTTCTTGATCTAAAATAACACATTTAGCTTATTTAATACTCACATTATCAAATTAATCCTTAACTCAAATTTTGGCAAAATTACAATTTTACCCCTAAACTTTTGCATATTTACATTTTTGCCCCTAGGCTCGGGATTAAACTTTATTCCTTATTCTTATGTTTTACAACATGCTGATCACTTTTCTCTTCTACGGCAACATCAAATTCTCACTCTAACATGTACTTGTGACTATTAGGTATTTTTACCGATAAAGCCCTTTTACTCGTTTTTGCTTAAAATCGAGTAGTACAAGTTGTCTAACATAATTTAAAACTTCATATTCCATCATAAAACATCAAAATACACAAATTTCACCTATGGGTATTTTTCCAAATATAAACCCTAGGTTAAATTATTGCTAACATAAGCTTTATCGAGTTACCGGGATCTCAAAAACGTAAAAATCATTAAAAACGGGGCTTGGAATCACTTACTATGGAGCTTGGAAGCTTGAAACAAACCCTAGCTATGGAGAACCCTTGAAATTTCGGCCTAATGAAGAAGATGGACAAAATTGGCTTTTAATTTTGTTTTAATTCATTTTAATAACTAAATGACCAAAATACCCTTACTACTAAACTTTCCAAAATTCCTTCCATGTCCTAATTTTGTCCATGAACTTAAAATTGGTAAAATTGCTATTTAAGACCTCCTCATTAATATTCCAAAACAATTTCATACTAAAAACTTCTAGAATGCAAGTTTTGCAACTTATTCGATTTAGTCCCTACTTTCAATTTAAGCACTTTAGGCATAGAACTTCATCACGAAATTTTCACACAATCATGCAATCATATCATAAACATCAAAATCATTGTAAAATAATTATTTCTATCTCGGATTTGTGGTCACGAAACCACTATTCCGATTAAGCCCTAATTTAGGATATTACAACTCTCCCCCCTTTTAAAGATTTTCGTCCTCGAAAATCTTACCGGTAAACAGGTGTGGGTATTGGTTTCTCATAGTTTCTTCAGTTTCCCATGTAGTCTCTTCTACCCCATGCTTTTGCCACAACACTTTCACAAGTGTAACACTTTTATTTCTTAGTTGTTTGACTTCTCGAGCTAAAATCTTAATCGGTTCTTCTTCATAAGTCATATCAGGTCGCAGTTCAATTTCTGTCGGTGAAATTATATGTGAAGGATCTGAACGATACCGACGTAACATAGATACGTGAAACACATCATAAATCTTTTCTAATTCAGGTGGTAAAGCTAGCCGATATGCTACCGGTCCAACTTTTTCAATTATTTCATACGGTCCAATAAAACGCGACTTAACTTGCCCTTTCGTCCAAATCTAAGGACTTTCTTCCATGGAGACACTTTCAAAAATACCTTATCACCAACTTGAAACTCAATGTCCTTTCGCTTTAGGTCCGCATAAGATTTACATCTATCTGAAGCGACTTTCAAACAATCTCGAATTATCTTCACTTTTCTTCGCTTTTATTAAATCAACTCCATAAATCTGATTTTCCTTGAGTTCAGTCCAATACAAAGGCGTTCGACACTTGCGACCATACAATGCTTCATAAGGTGCCATTTTCAAGCTCGTCGATAGCTATTGTTGTAAGCAAATTCTACCAACGGCAAATATCTTTCCCAACTTCCTTGAAATTCCAATACACAACATCCGAGCATGTCTTCAAGAATCAATTACTCTCTCGATTGTCCATCGGTTTGTGGATGAAAAGCAATCTCGAAATTTAACCCATACCTAACGCGTCTTGCAACTTTTGCCAAAACCGCGAGGTAAACCTTGGATCTCTATCTGAAATAATCGATAATGGTATTCGTGTAATCTAACAATTTCTTTAATATACGATTCAGCCAACTTGTTAAGAGAATAATTAAACGCATCGAGATAAAATGAGCCGACTTAGTTAATCATCAACTATTACCCAGATGGCATCTTTCTTTCCGAGTCAATGGCAATCTGAAACAAAATCCATAGTAATCCGATCCCATTTCCATTCAGAACCATAATAGGCTAGAGTAATCCTCAAGGTACTTGGTGTTCACTTTCACCGTTGACAAATTAAGCATTTGGACACAAACTCGATATATCTCCTTTCATTCCATTCCACCAATACATTTTCTTCAAGTCATTATACATTTTCGTACTACCGGATGAATCGAGAAATAACCACTATGTGCTTCTGTAGGATCTTTTGAATCAATTCCTCATTCTTGATTTTACAAATCCGATCTTTAAACATTAAGCACCCATCGAACCAATTCTAAAATCGATCCGTGTCGACTTCACAATGCTTTTCTTTTGGCTAGCAAATCTTGATCATTTTTCCGAGTTTGAAATCTCTTGTAAAAACATTGGTTTTGCTCTTAACTCTGCTAGAATCGAACCATCATTTGACACTTTCAACCGAGTGTTCATAACTCTCAAAGCAAACAACAACTTTACGCTCAAAGCATCAAGAACCACATTCGCTTTTCGGATGATAATCAATAACAAGCTCGTAATCTTTCAACAACTCCAACCATCTTCGTTGTCTCAAATTCAAGTCTTTTGTGACATCAAGTACTTAAGACTTTTGTGGTCGGTATATACCCACATTTTTCACCATACAAATAATGTCGCCAAATTTTCAAAGCAAACACCACCGCATGACCAATTCCAAATCGTGAGTAGGATAATTCCTCTCATGAGGTTTTAAGCGCCTCAAGCATATGCCACCACTTTTCCTTCTTGTATGAGCACACACCCCAAACCATTTAGAGAAGCATCACTATACACCACAAATTCTTTACGATTCAGTTTGTACTAACACCGGTGCCTCTGTTAATAACTTTTCAATTCTTCAAAACTCGTTGACATTCTTCCGTCCATTCAAATTTAACATCCTTTCGAGTAATCTAGTTATAGGAGCAGCAATTATAGAAAATCCATTTACAAACCGCCGATAATACCCAAATAGCCCCAAGAAACTTCTAACTTCGATTCGTTTTTGGTGGTTTCCAATCAACAATGGCTGAAATTTTACTAGGATCAACCCGTATACCATCACCGAAACAATATGACCCAAAATCCAACTTCCGGAGCCAAAATTCACTTTTACTAAACTTAGCATACAAATGCTTATCTCTCAAAGTTTGCAAAACTATCCTCAAATGCTCAAGATGTTCTGTCTCATCTTTTGAATAAATTAAAATATCATCTATAAACACCACAACAAATTTGTCCAAGTATGGCGAAATATGCGATTCATTAAATCCATAAACACAGCAGAGCATTTGTCAATCCGAATGGCATAACTAAAAGTTCATAATGACCATACCTTGTTCTAAAAGCGTTTAGGTGCATCCGACTCCTTTACCCGCAGCTTGGTAATACCCGGATCTCAAGTCAATCTTTGAAAACCATGTCGCTCCTTTTAGCTGATCAAACAAATCATCAATTCTCGAAGCGGATACTTGTTTTGATTGTCACCTTGTTTAACTTCCGATAATCAACACATAATCTCATAGAACCATCCTTCTTTTCACAAATAACACGGAGCACCCCAAGGTGAAAAACTTCGGTCTCACAAAGCCTTTATCACCAACTCTTGCAAGCTGCGACTTTAATTCTTTCAACTCTGTTGGTGCCATTCTATTTGGAGCAATCGAGATCGGAGTGTTCCCTTATCAAATCAATACCAAATTCTACTTCCCCGACCGAGGCAAACCCGCAATTCTTCCGAAATACGTCCATAAATTCACACACAACCCAAGACTGATTCAACTTTCTTTTCAACTTCTTTTGTATTAATTACATACGCCAAATAAGCTTCATAACCCTTTCTCGATATTTTTGAGCCGACATTGAAGAAATCACACTAGGCAATGCCTCTGATTTATCCGATTCAACCCGCAGAGTTTCACCATTTCCACACTTTAATTCTATAACCTTTTCTTTGCAATTTACTATAGCATCATGCAATGTCAACCAATCCATACCCAAAATAACATCAAATTCATCAAACGGCAACAACATCAAGTCGGTAGGAAAGTAATGATCCCGAATCATTAAAGGACATTTCTTACATACTTTATCAATAGTCACACATTTGCCTAACAGATTCGACACTCTAATCATAAATTACGTATTCTCAACGGTATATTCATACTAGACACCAATTTCATGCACACATATGAATGAGTAGAACCGGATCAATCAAAGCAATAACATTAACATTATAGAGAGAAATGTACCGTAATCACATCGGTGAGGAAGCATCTTCACGCGCTTTAATAGCATAAGTTCTAGCCGGAGCCCTTCCTTCAGGTCTAACCGGTGCATCCCTGGCTACATTCTTACTGCTTGTTTCACTTCCAACTTTTCTCGGATACCTTCCCCTCGAGTCTGCACCACTAGCTTTTACATTCTGAAATTTTTCTTTCTCAGCTCTCTCTGGGTAGTCTCTAATAAAATGATCCGGAGAACCACATCGAAAACATTCATTTGCTCTGCACGGACCAAAATGATTTCTACCACACCGCTGGCACTCGGGTTTAACAAATCTCGTATTTCCCACACTAGCCGCAGAAGTAGTCTGAGATTTAGGACCCACATTTTGCTTCTTAAAATTTCCATATGATTGCCCAGCTGAAACTTGGGAATGAGGATTCATATTTCTTGACTTTCCGGTTTCTTTGAGGGTGCATTACTCATTGGTCTTTTCTTCCAATTTCGTGTTTGATTCTACCTTTTTCTTTTCCTTCAGTAATTCTTCAACCTTGCAAGCTCGATCGACAAGTACCACCATTTCTTTTAGTTCAAGGATCCCAACAAATACCTTAATGTCTTCGTTAAGCCCGTCTTCAAATCGTCGGCACATCTTGGCTTCAGAGGAACATATTCCCGGCATACTTACTTAATCGAACAAACTCTCTTTCATATTCGAGATCTGTCATATTACCTTGCTTCACTCAAGAAACTCTTTACATTTCGATCAATAAATCTTTCACTAATATATTTCTTCCAAACTCTTCTTGAAAGAATTCCCGTTTACCCTCTCTTCGGTACCACCAAATCAAAGTCTTCCACCAATTATAGGCTGAATCTCTCAACAAAGATGTAGCACATTTCAAACATTCTTCGGTGTACAAGATAATTCATCAAATACCGGATAGAATTTTCAAGCGAACTCTGCTTTCTCGCATCATCATCAATATTTGCTCTAAATTCTTCAGCCCTTGTTTACTTAATTCTATCAACGGGGTTCTGTGAAATTTTATCATATCCACTCCTTGAGGCATTGGAGGTATAGGTTGAGGAATTGGGGAGGTGGGGAGGTCGTACATTTGGGTTCGTCTGAACGAACTCGGTGTACCATGCACTCATCATTTGGAGAAAGGCTTCCGATCCCTCTCCCTCCTCCCCGACCAACAGAGGGGTGGGTTTTCGGTCGGCACTGCTCCATCAGCCGGAGCTGGCGCTTTACTCAGACTTCATCTCGCCACACTGGATCGGGATCCATTTACTATATAAAAAATTTCATTTAAAAGGTCAAAAGTCGTCACACTATCACAATTCATACATATGGCATGTATAGCAAAATCCGTACATACAACACGTGGTTCGAGAACCGACTAAACCTGCTCGATACCACTAAATGTAATGCCCCACACCCGAGACCGTCACGAGTCGAGTATGAGGTGTTACTAAGCTTAGTTTAACATTTTAGAACTTTGAATTATTTGTTTCTACATTCACAGCTTTTAAGCTACTTGCGTCACATTCACAAGAAAAATCATATCTCGAGTTACGAAACTCGAAATTAAGATCCGTAAATTTTCCCTGAATCTAGACTCATAAAAATATCTACTAATTTTTTTCTAGAATTTTTGGTTGGGCCAATTAGTACAGTTTATTAGTTAAAGTTACCCCTGTTTCAAGACTCGACTGGTCTGACCTCTGTTTACTACGAACCACATTTCTCTCTGTAAAAAATTCATATGACTATGAAGTTTGTTTATACTAAAACTAGACTCAATAAGGATTCTGGGGATATAAAATACACCACCTAATTATATCTTTACAATTTATGGTGAATTTCTAAAGTAGGAACAGGGGATTCAGAAACTGCTATGACTCTATTGCACTAAAATTAAAATATCTTCTAACATATACTTCCTTTACTTGTTTCATTTGTTTCATGTGAAACTAGACATAATAAGATTCAATTTGATATGAATTTCACCACCAAATTCAATTTCTATGATTTTTAGTAAATTTTCAAACTCGCGTTAGTGTTGCTGCGGTATTCTGTTTATGGTAAATTTCATCATTTTTATGAGTTTTTATGCACTAAGTATCTTAATAGTTTTCCTTAACATCAAACATAATCTAAACTAACCATTTTCATAATTTATCATTATCAAGCATTTCCTCAACCATTTCACAACCATACCATAAGATCATTTACACAAAATGGGTATATTGCTATACATGCCATACTTAAATTTACAAGCCATTTACCAAAAATCTTCTGGATAGTGTGACTGAGCCTTCGACCTATCCCGACTCTTGAGCTGGCTTGTCCAAAACTACAATGAGTAAGAAGGAGGGAGTAAGCATAAATGCTTAGTAAGTTCATATGCAAATAATAAGTAACATAACAAACAGTTATACCACCAACATTAGCATACATCACTAAAACACATATCACATTTTTAATCATTCTTCATCATCTTATTACCTTATCGTGGTTGTATCAATACTCAACCCGAGGGTTAAATACATACCTGTCCAAAATATCCATTTCATATCACTTACCAATACGTCTCTTTACATCTCGAAATTTTCCTCCATTTGAGTAGAACTTTACCGTTGAACACATCGAATATAATTCGGATACATGGATAACTTGCACATAAGTGCCACATATTCAATCAAGCAATCATGTAACCCGCCCATAAGCAAACTCGGACTCAACTCAACGAGCTCAGGCGTTCGCATCCATAAGTGAACTCGGACTCAACTCAACGAGTTCGGATGCCTAGTTACATCTCACGAACTCGGACTCAACTCAACGAGTTCGGACATTCGCATCCATAAGTGAACTCGGACTCAACTCAACGAGTTCGGATGCTCAACCATCCTAGTGACATGTCACTTGTATCCTAATCTATTCCTAAGGTTCAAACGGGCTTTTCCTCGAACACTTATCCTTTCCGTCTTCCGTAGAATGCCAAATCAATACTCTAGTAACAATTATATTTAACAAGTAGTTCACATAATTTACATATTATTTGAAATTAACCACAAAGCATACATTTCATAATAAAATTCAGCATAACACATAATTAATATCAATAACTTAAAAATAACAATTATGCTACATTATTTACACATGAACTTACCTTGGTACCAAAATACAAAGATTTTGCAATTTAGTCCACAATCTTTTCTTTTCCTCGATTGAGGTCGATTCCACGTCTTTCTTGATCTAAAATAACACATTTAGCTTATTTAATACTCACATTATCAAATTAATCCTTAACTCAAATTTTGGCAAAATTACAATTTTACCCTAAACTTTTGCATATTTACATTTTTGCCCCTAGGCTCGGGATTAAACTTTATTCCTTATTCTTATGTTTTACAACATGCTGATCACTTTTCTCTTCTATGGCAACATCAAATTCTCACTCTAACATGTACTTGTGACTATTAGGTATTTTTACCGATAAAGCCCTTTACTCGTTTTTGCTTAAAATCGAGTAGTACAAGTTGTCTAACATAATTTAAAACTTCATATTCCATCATAAAACATCAAAATACACAAATTTCACCTATGGGTATTTTTCCAAATATAAACCCTAGGTTAAATTATTGCTAACATAAGCTTTATCGAGTTAGGGATCTCAAAACGTAAAAATCATTAAAAGCGGGCTTGGAATCACTTACTATGGAGCTTGGAAGCTTGAAACAAACCCTAGCTATGGAGAACCCTTGAAATTTCGGCCTAATGAAGAAGATGGACAAAATTGGCTTTTAATTTTGTTTTAATTCATTTTAATAACTAAATGACCAAAATACCCTTACTACTAAACTTTCCAAAAATTCCTTCCATGTCCTAATTTTGTCCATGAACTTAAAATTGGTAAAATTGCTATTTAAGACCTCCTCATTAATATTCCAAAACAATTTCATACTAAAACTTCTAGAATGCAAGTTTTGCAACTTATTCGATTTAGTCCCTACTTTCAATTTAAGCACTTTAGGCATAGAACTTCATCACGAAATTTTCACAAAATCATGCAATCATATCATAAACATCAAAATCATTGTAAAATAATTATTTCTATCTCGGTTTGTGGTCACGAAACCACTATTCCGATTAAGCCCTAATTTAGGATATTACAACTCTCCCCCCCTTTTAAAGATTTTCGTCCTCGAAAATCTTACCGGTAAACAGGTGTGGGTATTGGTTTCTCATAGTTTCTTCAGTTTCCCATGTAGTCTCTTCTACCCCATGCTTTTGCCACAACACTTTCACAAGTGTAACACTTTTATTTCTTAGTTGTTTGACTTCTCGAGCTAAAATCTTAATCGGTTCTTCTTCATAAGTCATATTAGGTCGCAGTTCAATTTCTGTCGGTGAAATTATATGTGAAGGATCTGAACGATACCGACGTAACATAGATACGTGAAACACATCATGAATCTTTTCTAATTCGGGTGGTAAAGCTAGCCGATATGCTACCGGTCCAACTTTTTCAATTATTTCATACGGTCCAATAAAACGCGGACTTAACTTGCCCTTTCGTCCAAATCTAAGGACTTTCTTCCATGGAGACACTTTCAAAAATACCTTATCACCAACTTGAAACTCAATGTCCTTTCGCTTTAGGTCTGCATAAGATTTACATCTATCCAAGCGACTTTCAAACAATCTCGAATTATCTTCACTTTTCTTGATTTCTTTTATTAAATCAACTCCATAAATCTGATTTTCCTTGAGTTCAGTCCAATACAAAGGCGTTCGACACTTGCGACCATACAATGCTTCATAAGGTGCCATTTTCAAGCTCGTCTGATAGCTATTGTTGTAAGCAAATTCTACCAACGGCAAATATCTTTCCCAACTTCCTTGAAATTCCAATACACAACATCGAGCATGTCTTCAAGAATCAATTACTCTCTCGATTGTCCATCGGTTTGTGGATGAAAAGCATCTTCGAAATTTAACCGTACCTAACGCGTCTTGCAACTTTTGCCAAAACCGCGAGGTAAACCTTGGATCTCTATCTGAAATAATCGATAATGGTATTCCGTGTAATCTAACAATTTCTTTAATATACGATTCAGCCAACTTGTTAAGAGAATAATTAAATGCGTCATCGATAAAATGAGCCGACTTAGTTAATCATCAACTATTACCCGGATGGCATCTTTCTTTCCGGAGTCAATGGCAATCTGAAACAAAATCCATAGTAATCCGATCCCATTTCCATTCAGAACCATAATAGGCTAGAGTAATCTCAAGGTACTTGGTGTTCACTTTCACTGTTGACAAATTAAGCATTTGGACACAAACTCGATTTATCTCTTTTCATTCCATTCCACCAATACATTTTCTTCAAGTCATTATACATTTTCGTACTACCCGGATGAATCGAGAAATAACCACTATGTGCTTCTGTAGGATCTTTTGAATCAATTCCTCATTCTTCGATTACACAAATCCGATCTTTAAACATTAAGCACCCATCGAACCAATTCTAAATCGATCCGTGTCGACTTCACACTGCTTTCTTTTGGCTAGCAAATCTTGATCATTTTTCGAGTTTGAAATCTCTTGTAAAACATTGGTTTTGCTCTTAACTCTGCTAGAATCGAACCATCATTTGACACTTTCAACCGAGTGTTCATAACTCTCAAAGCAAACAACAACTTTACGCTCAAAGCATCAAGAACCACATTCGCTTTTCCGGATGATAATCAATAACAAGCTCGTAATCTTTCAACAACTCCAACCATCTTCGTTGTCTCAAATTCAAGTCTTTTGTGACATCAAGTACTTAAGACTTTTGTGGTCGGTATATACCGACATTTTTCACCATACAAATAATGTCGCCAAATTTTCAAAGCAAACACCACCGCATGACCAATTCCAAATCGTGAGTAGGATAATTCCTCTCATGAGGTTTTAATCGCCTCGAAGCATATGCCACCACTTTTCCTTCTTGCATGAGCACACACCCCAAACCATTTAGAGAAGCATCACTATACACCACAAATTCTTTACGATTCGGGCTGTACTAACACCGGTGCCTCTGTTAATAACTTTTTCAATTCTTCAAAACTCTGTTGACATTCTTCCGTCCATTCAAATTTAACATCCTTTCGAGTAATCTAGTTATAGGAGCAGCAATTATAGAAAATCCATTTACAAACCGCCGATAATACCCAGCTAGCCCCAAGAAACTTCTAACTTCGATTCGTTTTTGGTGGTTTCCAATCAACAATGGCTGAAATTTTACTAGGATCAACCCGTATACCATCACCAAACAATATGACCCAAAATCCAACTTCCGGAGCCAAAATTCACTTTTACTAAACTTAGCATACAGTTGCTTATCTCTCAAAGTTTGCAAAACTATCCTCAAATGCTCGGCATGCTCTGTCTCATCTTTTGAATAAATTAAAATATCATCTATAAACACCACAACAAATTTGTCCAAGTATGGCGAAATATGCGATTCATTAAATCCATAAACACAGCATGAGCATTTGTCAATCCGAATGGCATAACTAAAATTCATAATGACCATACCTTGTTCTAAAAGCGCTTTTAGGTGCATCCGACTCCTTTACCCAGATTGGTAATACCCAGGATCTCAAGTCAATCTTTGAAAACCATGTCGCTCCTTTTAGCTGATCAAACAAATCATCAATTCTCGAACGCGGATACTTGTTTTGATTGTCACCTTGTTTAACTGCCGATAATCAACACATAATCTCATAGAACCATCCTTCTTTTCACAAATAACACGGAGCACCCCAAGGTGAAAACTTCGGTCTCACAAAGCCTTTATCACCAACTCTTGCAAGCTGCGACTTTAATTCTTTCAACTCTGTTGGTGCCATTCTATATGGAGCAATCGAGATCGGAGTGTTCGGTATCAAATCAATACCAAATTCTACTTCCCGACCGAGGCAAACCCGCAATTCTTACGGAAATCGTCCGCAAATTCACACACAACCCAAGACCGATTCAACTTTCTTTTCAACTTCTTTTGTATTAATTACATACGCCAAATAAGCTTCATAACCCTTTCTCAGATATTTTTGAGCCGACATTGAAGAAATCACACTAGGCAATGCCTCTGATTTATCTGATTCAACCCGCAGAGTTTCACCATTTCCACACTTTAATTCTATAACCTTTTCTTTGCAATTTACTATAGCATCATGCAATGTCAACCAATCCATACCCAAAATAACATCAAATTCATCAAACGGCAACAACATCAAGTCGGCCGGAAAGTAATGATCCCGAATCATTAAAGGACATTTCTTACATACTTTATCAACAAATCACACATTTGCCTAACAGATTCGACACTCTAATCATAAATTCGTATTCTCAACAGTATATTCATACTAGACACCAATTTCATGCACACATATGAATGAGTAGAACCGGATCAATCAAAGCAATAACATTAACATTATAGAGAAAATGTACCAGGTAATCACATCGGTGAGGAAGCATCTTCACGCTTTAATAGCATAAGTTCTAGCGGAGCCCTTCCTTCAGTCTAACAGGTGCATCCTCGCTACATTCTTCTTGCTTGTTTCACTTCCAACTTTTCTCGGATACCTTCCCTCGAGTCCGCACCACTAGCTTTTACATTCGAAATTTTTCTTTCTCGGCTCTCTCTGGCGTCTCTAATAAAATGATCCGGAGAACCACATCGAAAACATTCATTTGCTCTGCACGGACCAAAATGATTTCTACCACACCGGCACTTTCGGGTTTAACAAATCTCGTATTTCCCACACTAGCCGCAGTAGTCCGAGATTTAGGACCCACATTTCGCTTCTTAAAATTTCCATATGATTGCCCAAATGAAACATGGGAACGAGGATTCATATTTCTTGACTTTCCGGTTTCTTTGTGAGGGTGCATTACTCATTGGTCTTTTCTTCCAATTTCGTGTTTGATTCTACCCTTTTCTTTTCCTTGATGAATTCTTCACCTTGCAAGCTCGATCGACAAGTACCACCATTTCTTTTAGTTCAAGGATCCCAACAAATACCTTAATGTCTTCGTTAAGCCCGTCTTCAAATCGTCGGCACATCTTGGCTTCAGAGGAACATATTCCCGCATACTTACTTAATCGAACAAACTCTCTTTCATATTACGAGATGTCATATTACCTTGCTTCACTCAAGAAACTCTTTACATTTCGATCAATAAATCTTTCACTAATATATTTCTTCCAAACTCTTCTTGAAAGAATTCCCAGTTACCCTCTCTTTGGTACCACCAAAATCAAAGTCTTCCACCAATTATAGGCTGAATCTCTCAACAAAGATGTAGCACATTTCAAACATTCTTCGTGTACAAGATAATTCATCAAATACCGGATAGAATTTTCAAGCCGAACTCGCTTTCTCGCATCATCATCAATATTTGCTCTAAATTCTTCAGCCCCTTGTTTACTTAATTCTATCAACGGGGTTCTGTGAAATTTTATCATATCCACTCCTTGAGGCATTGGAGGTATAGGTTGAGGAATTGGGGAGGTGGGGAGGTCGTACATTTGGGTTCGTGCGAACGAACTCGATGTACCATGCACTCATCATTTGGAGAAAGGCTTCCGATCCCTTTCCTCCTCCCCGACCAACAGAGGGGTGGGTTTTCGATCGTATTGCTCCATCAGCCGGAGCTGGCGCATTACTCTCAGACTTCATCTGCCACACTGGATCGGGATCCATTTACTATATAAAAAAAATTTCATTTAAAAAGGTCAAAAGTCGTCACACTATCACAATTCATACATATGGCATGTATAGCAAAATCCGTACATACAACACGTAGTCCGAGAACCGACTAAACCTGCTCGATACCACTAAATGTAACGCCCCACACCGAGACCGTCATGAGTCGAGTATGAGGTGTTACTAAGCTTAGTTTAACATTTTAGAACTTTGAATTATTTGTTTCTACATTCACAGCTTTTAAGCTACTTGCGTCACAGTCACAAGAAAATCATATCTCGAGTTACAAAACTCGAAATTAAGATCCGTAAATTTTTCCTAAATCTAGACTCATAAAAATATCTACTAATTTTTTTCTAGAATTTTTGGTTGGGCCAATTAGTACAGTTTATTAGTTAAAGTTACCCCTGTTTCAAGACTCGACTGGTCTGACCTCTGTTTACTACGAACCATATTTCTCTCTGTACAAAATTCATATGACTATGAAGTTTGTTTATAATAAAACTAGACTCAATAAGGATTCTGAGGATATAAAATACACCACCTAATTATATCTTTACAATTTATGGTGAATTTCTAAAGTAGGAACAGGGGATTCAGAAACTGCTATGACTCTGTTTCACTAAAATTAATATATCTTCTAACATATACTTCCTTTACTTGTTTCATTTGTTTCATGTGAAACTAGACATAATAAGCTTCAATTTGATATGTATTTCACCACCAAATTCAATTTCTATGATTTTTAGTAAATTTTCAAACTCGCGTTAGTGTTGCTGCGGTATTCTGTTTATGGTAAATTTCATCCTTTTTATGAGTTTTTATGCACTAAGTATCTTAATAGTTTTCCTTAACATCAAACATAATCTAAACTAACCATTTTCATAATTTATCATTATCAAGCATTTCCTCAACCATTTCACAACCATACCATAAGATCATTTACACAAAATGGGTATATTGCTATACTTGCCATACTTAAATTTACAAGCCATTTACCAAAAATCTTCTGGATAGTGTGACTGAGCCTTCGACCTATCCCGACTCTTGAGCTGGCTTGTCCAAAACTACAATGAGTAAGAAGGAGGGAGTAAGCATAAATGCTTAGTAAGTTCATAAGCAAATAATAAGTAACATAACAAACAGTTATACCATTCAACATTAGCATACATCACTAAAACACATATCACATTTTTAATCATTCTTCATCATCTTATTACCTTATCGTGGTTGTATCAATACTCAACCCGAGGGTTAAATACATACCTGTCCAAAATATCCATTTCATATCACTTACCAATACGTCTCTTTACATCTCGAAATTTTCCTCCATTTGAGTAGAACTTTACCCGTTGAACACATCGAATATAATTCGATACATGGATAACTTGCACATAAGTGCCACATATTCAATCAAGCAATCATGTAACCGCCCATAAGCAAACTCGGACTCAACTCAACGAGCTCGGGCGTTCGCATCCATAAGTGAACTCGGACTCAACTCAACGAGTTCGGATGCCTAGTTACATCTCACGAACTCGGACTCAACTCAACGAGTTCGGACATTCGCATCCATAAGTGAACTCGGACTCAACTCAACGAGTTCGGATGCTCAACCATCCTAGTGACATGTCACTTGTATCCTAATCTATTCCTAAGGTTCAAACGGGCTTTTCCTCGAACACTTATCCTTTCCGTCTTCCGTAGAATGCCAAATCAATACTCTAGTAACAATTATATTTAACAAGTAGTTCACATAATTTACATATTATTTGAAATTAACCACAAAGCATACATTTCATAATAAAATTCAGCATAACACATAATTAATATCAATAACTTAAAAATAACAATTATGCTACATTATTTACACATGAACTTACCTTGGTACCAAAATACAAAGATTTTGCAATTTAGTCCACAATCTTTTCTTTTCCTCGATTGAGGTCGATTCCACGTCTTTCTTGATCTAAAATAACACATTTAGCTTATTTAATACTCACATTATCAAATTAATCCTTAACTCAAATTTTGGCAAAATTACAATTTTACCCTAAACTTTTGCATATTTACATTTTTGCCCCTAGGCTCGGGATTAAACTTTATTCCTTATTCTTATGTTTTACAACATGCTGATCACTTTTCTCTTCTATGGCAACATCAAATTCTCACTCTAACATGTACTTGTGACTATTAGGTATTTTTACCGATTAAGCCCTTTTACTCGTTTTTGCTTAAAATCGAGTAGTACAAGTTGTCTAACATAATTTAAAACTTCATATTCTATCATAAAACATCAAAATACACAAATTTCACCTATGGGTATTTTTCCAAATATAAACCCTAGGTTAAATTATTGCTAACATAAGCTTTATCGAGTTCTGGGATCTCAAAAACGTAAAAATCATTAAAAGCGGGCTTGGAATCACTTACTATGGAGCTTGGAAGCTTGAAACAAACCCTAGCTATGGAGAACCCTTGAAATTTCGGCCTAATGAAGAAGATGGACAAAATTGGCTTTTAATTTTGTTTTTAATTCATTTTAATAACTAAATGACCAAAATACCCTTACTACTAAACTTTCCAAAATTCCTTCCATGTCCTAATTTTGTCCATGAACTTAAAATTGGTAAAATTGCTATTTAAGACCTCCTCATTAATATTCCAAAACAATTTCATACTAAAACTTCTAGAATGCAAGTTTTGCAACTTATTCGATTTAGTCCCTACTTTCAATTTAAGCACTTTAGGCATAGAACTTCATCACGAAATTTTCACAAAATCATGCAATCATATCATAAACATCAAAATCATTGTAAAATAATTATTTCTATCTCGGATTTGTGGTCACGAAACCACTATTCCGATTAAGCCCTAATTTAGGATATTACAACTCTCCCCCCCTTTTAAAGATTTTCGTCCTCGAAAATCTTACCGGTAAACAGGTGTGGGTATTGGTTTCTCATAGTTTCTTCAGTTTCCCATGTAGTCTTTTCTACCCCATGCTTTTGCCACAACACTTTCACAAGTGTAACACTTTTATTTCTTAGTTGTTTGACTTCTCGAGCTAAAATCTTAATCGGTTCTTCTTCATAAGTCATATCAGGTCGCAGTTCAATTTCTGTCGGTGAAATTATATGTGAAGGATCTGAACGATACCGACGTAACATAGATACGTGAAACACATCATGAATCTTTTCTAATTCGGGTGGTAAAGCTAGCCGATATGCTACCGGTCCAACTTTTTCAATTATTTCATACGGTCCAATAAAACGCGGACTTAACTTGCCCTTTCGTCCAAATCTAAGGACTTTCTTCCATGGAGACACTTTCAAAAATACCTTATCACCAACTTGAAACTCAATGTCCTTTCGCTTTAGGTCTGCATAAGATTTCTGTCTATCTGAAGCAGCTTTCAAACAATCTCGAATTATCTTCACTTTTCTTGATTTCTTTTATTAAATCAACTCCATAAATCTGATTTTCCTTGAGTTCACCCAATACAAAGGCGTTCGACACTTGCGACCATACAATGCTTCATAAGGTGCCATTTTCAAGCTCGTCTGATAGCTATTGTTGTAAGCAAATTCTACCAACGGCAAATATCTTTCCCAACTTCCTTGAAATTCCAATACACAACATCCGAGCATGTCTTCAAGAATCAATTACTCTCTCGATTGTCCATCGGTTTGTGGATGAAAAGCAAGATCGAAATTTAACCGTACCTAACGCGTCTTGCAACTTTTGCCAAAACCGCGAGGTAAACCTTGGATCTCTATCTGAAATAATCGATAATGGTATTCCGTAATCTAACAATTTCTTTAATATACTGATTCAGCCAACTTGTTAAGAGAATAATTAAATGCGTCGCATCGGATAAAATGAGCCGACTTAGTTAATCATCAACTATTACCCGGATGGCATCTTTCTTTCCGGAGTCAATGGCAATCTGAAACAAAATCCATAGTAATCCGATCCCATTTCCATTCAGGGAACCATAATAGGCTAGAGTAATCCTGAAGGTACTTGGTGTTCAGCTTTCACCTGTTGACAAATTAAGCATTTGGACACAAACTCTGATTTATCTCTTTTCATTCCATTCCACCAATACATTTTCTTCAAGTCATTATACATTTTCGTACTACCCGGATGAATCGAGAAATAACCACTATGTGCTTCTGTAGGATCTTTTGAATCAATTCCTCATTCTTGATACACAAATCCGATCTTTAAACATTAAGCACCCATCGAACCAATTCTAAAATCGATCCGTGACGACTTCACACTTTTTCTTTTGGCTAGCAAATCTTGATCATTTTTCGAGTTTGAAATCTCTTGTAAAAACATTGGTTTTGCTCTTAACTCTGCTAGAATCGAACCATCATTTGACACTTTCAACCGAGTGTTCATAACTCTCAAAGCAAACAACAACTTTCGCTCAAAGCATCAAGAACCACATTCGCTTTTCCGGATGATAATCAATAACAAGCTCGTAATCTTTCAACAACTCCAACCATCTTCGTTGTCTCAAATTCAAGTCTTTTTGTGACATCAAGTACTTAAGACTTTTGTGGTCGGTATATACCCGACATTTTTCACCATACAAATAATGTCGCCAAATTTTCAAAGCAAACACCACCGCACCAATTCCAAATCGTGAGTAGGATAATTCCTCTCATGAGGTTTTAAGCGCCTCAAGCATATGCCACCACTTTTCCTTCTTGCATGAGCACACACCCAAACCATTTAGAGAAGCATCACTATACACCACAAATTCTTTACCTGATTCGGGCTGTACTAACACTGGTGCCTCTGTTAATAACTTTTTCAATTCTTCAAAACTCTGTTGACATTCTTCCGTCCATTCAAATTTAACATCCTTTCGGAGTAATCTAGTTATAGGAGCAGCAATTATAGAAAATCCATTTACAAACCGCCGATAATACCCAGCTAGCCCCAAGAAACTTCTAACTTCAGTTACGTTTTTCAGTGGTTTCCAATCAACAATGGCTGAAATTTTACTAGGATCAACCCGTATACCATCACCTGAAACAATATGACCCAAAAATCCAACTTCCCGGAGCCAAAATTCACTTTTACTAAACTTAGCATACAGCTGCTTATCTCTCAAAGTTTGCAAAACTATCCTCAAATGCTCAAGATGCTCGTCTCATCTTTTGAATAAATTAAAATATCATCTATAAACACCACAACAAATTTGTCCAAGTATGGCGAAATATGCGATTCATTAAATCCATAAACACAGCAGGAGCATTTGTCAATCCGAATGGCATAACTAAAATTCATAATGACCATACCTTGTTCTAAAAGCGCTTTTAGGTGCATCCAGACTCCTTTACCCGCAGATTGGTAATACCCGGATCTCAAGTCAATCTTTGAAAACCATGTCGCTCCTTTTAGCGATCAAACAAATCATCAATTCTCGAACGGATACTTGTTTTTGATTGTCACCTTGTTTAACCGCCGATAATCAACACATAATCTCATAGAACCATCCTTCTTTTCACAAATAACACGGAGCACCCCAAGGTGAAAAACTTCGGTCTCACAAAGCCTTTATCACCAACTCTTGCAATCTGCGACTTTAATTCTTTCAACTCTGTTGGTGCCATTCTATATGGAGCAATCGAGATCGGAGCTGTTCCCTCAGATCAAATCAATACCAAATTCTACTTCCCGATCGGAGGCAAACCCGCAATTCTTCGGAAATACGTCCAAAATTCACACACAACCCAAGACCTTGATTCAACTTTCTTTTCAACTTCTTTTGTATTAATTACATACGCCAAATAAGCTTCATAACCCTTTCTCGAGATATTTTTGAGCCGACATTGAAGAAATCACACTAGGCAATGCCTCGATTTATCTGATTCAACCCGCAGAGTTTCACCATTTCCACACTTTAATTCTATAACCTTTTCTTTGCAATTTACTATAGCATCATGCAATGTCAACCAATCCATACCCAAAATAACATCAAATTCATCAAACGGCAACAACATCAAGTCGGTAGGAAAGTAATGATCCCGAATCATTAAAGGACATTTCTTACATACTTTATCAACAATCACACATTTGCCTAACAGATTCGACACTCTAATCATAAATTACGTATTCTCAACAGTATATTCATACTAGACACCAATTTCATGCACACATATGAATGAGTAGAACCGGGATCAATCAAAGCAATAACATTAACATTATAGAGAAAAATGTACCGTAATCACATCGGTGAGGAAGCATCTTCACGCGCTTTAATAGCATAAGTTCTAGCCGAGCCCTTCCTTCAGTCTAACTGCATCCTCGCTACATTCTTACTTGCTTGTTTCACTTCCAACTTTTCTGGATACCTTCCCTCGAGTCTGCACCACTAGCTTTTACATTCGAAATTTTTCTTTCTCGGCTCTCTCTGGCGGTCTCTAATAAAATGATCCGGAGAACCACATCGAAAACATTCATTTGCTCTGCACGGACCAAAATGATTTCTACCACACACTGGCACTCGGGTTTAACAAATCTCGTATTTCCCACACTAGCCGCATGTAGTCCGAGATTTAGGACCCACATTTCGCTTCTTAAAATTTCCATATGATTGCCCAAATGAAACTTGGGAGCGAGGATTCATATTTCTTGACTTTCCGGTTTCTTTGTGAGGGTGCATTACTCATTGGTCTTTTCTTCCAATTTCGTGTTTGATTCTACCCTTTTCTTTTCCTTCATAATTCTTCACCTTGCAAGCTTCGATCGACAAGTACCACCATTTCTTTTAGTTCAAGGATCCCAACAAATACCTTAATGTCTTCGTTAAGCCCGTCTTCAAATCGTCGGCACATCTTGGCTTCAGAGGAACATATTCCCAGCATACTTACTTAATCGAACAAACTCTCTTTCATATTCGAGATCGTCATATTACCTTGCTTCACTCAAGAAACTCTTTACATTTCGATCAATAAATCTTTCACTAATATATTTCTTCCAAACTCTTCTTGAAAGAATTCCCGGTTACCCTCTCTTTCGGTACCACCAAATCAAAGTCTTCCACCAATTATAGGCTGAATCTCTCAACAAAGATGTAGCACATTTCAAACATTCTTCGTGTACAAGATAATTCATCAAATACCGGATAGAATTTTCAAGCGAACTCGCTTTCTGCATCATCATCAATATTTGCTCTAAATTCTTCAGCCCTTGTTTACTTAATTCTATCAACGGGGTTCTGTGAAATTTTATCATATCCACTCCTTGAGGCATTGGAGGTATAGGTTGAGGAATTGGGGAGGTGGGGAGGTCGTACATTTGGGTTCGTCTGAACGAACTCGAGTGTACCATGCACTCATCATTTGGAGAAAGGCTTCCGATCCCTTTCCCTCCTCCCCGACCAACAGTGGGGGTGGGTTTTCAGTCGTATTGCTCCATCAGCCGAGCTGGCGCATTACTCAGACTTCATCTCGCCACACTGGATCGGGATCCATTTACTATATAAAAAATTTCATTTAAAAAGGTCAAAAGTCGTCACACTATCACAATTCATACATATGGCATGTATAGCAAAATCCGTACATACAACACGTAGTCCGAGAACCGACTAAACCTGCTCTGATACCACTAAATGTAACGCCCCCACACCCGAGACCGTCATGGAGTCGAGTATGAGGTGTTACTAAGCTTAGTTTAACATTTTTAGAACTTTGAATTATTTGTTTCTACATTCACAGCTTTTAAGCTACTTGCGTCACAGTCACAAGAAAAATCATATCTCGAGTTACGAAACTTGAAATTAAGATCCGTAAATTTTTCCTAAATCTAGACTCATAAAAATATCTACTAATTTTTTTCTAGAATTTTTGGTTGGGCCAATTAGTACAGTTTATTAGTTAAAGTTACCCCTGTTTCAAGACTCGACTGGTCTGACCTCTGTTTACTACGAACCATATTTCTCTCTGTACAAAATTCATATGACTATGAAGTTTGTTTATAATAAAACTAGACTCAATAAGGATTCTGAGGATATAAAATACACCACCTAATTATATCTTTACAATTTATGGTGAATTTCTAAAGTAGGAACAGGGGATTCAGAAACTGCTATGACTCTGTTTCACTAAAATTAATATATCTTCTAACATATACTTCCTTTACTTGTTTCATTTGTTTCATGTGAAACTAGACATAATAAGCTTCAATTTGATATGTATTTCACCACCAAATTCAATTTCTATGATTTTTAGTAAATTTTCAAACTCGCGTTAGTGTTGCTGCGGTATTCTGTTTATGGTAAATTTCATCCTTTTATGAGTTTTTATGCACTAAGTATCTTAATAGTTTTCCTTAACATCAAACATAATCTAAACTAACCATTTTCATAATTTATCATTATCAAGCATTTCCTCAACCATTTCACAACCATACCATAAGATCATTTACACAAAATGGGTATATTGCTATACTTGCCATACTTAAATTTACAAGCCATTTACCAAAAATCTTACGGATAGTGTGGTGAGCCTTCGACCTATCCCGACTCTTGAGTGGCTTGTCCAAAACTACAATGAGTAAGAAGGAGGAGTAAGCATAAATGCTTAGTAAGTTCATAAGCAAATAATAAGTAACATAACAAGCAGTTATACCATTCAACATTAGCATACATCACTAAAACACATATCACATTTTTAATCATTCTTCATCATCTTATTACCTTATCGTGGTTGTATCAATACTCAACCCGAGGGTTAAATACATACCTGTCCAAAATATCCATTTCATATCACTTACCAATACGTCTCTTTACATCTCAAAATTTTCCTCCATTTGAGTAGAACTTTACCCGTTGAACACATCGAATATAATTGGATACATGGATAACTTGCACATAAGTGCCACATATTCAATCAAGCAATCATGTAACCCGCCCATAAGCAAACTCGGACTCAACTCAACGAGCTCGGGCGTTCGCATCCATAAGTGAACTCGGACTCAACTCAACGAGTTCGGATGCCTAGTTACATCTCACGAACTCGGACTCAACTCAACGAGTTCGGACATTCGCATCCATAAGTGAACTCGGACTCAACTCAACGAGTTCGGATGCTCAACCATCCTAGTGACATGTCACTTGTATCCTAATCTATTCCTAAGGTTCAAACGGGCTTTTCCTCGAACACTTATCCTTTCCGTCTTCCGTAGAATGCCAAATCAATACTCGATAACAATTATATTTAACAAGTAGTTCACATAATTTACATATTATTTGAAATTAACCACAAAGCATACATTTCATAATAAAATTCAGCATAACACATAATTAATATCAATAACTTAAAATAACAATTATGCTACATTATTTACACATGAACTTACCTTGGTACCAAAATACAAAGATTTTGCAATTTAGTCCACAATCTTTTCTTTTCCTCGATTGAGGTCGATTCCACGTCTTTCTTGATCTAAAATAACACATTTAGCTTATTTAATACTCACATTATCAAATTAATCCTTAACTCAAATTTTGGCAAAATTACAATTTTACCCTAAACTTTTGCATATTTACATTTTTGCCCCTAGGCTCGGGATTAAACTTTATTCCTTATTCTTATGTTTTACAACATGCTGATCACTTTTCTCTTCTATGGCAACATCAAATTCTCACTCTAACATGTACTTGTGACTATTAGGTATTTTTACCGATTAAGCCCTTTTACTCGTTTTTGCTTAAAATCGAGTAGTACAAGTTGTCTAACATAATTTAAAACTTCATACTCTATCATAAAACATCAAAATACACAAATTTCACCTATGGGTATTTTTCCAAATATAAACCCTAGGTTAAATTATTGCTAACATAAGCTTTATCGAGTTAAGGGATCTCAAAACGTAAAAATCATTAAAAGCGGGCTTGGAATCACTTACTATGGAGCTTGGAAGCTTGAAACAAACCCTAGCTATGGAGAACCCTTGAAATTTCGGCCTAATGAAGAAGATGGACAAAATTGGCTTTTAATTTTGTTTTTAATTCATTTTAATAACTAAATGACCAAAATACCCTTACTACTAAACTTTCCAAAATTTCCTTCCATGTCCTAATTTTGTCCATGAACTTAAAATTGGTAAAATTGCTATTTAAGACCTCCTCATTAATATTCCAAAACAATTTCATACTAAAAACTTCTAGAATGCAAGTTTTGCAACTTATTCGATTTAGTCCCTACTTTCAATTTAAGCACTTTAGGCATAGAACTTCATCACGAAATTTTCACACAATCATGCAATCATATCATAAACATCAAAATCATTGTAAAATAATTATTTCTATCTCGGATTTGTGGTCACGAAACCACTATTCCGATTAAGCCCTAATTTAGGATATTACAACTCTCCCCCCCTTTTAAAGATTTTCGTCCTCGAAAATCTTACCGGTAAATAGGTGTGGGTATTGGTTTCTCATAGTTTCTTCAGTTTCCCATGTAGTCTTTTCTACCCCATGCTTTTGCCACAACACTTTCACAAGTGTAACACTTTTATTTCTTAGTTGTTTGACTTCTCGAGCTAAAATCTTAATCGGTTCTTCTTCATAAGTCATATCAGGTCGCAGTTCAATTTCTGTCGGTGAAATTATATGTGAAGGATCTGAACGATACCGACGTAACATAGATACGTGAAACACATCATGAATCTTTTCTAATTCGGTGGTAAAGCTAGCCGATATGCTACTGGGTCCAACTTTTTCAATTATTTCATACGGTCCAATAAAACGCGGACTTAACTTGCCCTTTCGTCCAAATCTAAGGACTTTCTTCCATGGAGACACTTTCAAAATACCTTATCACCAACTTGAAACTCAATGTCCTTTCGCTTTAGGTCCGCATAAGATTTACATCTATCTGAAGCGACTTTCAAACAATCTCGAATTATCTTCACTTTTCTTGATTTCTTTTATTAAATCAACTCCATAAATCTGATTTTCCTTGAGTTCAGTCCAATACAAAGGCGTTCGACACTTGCGACCATACAATGCTTCATAAGGTGCCATTTTCAAGCTCGTCGATAGCTATTGTTGTAAGCAAATTCTACCAACGGCAAATATCTTTCCCAACTTCCTTGAAATTCCAATACACAACATCCGAGCATGTCTTCAAGAATCAATTACTCTCTCGATTGTCCATCGGTTTGTGGATGAAAAACGATCTCGAAATTTAACCCATACCTAACGCGTCTTGCAACTTTTGCCAAAACCGCGAGGTAAACCTTGGATCTCTATCTGAAATAATCGATAATGGTATTCCGTGTAATCTAACAATTTCTTTAATATCTGATTCAGCCAACTTGTTAAGAGAATAATTAAATGCGTCTGGGATAAAATGAGCCGACTTAGTTAATCATCAACTATTACCCAGATGGCATCTTTCTTTCCGGAGTCAATGGCAATCTGAAACAAAATCCATAGTAATCCGATCCCATTTCCATTCGGGAACCATAATAGGCTAGAGTAATCCGAAGGTACTTGGTGTTCGACTTTCACTGTTGACAAATTAAGCATTTGGACACAAACTCGATTTATCTCTTTTCATTCCATTCCACCAATACATTTTCTTCAAGTCATTATACATTTTCGTACTACCGGATGAATCGAGAAATAACCACTATGTGCTTCCTGTAGGATCTTTTGAATCAATTCCTCATTCTTCGGTACACAAATCCGATCTTTAAACATTAAGCACCCATCAGAACCAATTCTGAAATCTGATCCCGTATCAGCTTCACACTGTTTTCTTTTGGCTAGCAAATCTTGATCATTTTTCTGAGTTTCAGAAATCTCTTGTAAAAACATTGGTTTTGCTCTTAACTCTGCTAGAATCGAACCATCATTTGACACTTTCAACTGAGTGTTCATAACTCTCAAAGCAAACAACAACTTTCGCTCAAAGCATCAAGAACCACATTCGCTTTTCGGGATGATAATCAATAACAAGCTCGTAATCTTTCAACAACTCCAACCATCTTCGTTGTCTCAAATTCAAGTCTTTTTGTGACATCAAGTACTTAAGACTTTTGTGGTCGGTATATACCCGACATTTTTCACCATACAAATAATGTCGCCAAATTTTCAAAGCAAACACCACCGCAGCCAATTCCAAATCGTGAGTAGGATAATTCCTCTCATGAGGTTTTAACTGCCTCGAAGCATATGCCACCACTTTTCCTTCTTGCATGAGCACACACCCCAAACCATTTAGAGAAGCATCACTATACACCACAAATTCTTTACGATTAAAATTGTACTAACACTGGTGCCTCTGTTAATAACTTTTTCAATTCTTCAAAACTCTGTTGACATTCTTCCGTCCATTCAAATTTAACATCCTTTCGGAGTAATCTAGTTATAGGAGCAGCAATTATAGAAAATCCATTTACAAACCGCCGATAATACCCAGCTAGCCCCAAGAAACTTCTAACTTCAGTTACGTTTTTCGGTGGTTTCCAATCAACAATGGCTGAAATTTTACTAGGATCAACCCGTATACCATCACCTGAAACAATATGACCCAAAAATCCAACTTCCCGGAGCCAAAATTCACTTTTACTAAACTTAGCATACAGCTGCTTATCTCTCAAAGTTTGCAAAACTATCCTCAAATGCTCAGCATGCTCTGTCTCATCTTTTGAATAAATTAAAATATCATCTATAAACACCACAACAAATTTGTCCAAGTATGGCCGAAATATGCGATTCATTAAATCTATAAACACAAAGAGAGCATTTGTCAATCCGAATGGCATAACTAAAAATTCATAATGACCATACCTTGTTCTAAAAGCGCTTTAGGTGCATCGACTCCTTTACCCGCAGATTGGTAATACCCGGATCTCAAGTCAATCTTTGAAAACCATGTCGCTCCTTTTAGGCGATAAACAAATCATCAATTCTCGACAACGGATACTTGTTTTTGATTGTCACCTTGTTTAACTGCCGATAATCAACACATAATCTCATAGAACCATCCTTCTTTTCACAAATAACACGGAGCACCCCAAGGTGAAAAACTTCGGTCTCACAAAGCCTTTATCACCAACTCTTGCAATCTGCGACTTTAATTCTTTCAACTCTGTTGGTGCCATTCTATATGGAGCAATCGAGATCGGAGCTGTTCGGTATCAAATCAATACCAAATTCTACTTCCACGACCGAGGCAAACCACGCAATTCTTACCGAAATACGTCCAAATTCACACACAACCAAAGACTTGATTCAACTTTCTTTTCAACTTCTTTTGTATTAATTACATCGCCAAATAAGCTTCATAACCCTTTCTCGGATATTTTTGAGCCGACATTGAAGAAATCACACTAGGCAATGCCTCTGATTTATCTGATTCAACCCAGAGTTTCACCATTTCCACACTTTAATTCTATAACCTTTTCTTTGCAATTTACTATAGCATCATGCAATGTCAACCAATCCATACCCAAAATAACATCAAATTCATCAAACGGCAACAACATCAAGTCGGTAGGAAAGTAATGATCCCGAATCATTAAAGGACATTTCTTACATACTTTATCAACAATCACATTTGCCTAACAGATTCGACACTCTAATCATAAATTCGTATTCTCAACGGTATATTCATACTAGACACCAATTTCATGCACACATATGAATGAGTAGAACCGGATCAATCAAAGCAATAACATTAACATTATAGAGAGAAATGTACCGTAATCACATCGGTGAGGAAGCATCTTCACGCTTTAATAGCATAAGTTCTAGCCGAGCCCTTCCTTGAGTCTAACCTGCATCCTCAGCTACATTCTTCTTGCTTGTTTCACTTCCAACTTTTCTCGGATACCTTCCCTCGAGTCCGCACCACTAGCTTTTACATTCGAAATTTTTCTTTCTCGGCTCTCTCGGGCGTCTCTAATAAAATGATCCGGAGAACCACATCGAAAACATTCATTTGCTCTGCGGACCAAAATGATTTCTACCACACACGGCACTTTCGGGTTTAACAAATCTCGTATTTCCCACACTAGCCATGATAGTCCGAGATTTAGGACCCACATTTCGCTTCTTAAAATTTCCATATGATTGCCCAAATGAAACTTGGGAGCGAGGATTCATATTTCTTGACTTTCCGGTTTCTTTGAGGGTGCATTACTCATTGGTCTTTTCTTCCAATTTCGTGTTTGATTCTACCCTTTTCTTTTCCTTGATAATTCTTCACCTTGCAAGCTCGATCGACAAGTACCACCATTTCTTTTAGTTCAAGGATCCCAACAAATACCTTAATGTCTTCGTTAAGCCCGTCTTCAAATCGTCGGCACATCTTGGCTTCAGAGGAACATATTCCACGCATACTTACTTAATCGAACAAACTCTCTTTCATATTCGAGATCTGTCATATTACCTTGCTTCACTCAAGAAACTCTTTACATTTCGATCAATAAATCTTTCACTAATATATTTCTTCGAAACTCTTCTTGAAAGAATTCCCGTGTTACCCTCTCTTCGGTACCACCAAATCAAAGTCTTCCACCAATTATAGGCTGAATCTCTCAACAAAGATGTAGCACATTTCAAACATTCTTCGGTGTACAAGATAATTCATCAAATACCGGATAGAATTTTCAAGCGAACTCGCTTTCTGCATCATCATCAATATTTGCTCTAAATTCTTCAGCCCCTTGTTTACGAATTCTATCAACGGGGGTTCTGTGAAATTTTATCATATCCACTCCTTGAGGCATTGGAGGTATAGGTTGAGGAATTGGGGGAGGTGGGGGAGGTCGTACATTTGGGTTCGTACGAACGAACTCAGTGTACCATGCACTCATCATTTGGAGAAAGGCTTCCGATCCCTTTCCCCTCCTCCCTGACCAACATTAGGGGGTGGGTTTTCAGTCGGCGCTGCTCCATCAGCCGGAGCTGGCGCATTACTCTGTACTTCATCTGCCACAGCTGGATCGGGATCCATTTACTATATAAAAAAAATTTCATTTAAAAAGGTCAAAAGTCGTCACACTATCACAATTCATACATATGGCATGTATAGCAAAATCCGTACATACAACACGTAGTCCGAGAACCGACTAAACCTGCTCTGATACCACTAAATGTAACGCCCCACACCGAGACCGTCACGAGTCGAGTATGAGGTGTTACTAAGCTTAGTTTAACATTTTTAGAACTTTGAATTATTTGTTTCTACATTCACAGCTTTTAAGCTACTTGCGTCACAGTCACAAGAAAAATCATATCTCGAGTTATGAAACTTGAAATTAAGATCCGTAAATTTTTCCTAAATCTAGACTCATAAAAATATCTACTAATTTTTTTCTAGAATTTTTGGTTGGGCCAATTAGTACAGTTTATTAGTTAAAGTTACCCCTGTTTCAAGACTCGACTGGTCTGACCTCTGTTTACTACGAACCATATTTCTCTCTGTACAAAATTCATATGACTATGAAGTTTGTTTATAATAAAACTAGACTCAATAAGGATTCTGAGGATATAAAATACACCACCTAATTATATCTTTACAATTTATGGTGAATTTCTAAAGTAGGAACAGGGGATTCAGAAACTGCTATGACTCTGTTTCACTAAAATTAAAATATCTTCTAACATATACTTCCTTTACTTGTTTCATTTGTTTCATGTGAAACTAGACATAATAAGCTTCAATTTGATATGTATTTCACCACCAAATTCAATTTCTATGATTTTTAGTAAATTTTCAAACTCGCGTTAGTGTTGCTGCGGTATTCTGTTTATGGTAAATTTCATCCTTTTATGAGTTTTTATGCACTAAGTATCTTAATAGTTTTCCTTAACATCAAACATAATCTAAACTAACCATTTTCATAATTTATCATTATCAAGCATTTCCTCAACCATTTCACAACCATACCATAAGATCATTTACACAAAATGGGTATATTGCTATACTTGCCATACTTAAATTTACAAGCCATTTACCAAAAATCTTCGGATAGTGTGGTGAGCCTTGACCTATCCCGACTCTTGAGTGGCTTGTCCAAAACTACAATGAGTAAGAAGGAGGAGTAAGCATAAATGCTTAGTAAGTTCATATGCAAATAATAAGTAACATAACAAACAGTTATACCATTCAACATTAGCATACATCACTAAAACACATATCACATTTTTAATCATTCTTCATCATCTTATTACCTTATCGTGGTTGTATCAATACTCAACCCGAGGGTTAAATACATACCTGTCCAAAATATCCATTTCATATCACTTACCAATCGTCTCTTTACATCTCAAAATTTTCCTCCATTTGAGTAGAACTTTACCCGTTGAACACATCGAATATAATTCGGATACATGGATAACTTGCACATAAGTGCCACATATTCAATCAAGCAATCATGTAACCCGCCCATAAGCAAACTCGGACTCAACTCAACGAGCTCGGGCGTTCGCATCCATAAGTGAACTCGGACTCAACTCAACGAGTTCGGATGCCTAGTTACATCTCACGAACTCGGACTCAACTCAACGAGTTCGGACATTCGCATCCATAAGTGAACTCGGACTCAACTCAACGAGTTCGGATGCTCAACCATCCTAGTGACATGTCACTTGTATCCTAATCTATTCCTAAGGTTCAAGCGGGCTTTTCCTCGAACACTTATCCTTTCCGTCTTCCGTAGAATGCGAAATCAATACTCGATAACAATTATATTTAACAAGTAGTTCACATAATTTACATATTATTTGAAATTAACCACAAAGCATACATTTCATAATAAAATTCAGCATAACACATAATTAATATCAATAACTTAAAAATAACAATTATGCTACATTATTTACACATGAACTTACCTTGGTACCAAAATACAAAGATTTTGCAATTTAGTCCACAATCTTTTCTTTTCCTCGATTGAGGTCGATTCCACGTCTTTCTTGATCTAAAATAACACATTTAGCTTATTTAATACTCACATTATCAAATTAATCCTTAACTCAAATTTTGGCAAAATTACAATTTTACCCCTAAACTTTTGCATATTTACATTTTTGCCCCTAGGCTCGGGATTAAACTTTATTCCTTATTCTTATGTTTTACAACATGCTGATCACTTTTCTCTTCTATGGCAACATCAAATTCTCACTCTAACATGTACTTGTGACTATTAGGTATTTTTACCGATTAAGCCCTTTACTCGTTTTTGCTTAAAATCGAGTAGTACAAGTTGTCTAACATAATTTAAAACTTCATATTCTATCATAAAACATCAAAATACACAAATTTCACCTATGGGTATTTTTCCAAATATAAACCCTAGGTTAAATTATTGCTAACATAAGCTTTATCGAGTTCTTGGGATCTCAAAACGTAAAAATCATTAAAAGCGGGCTTGGAATCACTTACTATGGAGCTTGGAAGCTTGAAACAAACCCTAGCTATGGAGAACCCTTGAAATTTCGGCCTAATGAAGAAGATGGACAAAATTGGCTTTTAATTTTGTTTTTAATTCATTTTAATAACTAAATGACCAAAATACCCTTACTACTAAACTTTCCAAAAATTCCTTCTATGTCCTAATTTTGTCCATGAACTTAAAATTGGTAAAATTGCTATTTAAGACCTCCTCATTAATATTCCAAAACAATTTCATACTAAAAACTTCTAGAATGCAAGTTTTGCAACTTATTCGATTTAGTCCCTACTTTCAATTTAAGCACTTTAGGCATAGAACTTCATCACGAAATTTTCACACAATCATGCAATCATATCATAAACATCAAAATCATTGTAAAATAATTATTTCTATCTCGGATTTGTGGTCACGAAACCACTATTCTGATTAAGCCCTAATTTAGGATATTACATGATTCATCATGTTCGTTTGCGATTATAACATCTGATCCTTCATATCCTGCTGAATCTTGGCCAGTTTCTCTTGCATCTGTACTTACAGTCAATCTTGCATTTCCTTCTGCATTTGTTCTAGTTTTTCTAACCTTTGATCCATAACTTTAGTTTTTCTCCGTGTGTAGTAATGATATTCCAGGGTAACTATAATGCGATTTCTAATTAATTAGGATTCTTTTGTGAAATTTAATGCACATGATGCGATGTAATGCAAATGCATAAAATGAATGCAAAAAGAGATGTTGATTCTGGTTCAATTCTGTTAGAACAACTTTTTTAGATAACAAATCTCTTTACATAAAGCGGAAACATGTACGGCCTTGCTCGTATACTCCATGCGAAGACATCGATCTTTTTCTTCATATTCGAACGTTAAAATCAAATCTTGTGAATTATCTCCTTTTTGCTTGATTTGGGCTACGGCTCATTGCTCACTCTTCCTCTTGATGCTCGTCAGCTTCTTTAAATAAGTTGACGTTGACGATTCCAGAATAATCTTTGTTGGCTTGAATCTTGAAGCCAAGTCGTGTACTCCTCTACAGACTCTCATCCTTCTCTTGTCATGTTTACTCGGACCATATTTGGACGGCTGTATTGTATTTCACTTTATCAAGAAATTCATTTTTCATGACAAGCTCTCTATTTAGCAACTAAACGTGAATCAAGACCTCTTTTCTATGATGAAAATGCAACGCAATCATAACCAAAACAAAAGAAAACACGTCAGTACAAATACATAAATAGCAAATAGAGCACCTACTTGGGTAACCACTAGGGTTTGGAGTGGCTCTACCTAGGGTGGGCTCTTAAGGCTCGGTATATGCGGTTTGGTTCTAAAGACAGGGTACTTGAACCAGCAGATTCCTCAATCCTCACCCATTATAGGC
The DNA here is from genome assembly GCF_025698485.1 of Gossypium arboreum. Classification (NCBI taxonomy): domain Eukaryota; kingdom Viridiplantae; phylum Streptophyta; class Magnoliopsida; order Malvales; family Malvaceae; genus Gossypium; species Gossypium arboreum. The sequence continues at coordinate 117,607,691 of NC_069079.1, read as the reverse complement.
TCATGTGAATCGAGTTTAGTTCAAGGGAATACATTTCCCTATGGCCATTCGGAGGTGAAAACCTCATAAAGACATAGGTACGAATTTAGCCCGGAAGTAGTCCACTAGCCTATGTGGAGGTGAAAACCTCACGAAGGAATAGTTTCTCACTCACACTTAAAAAGTGTAACCACAACAGTCATGCAATGCAATGCAAGAGTATTCTAGCAAACATAAGGACCACAAACAAATGTAACAAAAGAATCATGATTTTCAAATCAAATTTTCAATTTTCGATGAAAGGACAAAAAAAATCAATTTTACGGCTTGACTCTCTTATTGGTCCCCAGTGGAGTCGCCAAGCTGTCGAAACAATTTTTATTTTGAAAAACAGAGATCGACTTTAAAACGAGGTATAGAGTCGCCACCAATCCTTTTTATTTAGGTGTGATCGGGTCACTTAATAAAATATTTATTTTATTAAAATATCGATTTTGGCCTACGAAATTTGAGAAAACGGATTTGAGAGTCGGTTACATACGAGAAAGGATTAGCACCCTTGTTATGCCCAGAATTGGTACCAAATTGATTGAACAATGTCCTTATGTCTGAAATTTAAAAAAAATATTTTGAAATACAATTTCTTTTAAAACATTTGACTAACTCAAATTGAGCATTAAAATTCTCTTGTTTCGAAGGAATATAATATCACATCCAGCACGTTAGGACATGATTTTTTAAACCTTCGAAACCACGATCAATTCTTGATTTCCAAAAGCTCATACATTTGAAAATTACAAAAGGATATTCGGTTATTTGGTCCAACGAAAAACCAAAACCCAACACAAAATAATTTTTTTTTACGCTCACATACTCAATAAATAGCAATCAGAAATTCAAAGTGATTCTTAGATTTCAATTTCTTCCTTTAGATTTCGGATTTCATTTTTTCCGTGAGTGTTTCTTAATTTCTTTTTCTTTTCTTTTGCGTGGAGGAAATAAAATGGAGAATAGTACTTACCTACAGCCTCTCATCGCGTCCCTCCTGCGCGTGGTCAGCCACCAAGTTCGATGGTGGTATGGCGGCGTTCAATCACCTCCCCAAGATTGAGGCCAAAACCCTAGCAAAAGGGGATAAATAGGTGGGGTGTTCGGGATTCATTTTGCTGCTGGTGTAAAATGGCTGACTACCATTCAAACAGTTTTTTTTAAGTTACAACAACAAATAAAACAGCATCGTTTAAGTCTTTGGAAACAAATAAAATTAGGTTTGGTTTATTTTCTGTTCTAATCCCTATTGGTTCTCGTGTATTCCATCTCGCCCTCTTGTTGATGTAATGTTTAGCTTTTAGATCTTAGATTTTGTTTTAATTTCAAATTTGTCTTTAACTTGTTTTGATTTATTTATTTATTACTTTTCTGTTTTATTATTGTTTATTTTAAATCTCCTTATATATTATTTATTTCAATTTTTTTATTTATGTTAAGCTTATATATTATTGACTTTAAATGTTTGTTTACATTAATTAGTTAAAACTATTTTTCTATATTATTTATTATTATTTTAAAATTGTTTTATGATTATTTATTTTAAGATCTTGTATTTTATTTTATTTTATTTTAAAATTGTCCCACATTTTTTGTATATTAACCGATTCATTAATTATTATCTTTTATGCATACTACATAGTTTTTTTTTTAAAATTTGTAATTCAAAATTTGCTGTTCCTATCAATTTATTATTTATTTATGGTTATCATTCATTTTAAACGCATGTTACTTATCTTATACTATCACATACGTGCATATATTATTTTTTCTTAAAATTTATCACATTATTCTTTTTTTTAAATTGCTTTGCTATTTACTCAATTTCTTTCTTCTTTTTTAAAAAATGTTTTATCTTATTTATGTATATGCATATATTATCCATTGTAAAGTTCACTTTTTTTTTGAAATTGTTTTATCAATTATTTTTAAAATATATCCTTAATTTTACATACTTTATTAGTTATCTGGTTTTCTTTTGTATAAAGTTCCATTTTGTTCCTTCGTTTTATTTTATGTATGTATATTCTCTTAAGCCGTTATTTACTTTTTTTTTTATTGAAGTTTCCATATTTTATCATTCTTTTTATGTAAACCTTGACATTGTTTTAGTACTATTTGAGATATTAGTTTTGGGGAAAGGATTGTATGAAACAGTGACGCCACGTCATCTGTATCCTTTTCCAATAGTTTTATGCCACATCAATACTCTTATCTTGAATTTCAGGATTTTATCTTGAAAAAATCAAATCCAAATTAAAATACTGAAATTGGGATAAAATCACGAAATTCGAGGATAAGAATCGATGTGGCATAAAACTATTGGAAAGGATCTGAATGACGTGTGTCACCTTTCATAATCCTTTCTCTTAGTTTTGTTGTTATTACATTTTCCCTTAATCATTTATACTAGCATTGAAAGTCAGCATGTTGTGCAATGTGAATTATCATTTAGCATTTGTATTTTATATTCTAATGTTGTAATGGTTTTGTTAACGAATCGTCATCTTAAATAAAAGCATTTCACTTAATTATTGCATTTTATTCAAGGATTTTTCAAATCAATGCATTGTTTCGTGTTTGGCAGTTTGAGAAGTCGTGCCCTAACGTGCTGAGTCTCGATTTTTCGTTTGACCGAATAGGGAATATCCTTGTGAAATTTCAACCATGTTTTCTTAAATTAAAATGAGGCAATGTTTCGTACTTGGGAGTTTGAGAGATCGTGCCCAATCGTGCTGGGTTTCGATTTTTCATTCGACTGAGATACGGAATATCCTTTTGACATCTCATCCATGCTTTCTTGAATTAAAATGAGGCAATATTTCATATTTGGAAATTCGATAAATCGTGCCCAATCGTGCTGGGTTGCGACTTACCGTTTGGCCAAATAACCAAGTATCCTTTTGAAATTTCAAATGCATGAGTTTTGGAAATTACGAAATGATCTTGTATTAAGGGTTTGAAATATTGTATCCAATCGTGCTGGACATAATATTTTATTCCTTCTGAACGAGAGAATCTCGACATTCAATTCAAGTTATCCAAACGTTTTCGAAGGATTGTATTTTAAAATCTTTTCAAGTTTTCAACATTAGGACGTTCATTGATCAATACGGTACCAATTTTGGGCATTGCGAGGGTGCTAATCCTTCCTCGCGTGTAACTTACTCCCGAATCCGCCTTCTAGTTTTTTTCGTAAACCAAAAACGTTGTTTTAATAAACCAAAATGTTTTATTAAAATGATCGACCATAGGGTGACCCGATCACACCTAAACAAAAAGGATTGGTGGCGACTCCATACCTCGTTTAAAAGTCGATCCCTGTTTTTTAAAATAAAAATGGTTTCGACACCGAGTATTGCCTCATTTTGAAAACTTTTGAATAAAATGATTTTAAAACTTAAACGATATTAAAACATGGCCTTTTAAGCGAGTAAAATGCGATGGAATAATAATGTACAACATAAAGTAATAATTCATAAACAAAATGTTATAATAATGAATCACAAATAACAAATAAATACAAAGTAAGAAAATCCAAAATAAAATATAAAACAATTCTAAGCAAATAATACATTTTAAAATGGATGTTATAAAAGTGATCTAAAGTATATAAAATAATTTAAAAAAATTAGTATCCATTCAAGATAAAATAACATATAAAACTCTTTAAAAATAATATATAAACAATTCAAAATATATAATGTGTAAAAAAAGTTTGAAATGCATAATATATGAAAATATTAAAGTAAATAATGTATAAAAATTAGAAATGAGCGTTATATAAAAGTTAAAATAGATAATAACAAAAATGTAAAAATAAATAAATAGAATGTTAATAACAAGAGTAAAAAACATATATAAGAAAAATAATAATGAAAATAATCTTAGTATATAAATAGAAATAAAAATATAATAATAGTAGAAATATAAATAGATAAATAAAAATTAGATAAATAATAATAGTATTAGAATAACAAAATAAATATACAAAATAAATATAAATAGAAACATAATAATAATAGCAATAATATATTAAATTAGTTAATTTGATAATAAAATAGCGAAAATAAAAAAAGGATTAAATCGAACCTTAAAGAAAAACTTTGGGGCAAATAAAAAATAAACAGAAGGAAATGCACCAATTTGAACGTGTGAATAATAAGAAGGGACCAAAAGAGAAATAATCCCCACCCTCCAAAACACACAGCTTCAAGGAAGACCGAAATGTAGTCAAAACAAATTTTAGGGCCAAAATTAAGAATAATGAAAACTTAATTGCAAAACAATAAAAAACGGAAGGGCTAAAAGTAATTGGACGAATTTAGAAAAAAAACAAAGAAATTGAAATGAAATGGACAAAATTCCCACGTAATCAAAAGAGAAAAGAAAATAATTCAATTCCAATAGAAATAGGAAAAGAGAGATTAATCCAATTCCAAATTGAAGTAAGAATACCAAAGTCCTCCCACATTCAAAGAACAAAATACTCCTATTTATACACATGGGGTTTACTAAAAATAGCCTAACTAATTTAATAATAAAATCAGATAAATAAAAATAAATAAAAACAAAAATAAAAATGATATCTTCCTATTTTTAGCCTTTTACCAAGTCAACAAAATTTGATAACCCCTTGGCTTTCTCCATCTTTTTTATTTGACCACAATTTAATGATTGTCTTTCAATTTGGCCCTTTTTGGCTTGTTTTCGACTGATTGCATCCTTTGACTTCGGTTATTATTTTTTTAGGACGCAGGCCAAAATTGGCCTATTACAATATACATATTATATGTCTATACCATTGTTGTATGTATGTGTGTATTTATATATATATTATAAATAACATAAAATTATAATAATATGTTTTATTTTCAAATATTTTATAAAATATAAATACGACAGAAACGAAGTATAAAATTGGAGATTTGAACAAGTCTAGTCTTTCGTGTTGGTTTGTATAGGTTGGAACATGGAATCATCTTTAATCTTCGTATAGTGCATCTCACATTTCGAAAAAAACAGAGTCAACATTATGACGAGAAAGAACTGATGTCCCAACGATACAACACACCACGTCCTAACGAGAAGAATTAGTCGTCTCGACAATGCAATGCATGGCGTCCCAACGAGCTAAACGCGACGTCACTATATTAAATATGCACCCAATTAAGCTCTTACCGTTAATTAAAATAATCAATTAAGCCCCTTCATTAAAATTTTTTGTCATTGATCAAATTTAACGTTAAAATAAATTGGCGCACCAAAAAAATAGTGACACATGGCGACTTCTAATTTAATATAATATTTTTCCAAAAATGATAAAAATTTTAAAAAGTATAAAAATTATTAGATATTAAAAATTATGAAAATTGATATAAGGATGAATTTTATAAAAATTATAAATTTTATAAAAAATTCTAATAAATTTTAATAAATTATAAAATTAATAACAGATATTTTAAATATTGTAAAATTTTATAAAATGTATTAAATTTTACATAAAAATAAAAAATTAAAAGTATTAAAATTGATATAAACTTATAAAAATTATAAAAAAAAATCATAAAAATTTGAACTAGATCAAACCAGTTGGTTGGATTGAGTAGATTGAAATTGACAAGGGTATTGGTCCGATGAAAGCCATTAGACTAGTTGGCCTGGGAATTGGATAATTAAATCAATTTTTTATGATTTTTTTGAATTTTTTTATTTAATTGAACTAGACAAATCAGTCGAACTAACAAACTAGTAGTTTGATCAGTTTGACTATTGGTTCTGATTTTGAAAACCTTGGTTAAAATATGTATGCCAATAGTTGGATAAATAAATTTTGGTTTCATAAAAATATTAAAAAAAAGTCGATGCAACCAACGGCTTCCAGATCAACTAGTCTAATGGCTTTCCTTGGACTGGTACCATTACCAATTTAACCACCGGGTTCCAGATCAACTAGTCTAATGGCTTTCCTTGGACTGGTACCTTTACCAATTTAAGGATAAGTGGTTCAATTTAAGTTTTTATGGTTTTTTATTATAATTTTTATAACTCTATATTAATTTTAATAAATATTTTTTATAATTTTTAACAAAAAATTTATTATTTGTTAAGAAATATGGTTTAATTTTTAATAATTTTGTAGCTATTCAATTCTCCCCTTGGTTTAATTTTCTGTTTTATATATCTGTGAACTGAATCTTGTATTTATTCCAGCCAAGTAGTTGGATCGTAAGGAGGGAAGCTTCTTCGTTTCACCACTTTGCATGCAGTGATCGTAAGAAATCTGGGTTCAAGTTGTACTATTTCTGAGAATTGGAGTCAAGAAATTTTGAACTATGGTTGACGTATATTTTGAATCTTTATTTTGAATCAGAAGTAAATATTTGAGTTGTATATGTTGCAGCATTTCTTCTTTTATGGTGTTGGGTTTATGAAAGAAGCAAATCAAGTCAAAGGACTCGAAGGAGATATTTTCCGGTGGTGTATGGTTGCATGGAATGGCAAGAATAGGGAATTAATTGCACATTTGTTTTCATCCCTTGGACGCCCATGTTTCTCTCTCTCTATGACGGAATCTGCCAACCTGAGTTTCGTGAAAATGAATATAAATCATCGAAAGGAGGACGTACCATCTTCTTCCAGCTCGAATTTTGAAATATTAAGGTGAAACCGTGCAGCTTCTGGTATTTGATATTTTGATGATATTTTATTCTTTATTTATTTTCATAGAATGCTCTGCTCCACAACCGAAGAGATGCAAGTATAACTGCAACTCTTTCTCGGTTATTACAACAACACAAATAGCTCTAAATATTCTCTTAAAAAAAAAACACAAAAGCAACTAAGAATGATAACAAAGCATCAATAGCACGAAATACAAATTTTCACGTGGAAAATCCCTTTAAATCAAAGGATAAAAATTACGGGATTTGAGAGTCCACTTAAATTAGACCACTTAATTAATAAGAAAAGGGTCATAATTATTCAAGTAAATACCTATTGAATAATTATGTTTATGGATAAATATATGACTATCTATTTGGATAGTCATGTCTTATGAAGAGACATGAGACCTTCTATAAATAGGAGATGAATTTCAATTGTAGGATATACCCAAAAACATAGAAATTAAGTTTCTTTATATTCTCCCACCATCTTTTATATTCCTAAATTATTCTATAAAGAATTACTGCATAATTTTTTTTATAGAAATTGATATCATTGCAATGCTTCGCTCAATGCTTAATGGGTTGTTTCCGTCAGATCAAAGCATAGACAATCAATCCTCGATGTTCATTTGACAGTGACTCTTTTGCTCACCATAACATAGGTGGGTGAAAATAGAACCTTAAAAAAAGTGGCATTGATACACACCTAAAAATTTTTATTAATTTCTCGTAAGTTTATTTTTATCCCACGCACCAACAATATAATCTAATATAAATTATTATTCATTATTTTTTTAAAAGTATTTTATAAGGTTAACATATTAAAATTGCCATTAAAGACCCAGAAGCCTAGAATTGCTTTGAAACAAGTGGAGCTTTTAACTCCATGTCCAAAAACTTCTTGAAAGCTATTGCATTCAATAATTTATATTGAAACTTTTGAGAAATTCAAATTATATGGTGAAATTGTGGTATTTTGAGTGATAATAAAAAAGCCAATGGCATTTCGAAATGGATACGAGGAAACTAGTTCTTATTAATCTTTGCGGAAGATCAAATTGTAAAAAATTTGGTGGATCTAAAAAAAAAATATAAAGTTATAAAGATAAGACATTTCGTAGAAACTATCTTAAAAATAGATTATTTCTACTCTATCATATGGGACAATCAAAAAATAATAGTCCATACAGTATTTTTATCTTGGATTAGAACAATGTGATTGTTATTAAATTGTTCTAATAAATCAAAATGATTCCAAAGAATACTTAATAGAAAAAAACTCATTCAAGTCTTCAATCTAACACATGAATAATTGCTCAAATGACCCTTTATGAAGTAATACAACTATTCACAAAGAAATGAAGCCAAATAATTATAATGCTTCATCAAAAGAAACATTTTTAATTTTAAATTTTAAACTAAAAATTGAAATAAAAGGTGTGACTTCTATTAAAATCAATGGCACATTTTCACAACATTCCTTTCTCTATATTATATTATTTTTCCTTGCCACATTATATATACATATTATATGTCTATACTATTGTTGTATGAATGTATATATTATAAATAACATAAAATTATATTAATATATTTTATTTGAAAATACTTTATATAATATATAATATAAAATCTATATATATTATATACTACAGAAACCAAGCACAAAATTGGAGATTTTGAACTAGCCTAGTCTTTTGTGTTAGTTTGTGTAAGTTGGAATGTGGAATCCTTCTTTAACTTTCGTGGAGTGTGTTTCGTATTGTATTTTGGAAGAAATAAACTTGACGTCGTGATGAAGAAGAATTGATGTCCCGACAACATGACATACCATGTCCTAACGAGAAGAACTCATCGTCCTAACAACGTGATGCATGGAGTCTCGACGAGCTGAACGTGACGTCACTGTATTAAACATGCACCCAATTAAGCCCCTGCATTTAATTAAAATAATCAATTAAGCCTATCTGTTAATGATTTCCGTCATTAATCAAATTGACCATTAAAATAAATTGACGCGTCAATCAAATGGTAACACGTGGCGCCTTCTAGTTTAATATAATTTTTTCCATAAAATGATTAAAAATCATAAAAATTATAAAAATTATTAGATATTAAAAAATATTAAATTAAAAATATATGAACATTGATATAAAGTTATAAAAATTATAAAAAATCTAATAAATTATAAAAGTAATAAAAATATTTAAAATATTTTAAAATTTATAAAATGTATTACAATTTTATAAAAATAAAAAATTATAAAAAATTCAAAAGTATTAAAATTAATATAAACTTATAAAATTATAAAAACTAGTTGGCATGAGACTAGTTGGCATGGGAATCGGACGATTGAAACAATTTTTTATTATTTTTATTTTTGAATTTTTATTTAATCAAGTAGACGAATCAATCGAACTAACAAACTGGTGGCTTGACTGATTTGATTATTGGTGCAGTTCGAAAACCTTGGTTAAAATATCTAATTCTGTCATATGCTAATAATTGTATAATGAAATTTTGGTTTGTTAAAAATATTTTAAAAAAAAAATAGAAAATTGATTCAATGACCAAGTTCCCAGGTCAACAGGTCTAATGGCTTTCCTTGGATTGGCACCTTTGTCGATTTTAGGTTAGCCGGTCTAATTCAAGTTTTTATGTTTTTTTTTTTATAATTTTTATAACTCTATATGGCTTTCCTTATATGGCTTTCCTTGTATTTATCTTTTAGAATTTAATTAGGAATAGGCTAGGTTTTCTAGTACTATAAATAGGGGATGGAGTGACATATATTTGACATCTCATTTCTATTATATTTATTTCTTTCCCAAAAATCATGAGCCACTAAACCAATCTAGCCGAAGGTTGTCAAAATTCCCCAACAAGACGCTTCCGTCCATATACCTTAATAGGTGATCTTTTCAACTTATGCAAAGAACGACCGCTTTGTACGTTTTGGGAAGGTTGCACAGCCGGTTTGTTGGCTTTCTGCGTCAGAGGTTGGCGAATCCAAGAGACAAAACGGCGTGGTATTCGTCTTTGGGAAGTGATGATCTAGCAAAAGATAGTCTCACAAAAGCGATTATTGGCTAGAGTCAGGCTTCGCCAAATTTTAAGTCTAAGTCCTTAGAGTTGGTGGTCGTAGGCGTCTTCTTCCACTATAACTGACTTATCCTGCTCGAGAAGAGTTACTTAAAAGCTAAGGATTGAACCCAAGGCGGAAGGAGACAATCGGAGGCTAGAATCTCGCCACATAAGAAACTTACTCTTCCCTAAACTCTGTTTATTTCTATATTCGTCATTTTAATTTTCGCAATTTATTTAATTGTTTTAATTTTTCCAGATCGAAATTCTTAGTTCTATTTTTTTTATTTTTCGAGAATGCAAGTTTTCTTGGCCAAGAAATTGTTCCTGAAGATTCGACTCTACTTCCTCTTTACTGTTATTTTTATTATTTTACAGGAAATAAGACATTTTTGGGTTTGCGAAAGAAGTAAATCAAGTCAAAGGACTCAAAAGGAGACATTTTCCGGTTGAATAATAGGGAAATATTAATTGTACATTTGTTTTCATCCCTTGAACGGCCATGTTTCTCTCCCTACATCGGAATCTGCCAACCTGAGGTTCGAGAAAATGAATGAATCTTCGAAAGCAAGTGTAACTCCTCCAAGTTAGCCTTTAATTGAGGACAAACCATCTTCTTGCATTGAATTTTGAAATATTAAGGTGAAACCATGAAAGTGGTCTTCGGCCTTTAGAATGTTGGTTTTTAGAATCGAGTGATCACCCATTTCCGACCCTTACTGCCCAACCTGAGATCGGACTGCTAACAGTATTGCTTGGAAAGTAATCGTTTCATCACTAGAATAACTGGCCTCTGATGTTGTGTTTCCTCTTTACCTCTCTAGGCTTCTCTGAGGCATGATCTTAAGGTAGTGAGGATAACATGAAAGTTGGAGCTCCATGACTGCAGCCTCCATGTTTTTAACAAATTACCAGCACAATCTACGAGGTCGAGTTAGGATAGCAGACTAGATGACCTCAAGTATTCAAACGTAGTTGTGGTTTAGAAAGATATATGGTTTGGATATGGCAAAAACAGTCTCCTTTACTAACCCATTAACTTTCAAACAAGCTTCTGGAGTAGTTCTTCGCTTCTTCCATGGTTTCATTCGGCTGTTTCTATCAAATTGCAGTCTGCTGGTTATCCTGTATGTTAGTTACCCATACTTTATTTTAAACAGATGTTATACTATGACTAAATTATATTTAAGAAAATGATTCATTTTATAATTGTAGGAGATGGATCAGTGAATCAAAGAGATTTCAGTCTCAGATGTGAAGTTTGATTTGCAGCTTCTCGTATTTGATGATGTTTTACTCTATTTATTTTCATAGAATGCTCTGCTCCACAACTGAAGAGATGCAAGCATAACTGCAACTCTTTTTTGGTAATTACGATAGCACAAATAGCTCAAAATAATCTCCAAAAAAACACAGAAGCAGCCAAGAATAATCACAAAGCATCAATCACACGAGACATGCCAAATTTTTACGTGGAAAACCCGTTTAAATCAAAGGGTAAAAACTACGGGACTTACTATAATATAAAAGTGTGGCTACATGATCACAATAAATACATTACCTTAGCTATCATCAAGAAGTGATTATTCCAAAACATAATGGAGAAAGTTGGAGAAATTCCAACAATAGAGACAGACTTTGAAGCCGAAGATCCACAAGCTACAGCTATTGGTAACTAATCCGATCATGCAAAACTAACAAACACGAGTCTTGTAGTCACTGTCATAAAGCGTCTGCAAACAAAGATTCAAAGTGTAAATAGCTATACAGTATTAGAGGCATGGTATGAAAGACAAAATTTTTTGGTACAATGGAAAGGTACCCATGTAAAGTTCATCCAAGCAAAAGCCTAGGAAATTAGGAGTTGAATCAGCTCAACTCTTTAGCTTGAGAAAAGGTCTGCATTTCCCCAAGGAGTCCTGCTTGTTTTGGTCAAAGGGCTTTCATTAATTGTTAACTAATCAAATGATGTGAAACCCAGGAAAGTTTATCTAAGTTTTCCTAATCAGCAAATTCTAAAAGGTTACAAATAAATTCAGATGCATTTGCAAATTCTCATATACCTCAGACATCCCCTTCATTGGATTCAGCCAAGTTCCTCTTAATAACAAATAAATTCAGGTGCATTTCCAATTATAATATACCTGTGATTGGGATATCAGCCAAATTCCTGCTAAACTAACATCAATTATCTTTTGTTCTTCATCAGTTTTGCATCATTTTGTTGGAGAGACTGTTTTGTCGCATTTGAGAGAGGAACAACTGCATGAACAAAATATGAAGGTGTGTTATAAAAGTTGCATCATAATCTCTCAACTTTGACGTGTCCAAATAGCAATATATAGGATATTCATGCGTAGGTCAGTATCAGAGAAGCAATGCAATTCCTTCATCAGTGCCAAGTAAAAGATATAAACATCAGCAAGGCATTGCCGGCTGGACAATAACATCAATAATATGGATTCTCACTTTCATTCATAAACCTTTTAGTCCCGTAATTTACAGGCCAGAGAAAAGCAAAATCCATACATAGATTCAATGTGTCCGTATTTCCAATAGCAGGGATTAATGAATAAAACAAAATTTTGTTGGTTTTTTTTTGGTACATACAAAAATGTATTGTTTAGATTAAAACCATATGGTGCTTCACTTGACTAAGCAATGCAGAAACCATTACAAAAATTAATTATTTTTCAGTGAATATTAAAATAACTCGTATTTTAAAATAATAATATTCCTGACCCAGCCAAGGGACCATATATTTTGTTTTTCTAGTTATAGAATAGGACAATAATTGTAAAAAAAGAAAATCAATAAAATAAAATTTGTATGGGATATAATGATCCCAATTTGACATACCTGCCTATTTCATTCATCAATTATAGCAACATAAGGTATGTGGTTAATTTTGGACCACTCAGGTCCTTCATCCCTTTTGCACCGTTCTCCCATCATTGGACACCACAAGATCTTTAGCCCAAAAGCGAAGAAAGCATGTTGTTTCCCGGAAGAGTCTTGAGGTTTGGGTAATTTGCGATAGCCAACCACTGGAGAGAAGTGAGGTTGCGAAAGCCTTTGGAGGATAGGCTCTCCACTCCAGTTTTGGGAAATTCTTGATGTGGACATGTGTGAGAGAGGAGGGCAGTGTGACTCCTATCTCATCTCGAGGAAATGACACTGCATCAGGATACCCATTTGATATGGAGAGATATTTAAGACAAGTGAGTGTATGCAAATCCCTCTCAAGTATTGCCTTCCAGATATTGGGTCCACCAATTGTAAGCGATGTGAGATGGGTAGGAATCCCCTCTTCCAGAATGGATGTCACATTTGGAAAATCCCTTATTTCTAATTCTTTTAGAGCGTTGAGACTGTGCATATTCCCAGGCAAAGCTTGGAGACGTCTACAAGAGCAAAGGCGGAGCACTTCAAGGTTTGTGGTAGGCAAACCACTCTCTCCTAAGGAAATCAAATTTGAACAATTATTTATCCATATTAGCTTGCAATACTTGAGCTTGTTCAATCCTTGAGGTAAACCCTTAAGCATATCACATTCAGAGATATCAATAGATTCAAGAGAAGAGTTATCTTGAATTTCTTGGGATATGGACTCTAGCTTTGGACACTCTTCTATTTCAAGTGTTTTCAGTGTGGAGGGCAACTCTCTTCTATTTATTCTCTTTAGAGATTCACAAAGGGAAATATGCAACTTCTCAAGAACACATGCATTGTTGGAGTCAACATCCTCTCCTTCATCCAACAATAAACATTGCAAATTTTTACAATGATAAATGCCTAGCACTTTCAGTTTCGAAGGCAAATTGCTCCTTGCAAGAGAAATCAATTTTGGGCAATCGATAAGATCTAATTTCATAAGTAATGTGAGGGAGTACAAGGTTGTCGATAGTTTTTCTAGCCTTTCACAATTCTTTATTGTCATATTTACAGTGCTAGAAGGAATCTTCAATTGCATCAATTCTTCTCTTTCCTTTTCTGTTCCTATGGATACAAGTTGCGGACAATTGGATATTCTCAAATATTGGGGTGACAATGGGTGTTCATTCGGTTAACCCACCGAAATATCATTAACCGAATTAACTGACCTTTCAAAATTTTTAACCGTTAACCGAACTGAATTTTTTTTCCAAAAAATTAACCGACCCCAAATTTTGTCGGTTAATTCGGTCGGTTAACCGAATTAACCGAAAATTATATTTTTTTAATTTTTAGTTAAAATAAGTATAAAATTAACCGAATTAATCGAATTAACCGAATTACTCGAATTAACCGAATTAACCGAATTATTTGTATAAAATTATATGTTTTTTATTTTTATTTTTAGTTTTAGATTTTTATATTTATTTATGAAATTATTTGTAATTTTTATGATTGGGTTGAGTAATTGGACTGGGTTGGCTATTTGGATTAATATATATTAGATTGAGTATTTGGATTTATGTTGGATTGGATTTGAGTGAATAGTGGGCTATTTATATATTATAATTTTATTTATTAATTTTTTCGGTTAACCGAAAAAATTCGGTTAACCGACCGATTTCGAACCGAATTAACCGTTAACCGAAAACTCAAAAAATTATTAACCGACCCCTAACCGAATTAATTCGGTTAACCGACCGATTAACCAAATTCGATCGGTTAACCGAATTTTTTCGATTTTACCCGAATTTTGCACACCCCTAGGTCATGGACTGAGTTAGCAATCCCCAATTCTTCTCTCGAGAAAACAACTCCTCACAATAAACAATCTCAAACAATTCCACTTTGATTGATCTTAACCTCAAGCATCCTGCTGCAAAACTAAACTTGGAAATCCCTCCAAACGAGATTCTTTTTATGGAACTATAATCTGCAAAACCTTTATAAATTACCTCGTGGCAACCGTGAATTTCTAATTCTGAAAGCAATGGAAAGTTTTGAACAGAAATTATCAACTTCCAGCACCAACGAATTGCAAGTTTCTTCAAAGAAGGAAGGTCATCCAGCATACTTCCTAACAATAAGGGACAATTTTCAGTCAAGAGTTCACGAAGTTTAGGGAATTTCCTAGCTTCCTCATCAACTTCACACAAGTTCCACTTCTCCCAATTAAGCATGTCCTAACTCTAAAATCTCCAATGAAGAAAATGTGTTGATCGTATTCTCTCCAAAGAACTCAACTCCCACAGTCCTTACATTGCGCAATCCTTTAATACGTACCTTTTTCAACAATGGCAATTTCCCAATTGATGGCAATGACAATAAATTTATACAATCATCAAGGCATAAAGATTGTAAACAATTGAAGGATGAATCTCCCACCCAATTTGCCAACATTTCACCACAATAGAACTTAATGCTGAGCTCCATGAGCTTCTTAGAAGGTTGAAGTCCATCCAACACCTTTTTCTCGACTTCTTCTCTTCTATTCTCAAAGTCTTTGCTCCACTGCAATTTTAAATTCCCAATTCTCGACTTATCAGATAATCTAGCCATCCATGCATCTCGAGGCTCAGCTATATTCTGTAATCCTGAAATACAAAGTTCTCCCCTGAGATTTGACAAATTCATTAGCTCCCTTATTTTATGTCCCTTCTCTTTACCCAAAACAAGAATGGAAAGTTTTTGAAGATTAGTTAGCATGCTAAAATTGCTTGCCATGCTTTCTAATTTATTTGCACCAGTTATATCAAGATAGCATAGGTTGACCAACTTTTCCATCTCTGACGGTAACTTCTCAAGCTTATCACACCTCTTTAATAAAAAGGTTTCTAAATTGTAAAGGGTAGTAACTGATTGCGGCAAGCATTTAATAACTCTATTCTGAGAAAAGTTTAGGTACCTTAAGAGTTTCAAATCTCCCACAAAATCTGGCAACATGGTGATTTGGTACCCTTCCAAAGAAAGTGCCCTTAAGCATCGCAAGTTTGGCAACAAATTCGTTAGGACATGATTGGTTAAGTAATAAGGTAAAAAGCCCGAAGACAACCTTAATGGAAGAAAGGTTCGTAAATGTTGCGCTTCATAAATGCCTTCAAATTTTTTGGTGCCGTCATACTCCTGGGCAATGTAAGATAAATGGCGAGCATGCTTTGAAATTCGTTGACTATCCTCTATTTTAAAGCATACTTCTCCGGCAACTGATTGAGCCAAATCATTAATGAGATCATGCATAACAAATCGAGATTTATTTTGACGCACACTTGCAAAAGGGACCTCGACACTAGATCGTTGAAATACTTGTGACCCAAATCATGGATGCACTGTTTATCTGGTACTTCTTGTAGAAACCCTTGTGCCCTCCATAACAAGATTATTTCTTCCTTTTCAAACTCATAGTCCTTGGGAATAATGGCACAGTACATAAAGCATCGCTTCAAATGTAAAGGAAGATGATGGTAGCTTACCTGTAGAGCTGGGATTATTCTTGACTGATCTTTAGATAGCTTCCATATCTCGCTCTCTAACATATCTTCCCAAGCATGAAGGTCTACATTAGTGCGCAATAAGCCACCGAGGGTTTTAGCAGCTAAAGGCAAACCGTTGCATTTTCTCACCATCTTCTCATCAACTTCCTTTAGGCTTGGATGTCCTTCAAAGTCCCTTGCTCCCAGTGCATGTTGAGCAAATACAGACAAACAATCATCAGTTGACAAAAGCTCTAAGGAATGAGCATGCAAGGCACCCATTGTTGAGGAAACACCGTGGTTTCTTGTTGTCACAATAATTTTGCTTTCTTGGGTCCTTGTTTTGAAAGGAGATTGTAAGATAGTCCAGTCATGATAATTCTCATTCCAGACATCATCTAAAACAATTAAGAATTTTTTCCCGGACAACTCCTTCTGTAACTTTTCTTGAACTTTATTCAAATAATTTTCATTGCATGGCTTGGAAGTGACTGATTGCAAGATTTCCTTTGTTATTCTCAAAACATCAAAATCATCAGAAACGCAAGCCCATGCTTTGAGGTCAAAATGATGTTGAATGGAAGCATTATTGTAAACAAGCTGGGCAAGGGTTGTCTTACCAATCCCACCCATCCCAACGATGGGAATCACATAATTTCTTTCGTCGTCACTCTGCAAGATCAAATCAAGAATTGTCTGTTTGTCTTTGTCTCTGTCATACACATGATTTTCAATCTCCAAAGAAGTAGGCTGCAGTCTTTCTTCTAGTCTTGTGGGTCTTTCGCAATCAGTCATTCTTAAGTCTAACTTGCTTCTCTGAGGTTCCAAATCTTTCAATTTGGCCGTAAGATCCCTTATCTTGGACATTATATCTCTGTTAAACAGAACATCATTGAATGAAGAAGGAATATTGAGTCTGGATCTCTTACTTGAGCTGCCTCGACGTTCCATCATCAGATTGCGCCTGTCAATTTGGGTTGCAAACTCGTCCAGAACATCCTCCACATCGAATGCCAAGTTTTGGAGGTCGATCAACCAGTCTTTCACCAGCTGCTCTTTCATCTGTCTCTCTTCAGCATCATCAAGCACCCTACGGATCTGCTTCAGTTCCTTCTCCAAGTTCTGGATCTCCTCAAGAACCTTTTTTCAGTAGCGAATTGCAGGAGCTCGGATGAGGCCAGCTTCTCAAGGGAAAAGTCAACGAGCTTGGAAACAAAAACTTCTTTTATAGCGGACAAGGCTTCAAGAAAAAGCTTGGTTGCCATCTTGTAAGAGAAAAGAGCAGAGAAAGGTTTGAGAAAAGAGTGTTGAGCAAAAGTAGGGATGGAAGTGAATTATTTGATTGTAGGTACTGAAAAACACAAGTGCTATCTTGCTTTTGCCCCTTGATTGGGTAGACAAATAAATTGTAAAGAAAATGGCAGCACTTTTCGTTGAAATTTCTATCCTAAACAGTGGGAAGTTTGGAGGTGACAATAATAATAATTACAAACAAAATGTTAAAATTTCGACTTTATTATTACTTCTTTTTCTTATTGCTAGCTTCATGGGTTTTTTACCCAAATATATTGAAAAAAATATTAAATATCAAAATAAGTTATCACTGGATTAATTATTAAAATGGTATTTTTTTTTGGTTGCGTATATCTGAGAGGGGCTACTCATTTTTTTAAGCCTATTAGGTAGGTGCAACTGTCACATTAGCTCCCCTGTTCTCTTTTTTAATTCTTTTCTGAGTTGCACTTGTGTTGCACGTTTTCGTAAAATATTTTTCTTTTTTTTAGCAAGATTCCAATACACTGTATAATATGTCGATATGCCTAAATTTTTTGTAATTTAGCTGATAACTTATTCGATATATAATTTTTTTATTTATTTAGGTAAAAAACTCGTATTATGGATTCTAATATTATAAAAAGTGAGATGGATACATATTATACTAGGGAATATAGGTCGCTAAAACTTCGTTCGCAGTTTCTTGAGATGGATACACATTATGTTTCGGATATTTTTACCCATATTTTGACCCGTATATAAATTTAAATATTTTAATAAAAATAAAAAATATTTTATTTAAAAAACTCCTCTTACGACCTCAAAACTTTAAATATAAATTTAAATATACATTTATATAGTTTTCTTGAAGATTTAAATATAAATTTAAATATTTTTACTAAAAATAAAATGTGCAACACAAGGGCAATTTGGGAAAGAATAAAAAGAGAGTAAGGGAGCTGACACTTACCTATCAGGCATGACTAGACAGGCTCGATCTATTTCGGGTATTTTTTATCTATATTTTAACTATATTTTTACCCGTATATAAATATAAATATTTATAAAAATAATAATAATATTTTATTAAACTAAAAAATTAATATGAAAAAAAAGATAGGCGCAACCCAAAAAATATATCATTTTGATAATTAATCTAGCTGACAATCAACTTTAGTATTTAATATTTTTTTCAATATATTTGGATAAAAAACCCCTAGCTTCATTCTCTGTGATTGTCATTTTATCTTCTACTTAGGTGTCATTTGTGATTTTGTTCCTTCTTCGGTTGTGCTTATTGCGTTAAGATTGTAGTTTTATTTTGGTTGTGTTTTTATCTTTCGGGGTGGATGGCACCTGTTTTGTTTCTCTAAAATAGAAAATTTTTAATTTAAATTTTTTTATAATTTATAAAATTTTTAAATTTATAATGATAATTTTATATTTTATCCCTTTAATTTTATAAAATTTTAACTTAATCATTTAAGATAAAATGTATTAAAATGATAAAATACAATTTTACTTATCGTAACAATATTTAATTTAATTTTGATTAAAAAAAGTATTTTACTTCATCCCTACTTATAAGGTATGACCCCTCCATTTGTTGTAATTGACTTTGCGTGCCTCGCTTTATGGTATTAGAATTTGGGTGTTTAATGCCTGGGTGTTGAGAGCGGGTCGGGTCTTTTCTGTTGCTCTATTTGTGAAACACTTCTGTTTGATGAGCCCGCATTTTTTACCACTTGGTACTCATGTTCATGTGTGTTTTTTTTTTTACATGATTGAATTTCTCTTTATTGTTATATTTTTCATATTTTTTGTTTTATTATATTTTTAAAATATTATAAGTTTTATTTTTTATAATTTTTATATTAATTTTAATATTTAAATCATTTTCATTTTTAAAATTTTATATTTTTATGGAAAATTATTAAATTAAATAAAAAACTAACACATGTCGCAATTTGATTAGTCCATTAATTTTTTTAATGGTCAACATAATCAATAGTGAAAATCGTTAACGGAGGGGCTTAATTGATTTTTTTTATTAACAACAAAGGCTTAATTAGGTGCTAATTTAATATAAATATTTATTTGGGTATGAATTTAATACAAAAACTTAATTAATTTTTTTGTATTTTCTTAAAGAGTTTTTTTTTGAGACATAAGCTTTATCTATAGTTATAATTGTAATTATATCTGTAATTATGTTTGTAAGTTTAAAAGAAAATTTAAATAGTAAATAAATAGATAATTTATTTTGAAAAAGATAGTTAGATGATGATAGTTAGATGATTTATGATTGTAATTATAGGATAAATTACATCAATAGTCACATAATTATTAGTGTGTCACTATTTTGGACACCAATGAATGATTCAACTCCAAAATTTTTAATTTACTCGTTAACATTATATATATGTTGCCTTTTAAATTTTATAATTTTAAATTAGTTCATGATAAAATTATAATTTAACTTTTAAAATGGTAAATTTTGATCTAATTTTCTAAATTATAAAAAATATAAATTATTAAAATAATAAAATTACATTTTAACTCTAATTAAAATATTCAACTTAAAAAAAAATTCGGACGTTCGGCCAACAATGGAACTTCCCCATCAGGAAAATTGGAAAGCAACTTTTGAGAGCTAATAATAATAGTAAAAAGGGGTCTACATTTTATGGGATAAAGAAATGTAGATTACAATAATTTCGCAGCATGCGTTAGTGGGCTTGGCTCCTAGTGAAACTAATAATAAAAGGTGTGCAAATGGGCCGTGGAGTTAGGTTCCCCTTATCCGATTGTATAGGTATTATTGTTAATATAGAAATATATGAGTTCGAGTGTAATGAAGTGCATTATCTTCTTATTTATGAGTTAGGAGAGATTAGAAGTAGTTTCAGACATTGTATTTAAAAAAATAGATATGATCAAAACTTATAATGAGATCATTAAAAAAAACTATTAACATGTCATTATTTTAGGCACCAAATAACTTAACTTCAAAAATATTTTATACTTATTAACATCATAGATATGATATTTTGGTCACTCCTCCATTCAATTATTAATAAAATGTTGATATGGTCTTAACATGTGACAACTTTCATTAAGATGACTTGTTATAAATAAGTTATATCATGAAATTAACATCGTAGAATGATATTTTTATAATAAACTTTTTTATAAAATTGAAGCTTAAATTTATTGATTTTTAAGATTTGAAGCTAAATCTAAACATTATAGAATTAATTTTGTTATTACATTAATATAAAAAGTCATGTCAACATTCTATTAATTTTTAATAAAAAGTGACCAACATATCAAATATTAATAATTAAAAAAATTAAAATTAATTAACAAACATAAAAATAAATTTAATTACGGATGAGTACGTAGTAACAAAATTTAGCCATAACTATAGACTCACCTTTCTCGAACCGAAAGTTCATATTGTAAAACCGATCTTTGAATTGATTAGATATGTTTTGATATTGATGATGAATATAAATATGAATAGAATAAATTAAGATTTTTAGGCGTGAATAAAATTTTGTTACATCATCAAATTTTAATGATATGAAATTATTATTATACATTTATCCATATTCAACTAACTTTTCAACTCTATTTTAAAAATAATATAAGTAATTAAAATTTTAAAAAAATAACATATAAACTTAAAATTTACATAATTCTTTGATGAATATTTAATTCAATATAATTTTTACTTTTAAAATATATAATATGAAATAAAAATAATTTAAAATGGAAAAAAATCACTGCCTAAAATTAATATTTTTAAAAGTCGGTTTCATAAAATAAAAAATATTAAAATTATAAAAGAAAAAATATGTTTGTTTATAATTTCAAAAATAATTATTTTAAGTAATTCAATTAAATTTATATTAATTTGGAGAAGATAGTAGATATCGATGTGTTTATATTAATACTTTGATATCTTTCAATTTTGTTGATGTGGTATTATTTTATTGGTATCTAAAAATTATACTTTTAGGATCATTCTAATATAATTTATTCCTTAAAATTATTAGTACAAAGCGTAAATTATACCTAAGGCCACCGAATTATTAATAAGTTTATATTTTGGTTATTCAACTTTGAAGAGTTACAAAATAATTATCGAACTATCCAAAATTTTTTATTTAAACCACTGGATTGTTAATGAACTTCAAGAAACAATTTGACAAACAATGCAGTGAAATAGTATCTACCTATGAAAAGAAGAACATCTCTTAGATCCAATCGGTCTGTAGTGTTGGAGATTGAAGAAGAAAGTTCAGATTTTGGTTCGCAGGTTGGTGTTGGTGGTGCAAACGAAAAAGGTTATAAAACAATGATTTTAACAATCTAATAACTTAAATAAAAAATTTTGAATAGTTTAATAACCATTTTTTAAATTTATAAAATTGGGTAACCAAACTTAAACTTAATACTAATTTAATGACCTTAATGGAGTTTAATCTAGTATAAATTACTAATCATTATTTTTAAAAAGTAATTTATAAGGTTAACTCCATTTCCAAGAACTTCTTGGAAGCTTAAGTTCATCAAGAGTTGCATTCAATAGTTTATATTGAAAGTTTTGAGAAAAATGGGTAGGGGTTGTTCTGTAACACCTCGAAAATTTCTACAGTAAGATATTATCATGGATATAATAAAATAAGGAAATAAAGTGACAAGAAGAGGAAAATTTAGTTATGTCATTGGGAAGTATATTATGACATATTAATTAAAGAAAGGACTAAATTGTAAAAGTAAGAAAAGTTTTGTTGCCCAAGAGTAAATACTCAAAATTTGAGAGATTAAAGTGTAAATATGAAAAAGTTGAAGGACTAATAGTGCAAATATTTTAAGAGTGGAATAATCTAGAAACCAAGGAAAATTGATGAATTAGGACCAAATTGAATAGGTGAAGAATTTTGAGGGACTAAATTGCAATTTTACTAAATTAAGTGATGACTCAAGAATGGAATTTTAAAATATCATAAGGGAAAATTGGTCAATTGGAAGAGAGAGAAATCTAGAAAGTAATGATATGTTGGTGATATTTTATAATTATATAATTAGATAATTATTATTTATTTAATATTTTAATAAGATATTTTATTATTTTATTATTTTATTTAGCCTATATATATGTGTGTGTGTGTGTGGAAAAAAAAATATACACACCATCATCTATATTTTCCCATGCATTAACGTGAGAGAAAGAGAGGAAGAAAGAAAGTTTTGCTTTCTTTATAATTTGGTCCTTTTTACCAAAAATTCACCATTTCCACCCAAAAATCAAATGATTTTCCATAGCTACCAAGAGAGAAAAATGTTAAGGAGACCATGGGGAGTTAGAATATCAAGTTGGATTCAAGAAATAGAAGCTGGAGGAGAGAGAAAATCAAGTTAAAGATTAGTATCAATAGAACAAGGTAAGTATATCAAGATTTCAATATGTTTTTAAGTTTGTTATTATTGACAAAGCATGGAAATAATATTATAGTAGAGTTTTCTTACATAAGGTCCTATGTTCTTGATATGTTAGTGAAGAGAAAATAAGAGAAAGTGATGAGAAATGGTGTAGAAAAAGAAAATAAGGGTGTTATAACATGGTAAATAATATCTTGCACTAAAACAGTTATGGACAGCAGCAGTAGTCTAACTTTGAAAAATCACCATAAATTTTAGAAATCGAATTAGAAGATTACAAAAATATGTAATTAAATATTATTGAGTCTAGTTTCTTATAGAAGAAGCATTGTAAGCAATGGATTTGTAAATTTTGATATATAATGAATTTTGTGAGACAAGGTCAGAATGAATTCGGGTTCCCTTGTTCAGACTTTGAAAAATCATAAAAAAATGAAAAAAAAATAATTAGGGGCTTAAATTTATATTTATAGAATCCTGAATGAGTCTAGTTTAAATATAAACAAACTACAACATTATTTGAATTCTGTAAAAGGAGATAATTAATTTTTAGTGAAGAAGGGTCAGAACTATCAGACAGCAGAATAGGGGTGACTTTAATGAATAAACTGTACTAATTGGATAAACCAAAAATTTCTGAAAATTTTATGGTAAAAATATATGTGAGTCTAGTTTCAGATAAAATTTACATATCTTAATTTTGAGTTCTGTAACTCAAGAAATAAATAATTTAGTGACTATGACTCAAATGGACAGCTTTGAATATACATATAAGTAAATAGTGAAATTATTGATAATGTTACTTATAAGCATATTATATAAATTTTAGGATGTGGAATGGAGAGGAGGAGGAGGAAAATATGTATGAA
Organism: Gossypium arboreum; assembly: GCF_025698485.1. Lineage (NCBI taxonomy): Eukaryota > Viridiplantae > Streptophyta > Magnoliopsida > Malvales > Malvaceae > Gossypium > Gossypium arboreum. Next base: position 117,583,913 of record NC_069079.1, on the reverse strand, counting down.
TATTCATCTAGCATGGTTAATTTGCATATTTTAGGCTCAGGGACTAAATTGAATAAAAGTAAAACTTTATGGGCAATTTTATAAAAATGTCAGATATGACCAAATTGCATGAAATGGATTATTTTATTATTTAAATTACAAAATTGAATGAAATTATTAATTTAGTTCAAGATCGGAGGAAAACACGTTTTAGGGATTAAATTGAAAAGTGTTGAAATTATGAAAAGTTCTGATATTTTATAGAATTCATGGACTGTTATCAATATATATGAGAATAATAGCTGGAAATAAGGATTAAATTGCAAGAATTTTATTTTCCTGACCTTAATGATGAAATCGTCATTAATTAAAAGTTTATAGGCAAAATGGTAATTTTGCCTAGAGCATTAAATAAATGCATTAGAATATGAAATGAATGAAAATGATGATCAAATTTATTTATAAAGATCCGGACGACTCAAATATGAGACTTGATCATGGAAAAAGAAAAAATATCGGATTAATGAAATTATAAACACAAAGAAGCAATGAGGTAAGTTTGTGTAACTTGAACTGTATTTTAAATACTTGAAATATGTGGTTATGTGATGAAAATATGATTTGAATGCTTAATTCATGATATTTGATGAAATATTGATAATACTCGAAATAAATTGAAAATAAATCCCGGTTGAATGAAAGGAAAATTGATGGATCTCTGAAAAGGAATTAACAGTAAAAAGGATCTAGCCCGGACGGGTGATCCTATCCTGATATAGCCCTCCCGAAGAATATGTGGAAAATGGATTTAGCCGGACGGGTAATCCGAATTAGGTCTCAATTTAGCTTTGGACTGGTAATTCGATCCAAGCTCATTAGAGTAATTGTCGTTGCGAGGATTTAGCTTTGACCGGTAATCCCATTTATAAGGATGAGGTTCGCAGGAGTGTGCTCTCTGATATGAAATGTGTAAGACCATGGTTGAAAGATACCATGGCAACCTGATATGGAATGTGTAAGACCATGGTTGAAAGATACCATGGCAACCTGATATGAAATGTGTAATACCATGGTTGAAAGATACCATGGCAACGTGATATGAAATGAATAAGACCATGGTTGAAAGATACCATGGCACATGACAGAAAATGAGTAAGACCATAGTTGAAAGACACTATGGCATCATGTCAAAGATAAATAAGACCGTGTATAGGAGACGCTATAACATCTGTTGAACAATTGATATTCAGGTAATATGTATCAGATGATGAATGGTTATATAAAATGGTTGTGTGAAATGTTTACAAGAACTGGTCATATAGAAATATATGTACAAAAAGTTGTATGAAATAATTATGAAGATAGATAAACGAAATAAGTATAAATACATGGAATATAATTTATGTTAAGTTTGATATAAGCTATTACTAGAATAAATATACATAAAATATATGGAAATGATGGAGCATGAAATATTGATATAATGAAATGAATGATAAATGCTTATGAAGAAACGGTAAGAGCATGATATGTTTCATGACATGTACATATATGATTATCTCTGATATGTTGATACAAAGAAATTATGTAAGTTGAGACTATTATTAAACTCAAGTGCGATATGTCGAGAAAATAGATATATCAATATTGAATTTATATGAGATATGTGCAAGTATACTAACAATGTTGCTGTTTGATGCTTATACAAGTGCCAAACTGTTGATTGAATGTAATATATTTATTTATATGATGCATTGAATCGGTAAGTATTTAAATTTTTTTAAGTGATCTGCAAATGGTAGTAATGCTCCGAAACCCTGTTCTGGCAGCGGATACGGGTTAGGGGTGTTACATGTTCGATGGTCTTCCTTAACAATATTCCCCATTAGAATACAATGACATGAGCTTGGTAGAATTTTCAAATTATATAGAACCAATGGTGTTTCAAAATGGATATGAGGAAATCAGTTCTTATTAACCTTTTGGGAATGATCAACTGTTGTATAATGGGAATGATCAACTGTTGTATAAAAAAGTTGGTGGATCCAAAAATATATATAAAATTATAAAAGTAAGATGTTATACCTAGAAATTATCTTAAGAATATTTTAATTCATCTTTATTATGCAAGACAATTAAGAAATATTATATCGAATTAGAACAATGTAACTGTGTTGAAATGTTTTAACAAATCAGAACGAATTCGGACAACACTCAATAAAAAAATTTTCTCAAAACTTTTATAAGAAAGACACATTTAAGTCTCCAATCTAAAGATCTATTTATAGCTCAAGAATAAGTGTTCAAGCAAGGGCGAAAGGTAGAAATTTTTTTATCGGTATCGACGATAATAAAAGTGTAATTAAATTTTACTTTTACAAATTTAAAATTTTATTCATTTTAAGGAATCAACCCTTACAAGTCCTCTGGATTTGCCCTTGTGCTTAAGTAACCCAACTATTAAAAAAAGGGTAAATTGCACCAATAGTCACTCAACTTTAGGGTAGCTAACAAAATAATCACCTAGGTTTCATTTTAGTCACTTAACTTTTGAAAAACAACAAAACAGTCACTAACGTTATAAAAAAGTGACAAAACAGTCACTGACTAACAGTTTCCGTTAGTATCTTAACAGAACCGCTGATGTGGCAAGTTAACTGGCCGATGTGGTCAGTTAAATTGCCACGTTGGATGAAGGAATTGCTTTCACGGGCGTTTTTGCCTAATGTTGTTACTTATGGGGTGTTGATAAATTGTTGTTGTTGTCAAGGTGATGTTTTAAAGGCACACAACTAGTTTTATGAATTGTTGATGAAAGGAATTCCACCCAATGTTGTCGTTTACACTACTGTCATAAAGTTACTTTGTAATAAAGGTAAGATGCTGGAGGCAAAACGTATGTTTAGATTGATTAAAGAGAGTTATTTCTTTCCAAATTTGTACACTTATAATGTTTTGATGAATGGATATTTCAAGATGGATAGAGTCGACCGAGCCTTGGAAATACACAGGATGATGATCAGTGATAGGTTGGTACGAAATATTGTTACTTTTGGTATCTAAATCGATGGACTTTGTAAGGTGGGTGAACTGACGGTAGCTAGGAACTACTTGTTTGTATGGTTAAGTACGGTGCTTTCCCCAATATTTTTGTCTACAATTGCTTGACCGATGGCTACTGTAGGGCAGGAAATGTTTCTGAAGCAGTGGAGTTAAGCTCAGAAATGGAAAAGTTGGAAATTTTGCCTGATATTATCACATATAGCATTGTTGAAACCATCTTTCAAAGTTTTGATTTTAATGAAAAAAATGGGGAATCGACTTTTTGAAAATAAAACATGGAGTCGCCACCGATCTTTTTATTTTGGTGTGATCGGATCACCTAAGAATTTGGTTATTTTAATAAAACATTTTTGGTTCCCTAAAACAATGATTTTGGTCTACGAACTTTTGAGAAAACGGGTTCGGGAGTCGGTTACGCATGAGGAAGGATTAGCAGCCTCACTATGCCCAAAATTGGTACCAAATCGATTAAATACTGTCTTTATATCTAAAATTAAAAATATTTTTGAAATGTGGTTCTTTTTAAAAACGTTTGAATAACCTGAGTTGGTCGTCAAAGTCTTCTCGTTCCGAAGGAATATAGCATCATATCCTGCACGATACGTGTCCTTTATACCCTCAGAAACACGATAAATTTTGACCTCCAAAAGTTTATGAGTTGAAAATTACAAAATGATGCCCGATTATTCAGTCCAACGTAAAACCGAAGCCCAGCACAGTAGGGCATGATTCCTCAAATTTCTAAACATCGAGCCTTGCCTTATTTTTAGAATTTTTAAGAAACATGAGTGAAATTCTAAAGGGGATATTCGATTATTTTGAACCGATAGGAAATCGCAACCCAGCACGATTGGGCACGATTCCCGAATTGCCAAACATTGAGTATTACCTTCGTTTTAAAGAGTTTTTAGAAAGCCTGCATGAAATTCTAAAGGGACATTCGATTATTTTGAGCAAACGATAAATTGCAACCCAGCACGTTAGGGCACGATTCCGCGAATTGTCAAATATCGAACATCGCCTTCGTTTTAAAGGATTTTTGGAAGACATGAATGATTATAAAACTAGCTTAAAGCGCATTAATTCGATTTGAAATAAGACGAAATTAATCATAAAAATTTGGATTTTATAAGACCACGTCTCAAAAACCAAGTGGAAAACGATGATATGGGGTAATATATGTACGCATAAAATACGACAAGAGAAGAGTGAAGATAATATGACTTATTTAATCAACTAACAAACACTTAAACAACTAAGTATAACTAACTTGGTAATATAAGTCAATTTCGATCGTGCAGGGGGGATAATAAACATGACAACATAAAACAATGAACAAATAATATGCAACGACAACATATATAGAGTAAAATAAAATAATCAATATAAGATGCACAAGACAAAATGCAAATAAAAAACAATATGGTACAACACGAGTTTAAAACAATGATAAACACTTAATATGTATATTATATGATGGATTGGTGGATAAAAAAATCACTAGAAATATATGATCATATAAAATGTGCATCATAAAATGAAGATTTTAAAGTCAAGTAATACAAGGTGTTAAAAACATTTAAAGATACATGCAATAAAATAAAATTTGAATGATACATGTAGTATGAAAGAATAGTAAGAATGCATGATAAAATATAATCATAGGAAATATACACAATAGATTTACAAAACACATGCTAGAATTTAGAATAACTTACATATATAAAAAGAACTTTAAATATATAAATAATTATTAAAATATATACTATAAAAGAAGAAATTTGAGTCAAATAGTGTACAAAATATATTTAAAAAAGAATATCTACTTAGGCTTGACCATATACGTATAATAAAATGTGAAGAACACGTAAGATGTGAAAAGTTTTAAAATAACAAAAGAATATGATAAAATATATTTTATATACATAAGGTTTTGAAGTATACGTGTATATGTGTATATATATATATATGTATATATATATATATAGATTAAAAAGAAGTTATGCATGTAAAGTAACATGGCATTCATAATATGGGATAAGAGCTAATTTCACCATGAGCTATATAAGTATAACAGTAATATATATATTCATCTAGATGTAAAACATTTGAATGAAATATAATATGGAACGCTGAAATAGTATGCTAAAGAATTTAAAGGTGATTTTACAAAAACAGAATAGGGTTATTATAATAGCTTAATACGTATATATATATATATATAGAAATGTTAGAAACCTTAAAATAATAGACCTTACTAGTCCAAAACTCACTTAAAATAAGACATGTACAAATAAAGAATATTTAGACGAAATATTATATTAGTTGTTAAAATAACATAATGTGGAACTTTAAAATAAATAAAAAAGGGGTAAAATTCTTAGAGTAATTTCAACAAAACAAAAAAGAAATTAATGAGTTCCTTTTTAAAACGATGCGTTATAAGTATAGAGGACTCAATTAAAAAAAAAATAATGGGGACAATTTATGAATAAAATAAATTATTAAAATTGAAGCAAGGGCCAATGCGTAACGCGTGCGAACGCTCAGGGTCCAAAATTGGAAATACCCTGGGTCTTAAAACGCAACACTGAAGTTCAGACCAAAGTGCAAACGAGCACAAAATTACGGGAAAATTTAAAAGAAAAATAAATGCGAATACAGGCCGATTTGAATGCTATGTGAAAGGGGAAGGACCTATATTGGAAATATCCCCTCACCGCAAGAACACGCGGATCCCAGGGGTAATCGGGTCGGGTCGCACGGTTAAGGCCTACCAAACGACGTCGTTTTTGAACCATTTAGATTGGTTGAAACGGTGCCGTTTTTGTTTGCTTAAAAAGGCCAAAATCAAGCCTTCATTCAGCCGAATCCCTTATGCATTCCCCAACCCCCTTTCTTCTCAACTAGCAAACCCTAAATTCTTTCTTCCATATGCCGATCTACCACCACGAATGACGGCTACGACTTCGGATTCCAAAAGGGTGGTTTTAGCCTTGAGGTTCCTCTTAGGCTTCAATTTCAACGAAGTGAAAAGGAACCGGTGGCTGAATCGCAAGAGGTGATTCTTTTTTCTTTTCCCTTTTATTTTGTTATGCTAAAAACATATGCCAAATCTAAAAAAACAAAGGACAGATTCAAAAAAAAAAAAAAAGAAACAGAAGCACTCGAAAATCATCTTTTTGATTTTTTTGGACTGCTTTTTGTATTTCAATAGTCGTGTGTAAAATACAATATGTTTCATTTCGGGCTTTATAGCCAAAAATATCATTGATTTGCTATTGTCTATGTTTTTTGTTTTTCTTACTTCGTTTCTGCCCTACTTTTGCTTTGCTTCCTTTTTTGCTCTTTTTGCAGGTGCACAAAGGTCAATGAGGCCGTAGATGGACATTTTAGTGCCACGGGACAAAGGGGAGCCGGACCTCGGGCGTTGGACGCGCTGACGGTGCACGTGGATGGGGTACGGCGCTAGGGGGAAATTAGGGTTAGGCTTGGCTGGAACTTGGTTTAGCCATTGGGCCTATCGGGCCATCCGGGTTAGGGCTTAGTTGGGCTTAGATTGGGTAATTTAGGTCTGCTGATTATTTGTAATTTGAACATTAGATTTTGGGTTTTATTATCATTAACAGGTTTTCTAAAGGGCCGGGCAAAATTGGGCCCGTACAAGCATAATTAAGGGTCTTTGTACTGTTGGTAAAGTGGAGGATGGGAGCTTTTTATTGCAGAAAATGAACAAAGATGGAGTTTTGGCTAATTCTGTGACTTACAATTCCCTGATTGATGGGTATTGTAAAGTGGGGAGCATGGAGAAGGCTTTGGAGATATGCTCTCAAATGAACGAAAATGGTGTAGAACCAAATGTTATCACTTTCTCTACATTGATTGATGGTTATTGCAAGACTGGAAACATGGAAGCTGCCGTGGGATTTTACTCCGAAATGGTTATCAAAGGTCTTGTTCCAGATGTGGTGGCTTACACAGCTTTGATTAATGGGTATTGGAAAAATGGTAATATCAAGGAGGCATTCCGGCTGCATAAAGAGATGCTGGAATCAGGATTAATGCCCAAAGTTTTCACGTTAAGTGGTTTAATTGATGGCCTTTGCTAGGATGGAAAAGTTTAGGGTTTTTTTAGGTTTTTTTTTTCAATTTCTTCATCCAACGTGGCAAGTTAACTGGCCTCATCAGCTAGTCTACTTGCGACATCATCGGTTCTGTTAAGACACTAACGGAAACTGCTAGTCAGTAATTGTTTTGTCACTTTTTTATAATGTTAGTGACTGTTTTGTTATTTTTCAAAAGTTAGGTGAATGAGATGAAACCTAAGTGATTATTTTATTAACTACCTTAAAGTTGGGTGACTGTTAATAAGACATATTTTTTAACTTCAAATTTTGAACTAAAAATTTGAAATAAAAAGGTGGGACTTCTAATAAAATCAATGGCACATTTTCACAACATTTCTTTCTTTTTATTAATCTCCTTCTTTTCTTTCCACATTATATATACATATTATATGTCTACACCATTGTTGTATGTATGTGTGTATATATATATATATTATAAATAACATAAAATTATAATAATATATTTTATTTTAAAATATTTTATATCATATAAAATATAAAATCTATATATATTATATACGACGGAAATGAAGCATAAAATTGGAGATTTTGAACATGTCTAATTTTTCGTGTTGGTTTGTGTAGGTTGGAACATGGAATTCTTTTTAATCTTCGTAGAGTGCATCTCACATTTTGAAAAAAAAGTCAACATCATGACGAGAAAGAACCGATGTCCCAATGATATGACACGCCACATCCTAACGAGACGAATTCGTAGTCTTAATGATGCAATGCATGGCGTCCCAACGAGCTAAATGCAACGTCACTGTATTAAATATGCACCCAATTAAGCTCTTATCATTAATTAAAATAATCAATTAAGCCCATCCATTAAAGTTATTTGTCATTGATCAAATTTACCATTAAAATAAATTGACGCACTAAACAAATGGTGACATGTTGACTTCTAAATTAATATAATATTTTTTCAAAAATGATAAAAATAAAAATATCGAAAAGTATAAAAATTATTAGATATTAAAAAATATTAAAATTATGAAAATTGATATAAAGTTATAAATTTTATAAAAAATATATAAATTTTATAAAAATTCTAATAAATTTTAATAAATTATAAAACTAATAACAAATATTTTAAATATTGTAAAATTTTATAAAACGTATTAAAATTTATATAAAAATAAAAAAAATTAAAAGTATTAAAATTGATATAAACTTATAAAATTATAAAAAAATCATAAAAATTTGAGTTAGATCGAATTAGTTGGTTGAATTGATTAGATTGAAATTGACAAGGATATTGGTCCGACAAAAGCCATTAGACTAGTTGGTTTGAGAATTGGATAATTAAATCAATTTTTTATAATTGTTTTTTGAATTTTTTTATTAAATTGAATTAAACAAATCAGTCGAACTAACAAACACGTAGTTTGATTGGTTTGACTATTGGTTCTAATTTTGAAAATCTTGGTTAAAATATGTATGCCAATAGTTCGATAAATAAATTTTTGTTTGATAAAAATATTCAAAAAAAAACAAAAAAGTTGATTCAACCACCGGGTTCCAGATCAATCGGTCTAATGGCTTTCTTCGTACTGGTACCTTTACCAATTTAAGGATAACTGGTTCAATTCAAGTTTTATGGTTTTTTATAATTTTTATAACTCTATATTAATTGTAATAAATATTTTTTATAATTTTAACAAAAAATTATTATTTGTTAAGAAATCTGGTTTAATTTTTAACAATTTTGTAGCTATTCAATTCTCTCCTTGTTTTAATTTTCTGTTTTATATATCTGTAAATTGAATCCTATATTTATTGCAGCCAAGTAGCTGGATCGTAAGGGGGGAAGCTTCTTCCTTTCACCACTTTGCATGCTGTGATTGTAAGAAATCTGGGTTCAAGTTGTATTCTTTCTGAGAATTGGAGTCAAGAAATTTGAACTATGCTTGACGTAAGTACAATCCTCTTTCAGTAGTTCAAGCATCTTTATTTTGAATTAGAAGTGAATATTTGAGTTGTATATGTTGCAGCATTTCTCCTTTATGGTGTTGGGTTTGCAAAAAAAGCAAATCAAGTCAAAGGACTCGAAGGAGATATTTTCCGGTGGTGTATGGTTCCATGGAATGGCAAGAATAGGGAATTAATTGCACATTTGTTTTCATCCCTTGGACGCCCATGTTTCTCTCTCTATGACGGAATTTGCCAACCTGAGTTTCGTGAAAATGAATATAAATCATCGAAAGGAGGACGTACCATCTTCTTCCAGCTCGAATTTTGAAATATTAAGGTGAAACCGTGCAGCTTCTGGTATTTGATATTTTGATGATGTTTTATTCTTTAATTATTTTCATAGAATGCTCTGCTCCACAACCGAAGAGGTGCAAGCATAACTGCAATTCTTTCTCGGTTATTACAACAACACAAATAGCTCTAAATATTCTCTTAAAAAAAAAAACACAAAAGCAACTAAGAATAATAACAAAGCATCAATAGTACGAAACACAAATTTTTTACGTGGAAAACCCCTTTAAATCAACGGGTAAAAATCACGGGACTTGAGAGTCCATTTAAATTAGACCACTTCATTAATAAGAAAGCGTCATAATTATTCAAGCAAATATTTATTGAATAATTATATTTATGGATAAATATATGATTATCTATTTAAGTAGTTATGTCCCTATGAAGAAACATAAGACCTCCTATAAATAGGAGATGAATTTTATTTGTAGGATATACCTAAAAACATAGAAACTAAGTTTCTTTCTATTCTCTTATCATATTTTATATTCCTAGATTATTCTATAAAGAATTACTGCATAATTTTTTTTAATAGAAATTGATATCATTGCTATACTCCACTCAATGCTTAATGGGTTGTTTCCGTCAGATCAAAGCGTAGACAATCAATCCTCGATGTTCATTTGACAGTGACTCTTTTGCTCACCATAACATAGGTTGGTGAGAATAGAACTTTAAAGAAATTGGCATTGATATACACATTGAAACTTTTATTAATTTCTCGTAAGTTTATCTTTATCCCAACGCACCAGCAATATAACCTAATATAAATTATTATTCATTATTTTTTTTTAAAATAGTTTATAAGGTTAACAGATTAGAATTGCCATTAAAGACCCGGAAGCCTAGAATTGCTTTGAAACAAGTCCATGTCCAAAAACTTCTTGAAGGCTATTGCATTCAATAGTTTATATTGAAACTTTTGAGAAATTCAAATTATATGACGAAGTTGTGGTATTTTGAGTGATAATAAAAGAGCCAATGGCATTTTGAAATGGATACGAGGAAACCAGTTCTTATTAATATTTGCAAAAAAAAAAAATTATAAAGACAAGACATTTCATAGAAACTATATATTTTAAGAATAGTTTATTTTTCCTCTATCATAGAGGACAATCAAGAAATAATAGTCCAATATACAATATCTTTATCTTGGATTAGAACAATATGATTATTGTTAAATTGTTCTAACAAATCGGAATGATTCCAAAGAACACTTAATAGAAAAAAACTCATTTAAGTCTTCAATCTAACACATGAATAATTGCTTGTAATACAACTATTCACAAAGAAATGAAGCCAAATAATTATAATGTTTCATGATAAGAAACATTTTTTAATTTTAAATTTTAAACTAAAAATTGAAATAAAAGGTGTGACTTCTATTAAAATCAATGGCACATTTTCACAACATTCTTTTCTTTATATTATATTATTTTTCCTTTCCACATTATATATACATATTATATGTCCATACTATTGTTGTATGAATGTATATATATTATAAATAACATAAAGTTATAATAATATATTTTATTTCAAAATACTTTATATAATATATAATACAAAATCTATATATATTATATACTACAGAAACCAAGCACAAAATTGGAGATTTTGAACTGGCCTAGTCTTTCGTGTTGGTTCGTGTAGGTTGGAACATGGAATCCTTCTTTAATTTTCATGGAGTGTGTTTTGTATTGTTTTTCAGAAGAAACAAAGTCGACATCGTGATGAAGAAGAGTTGATGTCCCGACAACATGACACACCATGTCCTAATGAGAAGAACCTATTGTCCTGACGACGTGATGCATGGAGTCTCGATGAGCTGAACGCGACGTCACTGTATTAAACATGCACCCAATTAAGCCCTTAAATTTAATTAAAATAATCAATTAAGCCTCCCGTTAATGATTTCCATCATTAATCAAATTGACTGTTAAAATAAATTGACGCATAAATCAAATGGTGACATGTGGCGGCTTCTAGCTTAATATAATATTAAAATATATGAAAATTGATATAAAGTTATAAAATGATAAAAGAAATCTAATAAATTATAAAAGTGATAAAAAATATTTTAAATATTTTAAAAGTGTATAAAACGTATTAAAATTTTATAAAAATAAAAAAGTTATAAAAAATCAAAAGTATTAAAATTGATATAAACTTATAAAAATTATAAAAAGATTATAAAAACTTGAACTTGATCGAATTAGTTGATTGGATCGATTAGACCGAAATCGATAAGGGTATTGGTCTGATGAAAGCCATGAACCAGTTGGCCTGGGAATCGGACAACTGAACCGATTTTTTTATTATTTTTATTTTTGAATTTTTTATTTAATCGAAGTAAATGAATTAATTGAACTAATAAATTGGTGGCTTAACCAATTTGACTATTGGTCTGGTTCTGAAAATCTTAGTTAAATATCTCATTCTGTCATATGCTAATAATTGGATAATAAAATTTTGATTTGTTAAAAATAATTTAAAAAATAGAAAATTAATTCAACCACTAGGTTCCCAGGTCAACCGGTCACCCTTGTCGATTTTAGGTTAACGGGTCCAATTCAAGTTTTTCTGGTTTTTTTTTTATAATTTTTATAACTCTATATCAATTTTAATATATTTTTTTAAAATTTTTAAAATTTTAAATTTTTTTTTTAAATTTTCTGTTTCATATCTCTGTAAATTGGATCCCATATTTATTACAGCCAAGTAGCTGGATCGTAAGGAGCGTGTAACCTTTCACCACTCTGCATGCTGTGATGTGTTCAAGTAATACTATTTCTGCGAATTGGAGTCAAGAAGTTTGAACTGTGCTTGACGTAAGTACAATATTCTTTCAGTAATCAAGTATCTTTATTTCTCCTTTATGGTGTTGGGTTTGCGAAAAAAGCAAATCAAGTCAAAGGACTCGAAGGAGACATTTTCCAGTGTCGTATGGTTCCATGGAATGGCAAGAATAGGGGATTAATTGCATATTTGTTTTCATCCATATGATGGAATCTGCCAACCTGATGGTCGTGAAAATGCATGTAAATCATCGAAAGCCCTCCAAGTTCGCCTTTAATTGAGGACAAACCATCTTCTTGCAGCTCGAATTTTGAAATATTAAGGTCAAACCGTGAAAGTGGTCTTTGGTCTTAAGAATGTTGGTTTTTAGAATCGAGTGATTACCCTTTTCTGACCCGTACTGCCCAACCTGAGATCGGGTTGCTAAGAGTATTGCTTGGAAAGTAATCGTTTCATCACTAGAATAACTGGCCTTCGTATGATGTTGTGTTTCCTCTTTACCTCTCTAGGCTTCTCTGATGCATGAGCTTAAGGTAGTGAGGATAACATGAAAGTTGGAGCTCGATGACTGCCGCCTCCATGTTTTTAACAAATTACCAGCACAATCTACGAGGTCGAGTTAGGATAGCAGACTAGATGGCCTCAAGTATTCAAACGTAATTGTAGTTTAGAAAAATAGATGGTTTGGATATGGCAAAAACAGTCTCCTTTACTAACCCATTAACTTTCAAACAAGCTTCTGGAGTAGTTCTTCGCTTCTTCCATGGTTTCATTCGGCTGTTTCTATCAAATTGCAGTCTGCTGGTTATCCTGTAAGTTAGTTACACATACTTTATTTTAAACAGATGTTATACTATGACTAAATTATATTTAAGAAAATGATTCATTTTATAATTGTAGGAGATGGAGGACTTCTTATGTATTCATTTTTTCTTTAAAAAAATGTAATTTTGAGGTTTACCAATACCAAATACTAGACATCAGTGAATCAAAGAGAATTCAGTCTCAGATGTGAAGTTTGATTTGCAGCTTCTCATGCCTGATAATGTTTTATTCTTTATTTATTTTCGTAGAATGCTCTGCTCCACAACCGAAGAGATGCAAGCATAACTGCAGCTTTTTTCCGGCGATTACGAGAGCACAAATAACTTTAAATATTCTCCATAAAACATAGAAGCAGCCAAGAATAATCACAAAGCATCAATCACGAGATACAATTTTTACGTGGAAAATCTTTTTAAATCAAAGAGTAAAAACCACGGGACTCAAGAGCCCACTGAAAAACTTCACTATAATATAAAATTGCGGCTACATGATCACAATAAATACATAACTCTAGCTTAACTATCATCGAGAAGTGATTATTCCTAAACATAATAAAGAAAGAGAAATTCCAACAATAGAGACAGACTTTGAAGCCGAGGATCCACAAGCTACAGCCATTGGTAACAAATCCAATCATGCAAAACTAACATACACGAGCCTTGTAGTCACTGTCATAAGTGTCTGCAAACAAAGATTCAAAGTGTAAATAGCTATACGGTATTAGAGGCACGGTATGAAAAACAAAAGTTTTTGGTATAATGGAAGCGTACCCATGTAAAGCTCATCCAAGCAAAAGCCTATGAAATTAGCTCAACCCTTTCGCTTGAGAAAAGGTCTGCATTTTCCCAAGGAGTCCTGCATGTTTTGGTCAAAGGGCTTTCATTAGTTGATAACTAATCAAATGATGTGAAACCCAAGAAAGTTATCAAACACCTATCAATTAAAGCGATATATATATTTGAACATGCAAATAATTTAGGAATAAGAGAGCTTATCTAAGTTTTCCTAATTAGCAAATTCTAAAGGTTACAAATAAATTCATATACCTCAGACATCCTCTTCATTGGATTTCAGCCAAATTACTCTTAATAACAAATAAATTCAGGAGTATTTCCATTTATCATAAACCTGTGACATCCTCTGATTGTCGGCCAAATTCCTGCTAAACTAACATCAATGATCTTTAGTTCTTCATCAGTTTTGCATCATTTGGTTGGAAAGGCTGTTTCGTCACATTTAACGGAGGAACAACTGCAAGAACAAAATATATGAAGCCGTGTTAAAAAAGTTGCATCATAATCTCTCAACTTTCACATGACCAAATAGCAATATATTAGGATATTCATGCATAGGTCAGTATCAGAGGAGCAATGCAATTCCTTCATCAGTGCCAAGTAAACATTTTAGTCCTTTAACATTAGGATATAAACAGCAGCAAGGCATTGCCGGCTGGACAATAACATCAATAATAACAGGCTAGAGAAAAGCAAAATCCATAAATAGATTCAATATGCCGGTATTTCAAATAGCAGGAATTAATGGTTAGAACCTTGGAATGAATAATAAATAATAGGGTAAAACAAAATTTTGTTGTTTTTTTGGTGCTTCACTTGACTTAGCTAATTGAAACCATTACAAAAATTAATTATTCTATTTTTCAGTGAATCTTAAAATAACTCCTATTTTAAAATAATAATATTCCTGACCCAGCCAAGGGACCATATATTTTGTTTTTCTAGTTATAGAATAGGACTATAATTGTAAAAGAAAATAATCAATAAAATAAATTTTGTATTGGATATCATGAACCCAAAGTGACATACCTGAAAATTTGCTTCATCAATTATTGTTTCTCTGAAGAACTTGTGTCTGAGCCCTAATAGCAACATAAGGTATGTGGGTAATTTTGGACCACTCAGGTCCTTTATCCCTTTTGCACCGTTCTTCCATCATTGGACACCCCACGATATTTAGCTCCAAAAGCGAAGAAAGCATGTTGTTTCCCGGAAGAGTCTTGAGGTTTGGGCAATTTTCGATAGTCAAGTACTGGAGAGAACTGAGGTTGCGAAAGCCATTGGAGGATAGGCTCTCCAGTTTTGGGAAATCCGAGATGCAGAGATGGGTGAGAGAGGAGGGCAGTGTGACTCCTATCTCATCTTGAGGAAATGACACAGCATCCGGACACCCATTTGATATGGAGAGAGATTTAAGACAAGTGAGTGTATGCAAATCCCTCTCAAGTATTGCCTTCCAGATATTGGGTCCACCAATTCTAAGCGAAGTGAGATGGGTAGGAATCCCCTCTTCCAGAATGAATGTCACATTTGGACAATCCCTTATTTCTAATTTTTTTAGAGCGTTGAGACTGTGCATATTCCCAGGCAAAGCTTGGAGACGTCTACAAGAGTAAAGGCGGAGCACTTCAAGGTTTGTGGTGGGCAAACCACTCTCTCCTAAGGAAATCAAATTTGAACAATTATTTATCCATATGCGCTTGCAATGCTTGAGCTTGTTCAATCCTTGAGGTAAACCCTTAAGCATATCACATCCATAGATTTCAATAGATTCAAGAGAAGAGTTATCTTGAATTTCTTGGGATATGGACTCTAGCTTTGGACACTTTTTTATTCTAAGTGTTTTCAGTGTGGAGGGCAACTCACTTCTATTTATTCTCTTTAGAGATTTACAACTGTAAATTTGCAACTCCTACAGAACACATGCATTGTTGGAGTCAACGTCCTCTCCTGCATCCAACAACAAACATTGCAAATTGTTACAATTATTAATGCTTAGCACTTTCAGATTCAAAGGCAAATTGCTTCTTACAACAGAAATCAATTTTGGGCAACGGAGAAGCTTTAATTCCATAAGTAATGTGAGGGAGTACAAGGTTGTCGATAGTTTTTCTAGCCTTTCACAATTATTTATTCTCATTCTTACAATGCTAGAAGGGATCTTCAATTGCATCAATTCTTCTCTTTCCTCTTCTGTTCCTATGGATACAAGTTGCGGACAATTGGAAATTCTCAAATTTTTGAGGGAAATGGACTGAGTTAGCAATCCCCAATTGTTCTCTTGAGAAGGGCACAACTCCTCACAATCAACAATCTCAAACAATTCCACTTTTATTGATCTTAACCTCAAGCATTCTGCTGCACAACTAAACTTGGAAATCCTTCCAAACGAGATCCTTTTTATAGAGCTATAATCTGCAAAACCTTTATAAATTACCTCGTGGCAACCGTGAATTTCTAATTCTGAAAGCAATGGAAAGTTTTGAACAGAAATTATCAACTTCCCGCACCTACGAATTGCAAGTTTCTTCAAAGAAGGAAGGTATTCCGGCATACTCCCTAACAATAAGGGACAATTTTCAATAAAGAGTTCACGAAGTTTAGGGAATTTCCTAGCTTCCTCATTAACTTCACACAAGATCCACTTCTCCCAATTAAGCATGCCCTCAAACTCTAAAATCTCCAATGAAGAAAATGTGTTGGTCGTTTTCTCTCCAAAGAACTCAACTCCCACAGTCCTTACACTGCGCAATCCTTTAATACGTACCTTTTTCAACAATGGCAATTTCCCAATTGATGGCAATGACAATAAATTTATACAACCATCAAGGCATAAAGATTGTAAACAATTGAAGGATGAATCTCCCACCCAATTTGCCAACATTTCACCATAATAGAACTTAATGTTGAGCTCCATGAGCTTCTTAAAAGGTTGAAGTCCATCCAACACCTTTTTCTCGACTTCTTCTCTTCTATTCACAAAGTCTTTGCTCCATTGCAATTTTAAATTCCCAATTCTAGACTTATCAGATAATCTAGCTATCCATGCATCTCGAGGCTCAGCTATATTCTGTAATCCTGAAATACAAAGTTCACCCCTGAGATTTGACAAATTCATTAGCTCCCTTATTTTATGTCCCTTCTCTTTACCCAAAACAAAAATGGAAAGTTTTTGAAGATTAGTTAGCATGCTAACATTGCTTGCCATGCTTTCTAATTTATCTGCACCAGTGATATCAAGATAGCATAGGTTGACCAACTTTTCCATCTCTGACTGTAACTTCTCAAGGTTATCACACCCCTTTAATAAAAAGGTTTCTAAATTGTAAAGGGTACTAACTGATTCAGGCAAGCATTTTATAACTTCATTGTGAGAAAAGTTTAGGTACCTTAAGATTTTCAAATCTCCCACAAACTCTGGTAACATGGTGATTTGGTACCCTTCCAAAGAAAGTGCCCTTAAGCATCACAAGTTTGGCAACAAATTCGTTAGGACATGATTGGTTAGAAAGTTACGAGTTCGAAACACCGAAGAAAACCTTAATGGAAGAAAGGTTCGTAAATGTTGCGCTTCATAAATGCCTTCAAATTTTTTGGTGCCGTCAAACCTCTCAGCAATGTAAGATAAATGGCGAGTATGTTTCGAAATTTGTTGACTACCTTCTATTTTAAAGCATACTTCTCCAGCCACTGATTGGGCCAAATCATTAATGAGATCATGCATAACAAATCGAGAATTATTGTTGATGGACACTTGCAAAAGGGATCTTGACACTAGGTCTTCAAAATACTTGTGACCCAAATTATGGATGCACTATTTATCTCGTGCTTCTTGTAGAAACCCTTGTGCCCTCCATAATAAGATTATTTCTTCCTTCTCAGATTCACAGTCCTTGGGAATAATGGCACAATACATAAAGCATCGCTTCAAATGTAAAGGAAGATGATGGTAGCTTAGCTGTAGAGCTGGGATTATACTTGACTGATCTTTAGATAGCTTCTATATCTCACTCTCTAATACATCTTCCCAAGCATGAAGGTCTACATTAGTGCAATAAGCCACCAAGGGTTTTAGCGACTAAAGGCAAACCGTTGCATTTTCTCACTATCTTCTCAAAGAACTTCCTTTAGGCTTGATGTCCTTCAAAGTCCCTTGCTCCCAATGCATGTTGAGCAAATGCACAAACAATCATTAGTGACAAAAGCTCTAAGGAATGAGCATGCAAGGCACCGATTGTTGATGAAACACCGTGGTTTCTTGTTGTCACAATAATTTTGCTTCCTTGAGTCCTCGTTTTGAAAGGAGATTGTAAGACAGTCCAGTCATGATAATTCTCATTCCAGACATCATCTAAAACGATTAAGAATTTTTTCCCGGACAACTCCTTCTGTAACTTTTCTTGAATTATATTCAGATCATTATCATTGCATGACACGGAAGTGATTGATTGCAAGATTTCTTTCGTTATTCTCAAAACATCAAAATAATCAGAAACACAAGCCCATGCTTTGAGGTGAAAATGATGTTGAATGGAAGCATAGTTGTAAACAAGCTGGGCAAGGGTTGTCTTACCAATCCCACCCATCCCAACGATGGGAATTACAAAATTTCTTTCGTCATCACTCTTCAAGAGCAAATCAAGAATTGTCTGTTTGTCTTTGTCTCTGCCATACACATGATTTTCAATCTCCAAAGAAGTAGGCTGCAGTCTTTGTTCTAGTCTTGTGGGTCTTTCGCAAGCTGTCATTCTTAACTCTAACTTGTTTCTCTGAGGTTCCAAATCTTTCAAATTGGCTGTAAGATCTCTTATCTTGGACATTATATCTCTCATTAAATGAACATCATTGAATGAAGAAGGAATATTGAGTGTGGGTCTCTTACATGAGCTGCCTCGACGTTCCATCATCGATCGCGCTGTCAATTTCGGTTGCAAACTCGTCCGAACATCCTCCACATCGAATGCCAAGTTTTGGAGGTCGATCAACCGATCTTTCACCGCTTGCTCTTTCAATTGTCTCTCTTCTGCATCATCAAGCACCCTACGGATCTGCTTGATTCATTCTCCAACTTTTGGATCTCCTCACGAACCTGTTTTTCAGTAGCGAATTCCAGGAGGTCGGATGAGGCGAGCTTGTCAAGGAAAAAGTCAATGAGCTTGGAGACAAAAACTTCTCCAATAGCGGACAAGGCTTGAAGAAAAGGCATGGTTGCGTTGTTGCAAGAAATAAGAGTAGAGAAGGGTTGAGAAAAGAGTGTTGAGCAAAGGTAGATGGAAGTGAATGAAGTTTGGTATTTGATTTGATTGTAGGTACGAGCAAAGGTTGAGAAAAGGGTGGTGAGCAATAAAGAAATGTGGAGTACAATAATTTAGCAGCATGCGTTAGTTGGCTTGGCTCCCAGCGAAATTAATGTCTAGTTTGACAATGATTTTAAAAAGTATTTTTAAAATATTGTGAAAAATACTTTTAGAAGTATTTTTAAAAGTTTAGTTTAAAATTTAAGTGTTTAGTATTCTTGTCAAAAGTGTTTTTGAGAAATAAAATGTCTATTTTAAATATGTTATTATCAAGTAACAAATATGCATTTAAATAATATTTAAATTAGTTAATATTATAATATTTTAGTAAGAATATAAAAAATTATTATAACTTCTTGTTAATATTTTAATATATAAAATATAAATTTTAAATATTTTAAGCAATAAATATTAATTATTTATAAAATTTAATTAGAATATATAAACTATATTTTAAATATTTAAATATAACTATTAAATATTTGTAATTAGTACTTTAAAAATATTTTTTATTTTTAATTAATGATTTTAACATATTTGTAATTAAGTATCAAGAAAAAAAGAAAGTACTATGTTAGTAGAGGGTGAAAAATAATTAATCACTAAAAGTACTTTTGGGAGAGGAAAAGCTAAAATTTTAACTTCTCTTTTTCAAAAGTGCTTTTAAAAGCACTTCAAAAGCTAAAATTTCAAATAAAATAGCTTGTTTCAAGACTTTTCTTCCAGAAGTACTTTTGGAGCCAGAAGTACTTTTGGAGCCAGAAGTGTTTTTAAAAAGTAATGCAGAACTGGCCTTAATAATAAAAGGTGTGCAAAATGGGCGATGGAGTCAGGTTCGCACTTATCTGATTGTATATTTTTTTACTATTATTCCAATTATATTTGTAATTATTTTTTTAAACTTTAAAAGAAATTTAAAATAATAAATTACACTATTATAATTAATATTAGTATGTCATTGTTGTAGCACCCCAAACCCGGCCTAGACGTTAAGGCCGAATCTGACGTGCCATTTTGAAGTCAAAAACCCGTGTTCCCTTTTTAGTGTTTTAAAAAGCCAACTTTTGTCAAACTAACCAAGTGAATGGAAGCTGGGCACCAGGTAGGTATCCATAACAGAAGAGGTGAGCCATGAAGGCTGCTTAAGTACCAAGCTCTCCGATTGGATCCAATCCTAGACATGTCCATATCCATTGCCACACTTGGTTATAACAAGTTGAAATCTCTTTGGTAAATCGAATATTCGTGACGTCGTGTTATTTTCAAAAAAAAAAAACAAGTATCGTTTTGAAATCATGCCCTAAGTCTAGCCCATTTGAATTAGTATCCATCAATTTAAAGTTGTTTTAATAATATAATCCCAGAAAAATCAAATAAGAAAATAAAGTTAAAATGGCCTTATTACAACCCAAAAATTAAATAGTAATTAAAATAACTTAAGAAAACCAGTCCTTTTTTTTTCAACCCAAAAGTATTCACCAAGGCCACTCAATCCCTCCGCTCCAAGTCACCCACATCAAGGCTCACCGCAAGGTTAAAGAAGGGGAGTTTGGGGAAACTCAGTGTAAGGAAAACCCATTCAAAGCCCAAGTCACTCAAGCCCATTGGGCCTAAGCCCATTCAGTAATAAAGTGATATTGGGCCGAGCCCTTTTCAGATTACAATAAACCGGGCCTTAGCCCTTATTCAGATAATGATGGCCCATAGGCCCATTTTAAAATACATGCAACATCAAGAAACATATGCAAGCCCATTTGGGAGACTACTCAACCCACCAACCACTACACTCCACCTGCACCAGCCATACACTCCATGTGGGGAATAGCTCAACCCACCCAGCCCAACACTCCACATTCTGCACCTTGCTTGCTCATTATCAATAATTGAGGCAAAGCCTCCAGTACGTGGACAAGCCACTTTCAGTACTTCCTCCATCAATATCCCAGTCCCATGCATCAGATAATAACAACATGGCATGCAGTAAATAACAACAGTCAAACATGCATTTAGGTCAATTTAACCCTAGGGGTATTTCGGTAATTTATCTCCTAGGGGTAAAACTGTAAAATTTCCACTTTTAAAGGTATTTCAGTAATTTATCTATTTTAGGGTTTTTCATGCATATTCCTACCTTTCACGTACTAACAGAATCACTACCGAGGGTTCTTACCGAATTGGGCTGTTGGCCCATCATTCTAATTTTGGCCCATTAAGCCCAAAAATATCGAGGGCACAGAAATCATGCACTTTGCAGTCCAAATTTTGCAGCTTACCAAAAACATTAATCAATTTACCTCACGAGCATTCGTACACTCGCAAATCTACAAAATACCGGTTTTCGGCATTTCGGCTTTTCGACTTTTGCCGATCTAGACTAAGAAAGAGGGTGTTAGTTACACACTGCTTATGACGATATCTTGACGAGATCCACACACGAACCTCCTACAATTGGATTACTAACACGTTAATCTAACTATTCAAATACAAACTACGTATTAACCCCTTACAATATTTGACCAACCACACCTACAGATCATAGTAAGCTTATAAGAAATCAATAAGCAACTCATTAACAAATTTTTGTCAATGTTTACCACATAATCATAATTTCACTGAAAGCTGTCTTCCTGAGCAACAGTCACTAAATCATTTATAAATGGAGCAACGAAACTCCAAATCAGGTTCCGTTAATTTTTCCTGAAAATAGACTCATATATCTTCTATCCATAAAATTTTCAGTATTTTTGGTTTAGCCAATCAATACCAGATTTTTCTCAAAGTTTCCCATGTTTCACTGTTTGACTAATCTGACCACTCTTCATTACGAATCAAATTTCTCATTGTACAGAATTCAAAATATGTTCTTGTTTATTTCATTAGAAAGTAGACTCAATAAGCTTTAATTACATAATTTATTCAGCTTCTAATTCATCTCCCACAATTTATGGTGATTTTCCAAAGTCACGTTACTGCTGCTGTCCCAAGCAGATTTATTACCAAATCACTCTTTCACATCTAACTTGCATGCTTGTTATTTAAACATGTATATCACCAATCAATCATCACATATCTATGATTTTACTTAAGTATAATCTCCATTTCATCATTTAAAAGCACAACATGTTAGCCGATTTTTCCCTTTAGCATCTAAGGCATATGCATGATCATTTGTTTGGCTCAACTTCACCTATCTTCCATTTTTCATCAAAAGAACATGAAACAACAACCAAAAACTAAAATATGCTTCATGAGTTAGGGTAGAATCAAGAATAACTCATGAACATCAAGATAGAAGCAAAGTACCAAGAACTTACCTTCAATTTTTCCCCCTCCTAGTGACCGAATATTCAAGGGTTTCCTCCCCTATTTGCTCTCTCTCTCAAATTCAGCTATGAAGAACAAAGAATGCTTCCTTTTGTTATTCTTATCACTCAACATTTTATGACACATAAATGATATACTAATATTTGTGCCATACTCATGCCATAATTCCAATAAAAATATGCCCATAATGCTTATCATGCCCATCATCCATTAACTATTAAAATGCTAATGCCCATCATTCATTAACTATTAAAATGCTAATGCCCATCATTCATTAACTATTAAAATGCTAAAATGCATACATTATCAACTATCCATCACCTTGGCTGGCCACTACATTAAAAGTGGGGAATTTGACATGCAAATCCTCCTATTTTGACTACTATTTATTTGGCCACTACAAATTTGCCTATAGCATTTTCAAACATTTTCACATAGGTCCTATTTCATAATTTCACTCCCTTTTTCTTATGGAACAAAAATTAACTAAAATTACCGGGTTCTATCTTAAGCTTGGGCCGTCTAGAGGCCCACTAACATAATTAAACCTATGCCAACATTCACAGAATTCGCGAAAATTGGGGCGTTACAATTGTTTTGGGCACCAATGACTTAATTCCAAAAATCACTAACGTTAATCACATTTAATGTTTTGTTCACTTTTCCCATTAAATTATTAATAGAATATTGAAGTGGTCTTTTTTTTTTATTAGCATAATAACAAATCTAGTCTTTTAAAGTCTATTTGAACAACATAAAATAATTGAAGGAAAGTGTAACTATTAGAATAGTAATTACACTTTCATGTAATTATATAGAATTGCAATTCCCTATACGTGTTTAGCTAGCTACGGTGCTTGTGTCTAGAACTATTATCTTAAATGGTATCATACTCATGATATAATGTAAGAAAACTTTTTGTATTTGTATAATCAACATTAACCCTATAATATTTGGGTTCACAGTCTAAATAATTTGTAGCTGTAATTATAAAAACTTACATAAACTTAATTTGAAGAAAAACTTATTCTAAGTTATATCCCTTTCCATAATACGCAAATTAAGTCAAAATAATATAGAAAGTATAATATATATAATCTTCATCAATAAGGTTTTATAAATTGTCTAATAACTTTCATAACACTATAACTATTATAATTTTTTGCCATAATTTTAGAAAGTTTTTTTATCAATAAGTTATGATAAAAACTATAATATTTTTTATGGATAAGTATATTATTTTTATAATATATAGTATAGACACATAAATAAGTTATATTCATATTTCTTAGCCATCAATTTTGTAAATAAATATATTATAACACTTTTATAATATGTAATTATTTTTATAATAATTTTTTACCATAACTTTAGTTATATTTTAAGATTTAAATGATATAATTTTTTATAAAATATACAAATTATTTTTATAATATAAGAAATTTTTTGTTATAACCATCCCAAAGCACTCATACATGTTCATGCTTATAATATAATTTTATAACTTGAATAAAAATATTTTTTATAATTGGACTTGGGTGTAATTACCTACATAATTACCCCAATTATCACCCTCCCTTAGAATTTGAAAATGTAATTGGGGTGCTTCAATTACACCCAGTTTGGTGGAACTCACTAATTACAATGGTTACCCAAACATATCATTTTTGTTTAATTGCAAGTAATTACACTAAAATCAAATTATTAAGTGACTTTCCAAACAGTGCTTAATGTTTATATATTCTATCAACTTAATTATAATTCTAAAAATGGTTAATATATAGTTTGCCCCTAAATTTGTCTCAAAGTACCTAGTTAGTACCTAAACTTTATTTTTTCAACCTAGTTGGTATATGAACTTGTATCCTATCACACAAGTTGGTATCTCATTAACGCCGTTAGTTTGTGTTGATGTGACATTGATAATGAATCCGATAGTGATATGTGGTAGCCTCTCAACATGCCACGTAGTAAACATAAATAAAAATCTTTAAAATATATAAATTAATAAAAAAGTATAATTTTTCCCCATAAAAAAAGAACTTGGACAAATTTTTGAGATTTAATTCTTTTAAAATATCACAAAATTTTCTTTTGTAGTTTAAGTTTGGCACAATAATTGATTGTCCTCTTTTTTTATCTTTTCCCTTTTCCAAGGGATTGTGGAGGAAACAAAGATTTAGGTGTAGCACCCCAAACCCGGCCCAGAAGTTATGGCCAGATCCGGCATGCCACATCAAAAATGTAAAAAAAAAATTCCATTCTAAGTCCAGAAAATCGTACTTGATGTTCAAAAGATTAATTCATTAAGGGTTAAAGTGAATGGAAGTTGTGCACCAGGTAGGAAACCGGAAAAGAGGTGGTGAGTCCATCGGACTGCTTAAGTACCAAGCTCCCTTCGGATCCAATCCTAGACATGTATACCGCCATTGCCGCACCTTAACGCCATGGATATTTCTAGGAAACCGATTTGATTAAGTCATTTTTAGGAAAAGTAATTAATTTTGGAAAATACTTTCATTGTGGAAGCTTTGCTTGTTGTCGTGTTATTTTGAAATCAATTGTTGTTTTTGAAAACGCGCCCTAAAGCTATCCAATTTCAACATTTAAAATAAGTAATACCTATCTTAGTAATACATATTAAAACCATCAAAAATAATTAAGCGGCCTTATTACATTTAAAAACCCAAAACTTCAAACGTAAATAAAAGGATGTCCAGTTCACCAGAAGAAAATCAAACTTTCAGAACGGGTGGCCACTTCGAATTTCCTCACAGCTCCAAGCCCACTATGGTTGGGGATTTCTTGCGTGGATGAAAATAAAAGGGGTGAGTTTGGGGAAACTCAGTGTGTAAAATAACCCAACCATAGCCTATATCAGCTCAAACCACGAAATAGAATAAGTTGGCCTTAGCCTGCAATGAATTGAATAAAGCCCATAGGCCCTTAATGTAACGTAACGATATTACATGTTTATGCGAAACCCAACCATATCCAACCGTATACACCCCCGTACCAACCTTACACCGTGTGGGGAGACAACTCGACCCACCCAACCACTACACACCACAGAATTTGCAGCATGGCTGCGAGAATGAATAATGTGACAGAGTCACCAGATATGATAATCGTGGCGAGCCACTGTATCAGATATATGTGGCGAGCCACCAGATCGAGATATTTGTGGCGAGCCACCAGATCGATATTTGTGGCATAGCCACCAGAACGCTTCCTCCATAATATAACCCATGTCCCCATGCAACAGATATATAATCATGGCATACATCATACAGAATTAAATCGTCATGCTTTTCAGTCAAAATTAACCCTAGGGGTATAATGGTAATTTTACACCTAGGGGTATAACAGTAATTTTCCATACATAGGGGTATTATAGTAATTTAGCTACTTTTAGGGTTTTCATGCATATCCTAACTATTTACGTACTATCAGAACACTTACCGCACATACTTACTGAATTGGGCCCGTTGGCCCATGAACCCGATTTTTGGCCCATTAAGCCCAAATTATCAAAATGTACGAAATCGCGCGTACTGCAGTTTATTACTTTAGATTACCAAATATACAAACCCAACTATCTTACGAGCATTCGTACACTCGCAAATCTACAAAATACCGGTTTTCAGCATTTCGCTTTTCGACTTTTGCCGATCTAGACTAAGAAAGAGGTGTTAGTTACACACTGCTTTGCGACGATATCTTGTGAGATCCACACACGAACCTCCTACAATTGGATTACTAACACGTTAATCTAACTATTCAAATACAAACTACGTATTAACCCCTTACAATATTCGACCAACCACACCTACAGATCATAGTAAGCTTATAAGAAATCAATAAGCAACTCATTAACAAATTTTTGTCAATGTTTACCACATAATCATAATTTCACTGAAAGCTGTCTTCCTGAGCAACAGTCACTAAATCATTTATAAATGGAGCAACGAAACTCCAAATCAGGTTCCGTTAATTTTCCCTGAAAATAGACTCATATATCTTCTATCCATAAAATTTTCAGTATTTTTGGTTTAGCCAATCAATACCAGATTTTTCTCAAAGTTTCCCATGTTTCACTGTTTGACTAATCTGACCACTCTTCATTACGAATCAAATTTCTCATTGTACAGAATTCAAAATATGTTCTTGTTTATTTCATTAGAAAGTAGACTCAATAAGCTTTAATTACATAATTTATTCAGCTTCTAATTCATCTCCCACAATTTATGGTGATTTTCCAAAAATCACGTTACTGCTGCTGTCCCAAGCAGATTTATTACAAAATCACTCTTTCACATCTAACTTGCATGCTTGTTATTTAAACATGTATATCACCAATCAATCATCACATATCTATGATTTTACTTAAGTATAATCTCCATTTCATCATTTAAAAGCACAACATGTTAGCTGATTTTTCCCTTTAACATCTAAGGCACATGCATGCTCATTTGTTTGGCTCAACTTCACCTATCTTCCATTTTTCATCAAAAGAACATGAAACAACAACCATTTCCTTCATTTTAATTCATGAATAAATGCTCACAACACAACTAAAAATCAAAATATACTTCAAGAGTTAAGGTAGAATCAAGAAGAACTCATGAACCTCAAAATAAGAAGCAAGGTACCAAGAACTTACCTTCAATTTTCCTCCTCCTAATGACCGAATACTCAAGAGCTTTCTCCTCTCCTTTCTCTTCTCTAACTTTCAGCTATGATGAACAAAGATGGACAAAACTTTGTTCTTTTCACCCCTTTTTCTTTTAATAAAACTTCATATTTCATCCATTTAATTCTTTAATACAAAAGACATGAAATTCTTATCATGAAACATTTACCTAACCCATTATCATGAAACATTTACCTAACCCATTATCATGGAACATTTACCTAACCTATTATCATGGAACATTTGCCTAACCTATTATCATGGAACATTTACCTAACCTATTATCAATTTGTATCAATTTGTACCATAAATTATGGATATCAAGTGTACATTTTGTCTACAACAACATGATGGCTGGCCACTTCATGTAAAATGGGAGGTTTGTCATGCAAATCCTCCTATTTTGCACTCCTATTTATTTGGCCACTTTAATTTAGCCTATAGCATTTCCAAACATTTTCACATAGGTCCTATTTCATAATTTCACTCCCTTTTTCTTATGGAACAAAAATTAACTAAAATTACCGGGTTCTATCTTAAGCTTGGGCCTTTTAGAGGCCCACTAACATAATTAAACCTAAGCCAACATTCACAGGATTCTCGAAAATTGGGGCGTTACATTAGGGGTTTCTTAATATTCATTATCACTGCTAAATCACACTTAACCTTTATGGGATGGACTTTTTTTTGGTGAATTTTAAGAGGAGAGCAAAATATTAACAACAACACGATTAGCGTGAATTGAACCTAGGTCACACTTGAGGTAATAAATACCCTGACCATCATGCCAATACACGGGTTTCAAATACTAACACTTAATTTACGTGATGGACTTTGAGTCGTTAGACTTTGCAGTTTGTTAATCCAATTCAACTAAGGGCCTTGGTTTAGGTACTTATTGGGTCTATCAATCAACCAAGGACTTGATTAAATAAGAACAATAGTGGACAAACTTTCATTAAGATGAGTTGTTTATTATCTATAGTTAAGGTAATTTTTTGATGAAACCAAATTTTGTGTGATTAATTGTATGTAGATCTTGGTTTTTGGTTTTAGAGTTAGTGCTAAGTAGCATGTTCTGAACACTATATATTTACTTAATAAATTTTAAAAAATATGTATTTTTATCAAAAATATGAATTTTAAATATTTTTTAAAATTTTAGAATTAAAATAAATTGATAGAATATGCAAAATTGAAACTTAAATTTATTGAATTTTTAAATTTGAAACTAAATTGATAGAATCTATAAATATTATATAGCCAAATTTATTATCATGTCAATAAAAAATCATGTCAACATTCTATTAATGTCTTAATAGAAAAAGACCAAAATATTAAATATCGATAATATTAATAAACAAAAACTAAAATTGATTTACAAATATAAAAATAGATTAATAAATAATTGTATACTCACCTTTCTCGAACCGAGTCCATATTGTAAAATAATATTGATGATGAATATGAATATATAGTTTGCCATACATTTAACCTGCTCTGGTCAATCTTAGGAAAAGATTTTTTTCAATTTAGGTAAGGTTGGCTCCATTCGAATTATTATTTTAAGAATAAAATTTGTAACGCCCAAAAATTCAACCTTTGCTTGTTAGATTCTATTAATAATTAAGTATTTGTTTCAGTAGTTTAGAGTTTTAATTATGTGCTGGGATCTAAAGTTCAAGTCTCATTTTTTGAAAATTTTGCTATTTGTTTGTCTAAACTTTTATCGTTGGGTTTTTTTTACTTAAGTTTAATTTTGTATGATTTTATGTTAAGAATGAGCTTCCTAGTTCAATGATTAAGCTTCTGTATACTTTTCAGTCTTGTGTTTGAGTCTTTGCGTAATCAATGAGGAAATATAATTTTTGTGCTATTTAGTAAAATTTTATTGTTTTAAAATTAACTAAATTGTTTTTCCCCGTTTCCCTCTTCTTTCTTTTGTTTTTTTTACGTCTTTTCCCTTCCTTTTCATCATTTTCTTCTTCTCCTATGCTCTTCTTTTTCTTTTATTTTCCTTTTGTTAATCTTGCTACTGTTCTGTTGAAAGAATTTCGTATTTTGTTGTGTTCGACTGGAAGGCTATCAGCGTAAGTTTTGTTGTCGAATTTTTGTTAATGTTGCTCCCGTTCTTTATTTGTCAAATTGGGTTTTTTTCTTCTTTCTTCCGCTCGTTTTGTTTGATTTCTCTTTTTGAGTGTTTAATTTGTTCTATTTTAGGCGAAGATCTTGAGAATAACAATCCCCCCAATGCTTTAAGTCTGTGAATTGCTATAGCATGCATGGATAAGTGTTTGATTTTTCAAGTTGGGTTTTGGGTCGAA
This sequence comes from Gossypium arboreum, assembly GCF_025698485.1. NCBI lineage: Eukaryota > Viridiplantae > Streptophyta > Magnoliopsida > Malvales > Malvaceae > Gossypium > Gossypium arboreum. Next base: position 117,554,420 of record NC_069079.1, on the reverse strand, counting down.
GCTTTTTGACGTATCTTTGGTTTTGTATGCTATTTCTAGCAATTCAATTGTGAGTAGTTGCTTAATTGGTCAATGGATTGTTATTTTAGGTTCCAGATTCATCTTGGGTGCTTTTACGTAGAATCTGTGTCAAGTGTATAGCGAAAACTCAAACTTTTTGTGAACGGCGAAAGCTGGAATCCATGGCTGTCGACACCACATGGCTGTGTGCCAGGCCGTATGGTAGGCCGTGCTAGAGTCTATTTTGATTTTAAGTTACACAGGTAAGATACACGGGCATGTGTCCAAGCCGTGTGACAGACTTTTTTAGATTTTGAGTCACACGGATGTGTGTTTGGCCGTATGTTAGACCATGTAATTCTCTATTTTGAGTCACACAGACGTGTGCTTAGCCATGTGCTAGATCGTGTAACTCTCCGTTTTGAGTCACATGGGCGTGTAGGCTAAAAATTTGAATTTTTCCTAGGGGCGTAAACGTCGTTCGAATTGAATGTAGGCCTTCTGTAAGGTCTGTATGATCTGAATTAGGCTATATAACTTGATATGTGATGATTTAATGATGAAAAGTCTATTATATGTGTACTAGGCCAATTTCAGCCCAATTTCATTTACAAATTAAACCCATTTACATTTTTACTAACCCTCCAGCAAACCCACTCAACTTCAGACCCAATACAACAAACCCGGTTGGCCCAATACTAACCTAAACGCATTACAAAACCCAAATACCCCAAGCCCAATACCTAAACTTAACCTAGCCCAATAACCCAACAAATCAAGAAACCCTAGCCATCTATCCACCTTCCCACTTGCGCCGAACCTACCCACTTGCCCTCTGCCACCACCGACGTCTGCCATGCCCATCTGCTCCACCAGCACCGGCCATACCCTGCAAAACGAGAAGGAGAGGCAACAACAACAAAATAGAACAAACAGAAAGTGTAAAAACAGGCTATAAAAGCTGGATAGAAAACGAAAAGGGGGTTCCTTTCCCTTTTCTTCCTTTCGTCTTTGTAAACATCAAAAGGAATTTATAGATTTCAAAACAGACAATAGTGGTTGTTCAAACAAACAAGGAGTAAACGAAAAGGTTACATTTTTTCTCTTTATTTCTTTCGATTTTTGCATACATATATATACACATTTCTTTATTTTTATTTAATATAAACATAAAATATAATACAAAAAAAATAAAAAAAGAGAGTTTTTTTAAGGTGGCCGGCGCCGGCGACGGCGACGGTGACGATCGTAAGGTGGTCGTCCCCCGGCCGATTCCCTTCTCCTCTCCCCTCTCCCCTCTTTTTTTTTCTTTTTTTTTTCTTCTTCTACTGCAAAATGAAAGTTTCAAAAAAAAATTTAACTTTTATAGGGGACCAAAACGCACCGTTTTGGTCCCCCCCATTTTAAATAAAACGACGTCGTTTTGGCTTCGGGTCGGGTCGACCCTACCCGCTCCGAACAGGATCCGCGTGTTTTTTAAAACGGAAGGGCAATTTGCGCATTTGGCCCTTCCGCTTTTTCAAGCTTTTGCAATTGGGTCATTTCTTCATTTTTAATTCGGCCTTGAGATTCTTCACAGTTTTCAATTTAGCCCCCTTACTTGCGCAGCGTTTTAATATCTGGGGATATTGTTGTTTTAATATTATTAGTCATATATCTTTTGTACTATCATATGTATATTTCTAATATTACTATATATTTCTAACACCATTATATATATATATATATGTACGTATTTATGTATAGTGTGGATAGCTTTTTTATATATATATTACAATCATTTCTAAATGTATGTATATATCTTTAATACATATAGGTATATGTTTTCATAAGATTATATAGTATATTTTCAATGTTATTACTAATTATATATATATATATGTATAAGTATATATTATATGTACCTACTCTTAATGTCATTTTTACATATGTACATTCATTGTGTTCTCGTATTTAATACTATAATTACATTTAATCTTGCATGCATAGTTAGTGTTTTTAATATTATTGTCATATTCATTATTTGCTTCATTGTATTTCATCTTTTATTTTTATTTCATATCGATTTGCTTTACATCTAAAACGAATTTTTTTTTAATTTATTTCAATAAACAAGGCAACATACCGATTTAACATTAAGTCGCTGATTTCATCGCTATGTTGGATGAATATCAATCGACTCGGGTTAAAACGGTATGTCCTTCTCAAAAATTAAATTTTTTTTTTTTGAAAATTCTTGTGTTTCAATCGGATCACGGTTAAATCTTACATCAAACTCGTTTTTTTGAAAATCAAGACAACACTTGTTTAACAAGATACCAATTTTGGGCGTCGCAAGAGTGCTAATACCTTCCTCGCGCGTAACCGACTCCCGAACCCTAATTTTTTTCTGGATTTTCACATAGACCTAAATTTGGCCTTCACATTAAAAAAAGAAAATATAAATGTCTTTTAAAAAAGATGATTTATTAGGTGTCCGATCATACCTAGGAGAAAGGATCGGTGGCGACTCCCTTTTTTTTATAAAACCGAGATTCCATTTTCAGATTTTCAATAAATAGCCACAATTAGCGACTAAGCTAAAATTTTTACGTCGCTACAATATGTATGTATATCCAATGTGATATCTGCTAAGTGAGTATGATCTATAATATCTGAATATGATATGAATTTGTATTATCTACATTGGGTTAGGATTCGGGTAAAGAAGGAAGTGTAGGTAGTTTAATAATTTGTCAATTTTGGTAGCTAAGCGACGTGTATATATATATATATTTGATTCTAACGATTTATCGCATTTTGAACAAGTAGCTAGTCTGCAATTATTCTGAAACATGACATACAGTCACTATACGGTGTGTAAGGATGGACAGGTACTTGATACCCTATTTGGTATGTAGAGATGGATGGAGATGGTGTGTAGCAGATGGTGGTAGGAATCTGCATCTGTATTTGACAAGCTCTACATCTACATCTGATATGATCTGCACTTGTGTCTGAAATATTCTAAATCTGATTTTGCATCTGACTACGAGAACTATTTGAATAATGAAAACCCAAAAACATATCTGATTTACTTCTGCTTAAATGAACACTCAAGTTATACACTGAGTTTGTAAACTCATTTCATCTGTTTGTTTGAATTTCAGGTAAGCCACAGACTTAGACAGATCGGCGTGTCAGGAGCTCAGTCATTCCATTTAGACTTTCTACTATCTTATTTTGGATTTATACTTTTGCAAACTTTTTAGATTTGTCGTTTTGAAAATGAGATTTTTTATGGTTTACTTATAATTATTTAAAAGATTTGGCTTGTTTGAATTCTAATTACAAAAAGGTAGGAATGTCCAAAGTAGTTTATCGTAACTCTCCAGATTTAACCATAATATCTAGGCTGGGTTTGGAGTATTACAAAATTAATATTTTACTTAAATTACTAACAAAAAGTTTTACTGTCAAGAAAAAGGGCGAGAAAAGGAGAAAAGAAAGATTTTTTAATAAGTAGGTATATAAAATTATAAATACAAAGGGTAAACTATATCAAATATCACTAAATTATTAATTATAAAGTTAAATAAAATTTAAAACTTGTTATTCCTTACTTAATTACATCTAGAAAATTATGCTCGCACAATCTTCACTAAAATTAATTTTGAGAGTGATTATCCAAACTAGCCATTGCAAATCGGCAGGAGCTGAAGTTCCTTGATGTACCTTCAGCTGAGGTTGCTTCTTTATTGTGTCCAAATAGTGCAGATGTAGTATAGAACTATCAGTTGCTTTTCCTGGTTCTTGTCTAAGGTTTGTACCTTCTTTTTCATTCGAAAACAAACAAAGTTAATCCAATTTAAATATCTTGTCAACACAAAATAACAATGAAATAGGGAAGAAAATTTTTCTAGGGAAAGAAATTACATTGTATATGTTTTTATGAGTGTGAAAATGTAATTTTATTTTAATAGTTTATATCTTTTAATTTTTTTGAAGGTTAGATAAAAACGTTGTCATTTTTAGAAGAATTAAAATACAATTTTACATATGTTTAAATTTTTATAATTTTAAAAGGTTAAAAATAAAAATTTCATTTTAAGAAGTCAGGACCTTACCAACACCCTCGGATAAAAATTATGAAAATAGAATGATTGATAATTATTTAAATAAAAAGTTAAGTTTCTTTTAGAAAGGGTCAAACTTGTCATTCAAATAACATTTACGTTACAAGTAAGTCGGCCCAAAAGCCCAATAAAAGTAGAACCATAAGTACAAAAGTTATTAAGGCCCAACTCATACCCCAAATAAGCAAACCCTAACTACTCTTGTTCCCTGCTACCATCGTTAACCACAAGGGAGAAGGAAAGTAACCAAAGAGATGCAGATCCGACATGGCTGACATACCAACAACTAGCATATGTATCGCCAAGGAGGAACTAACACCAGAGCCAGGTCACCAAAGATTGTTGTCGCCACCATGGAACACGTCCGATGCTAATTCTTTTCTACATTTGGTTCCATGTCCAATTGCATGATTTGGACACTTTAACGTTATTAGGTGATTATATTAAAGATTTAATCTCTAATTTAAGTTAATTTTGTTTGATCAGTAATATGACAACTAGAATGAGTTTTAACCTTACTATCAAACATTAATAATGGAAATCAAACTTTTAATTAGTAACCTCTAATTTTAATGTTGGATTAGGTACAAAGAGTTATTATTAAGTATGTTTGATGCACTAATAAAACTCCTTCTAAAACCAATTTAATAGATATTAATACAGTTCATCAATTATAGAGGATAAGTATGAATATTCTAAATAGAGTGACTGAATAATGGCAGCAAAAAACCCCCTTATACTTATTATAAAATTTCAATCTAGTATTTGTAGTTTCAATTTGTTTGATTTAGTACTTGTATTTTTGTTCTGTCTACTATTTGATACTCCCATCTAAACTCGAACGGTGTTAATTTTGGAAGGAAATTCGACATGTGGACCAATTTAAAAACGTCACGTGACACTGTAACTATATTAACAATTGAACTTGCATTTGTAAAATTAAAAAGTAAAGGGACTAAATTCATTTAAATAAAAGTAGGGGATTAAATTCAAATATAAGAAAAATATATGGACTTATTTCATTTTTTAACATCTTATATTCGACCAAATTGCTAGGTCCAAGCTATAGGATGTCACATTCGTTGCTGGAGCAACTACGATTCAATTTACCCTTTTATATATGCTATTAACTATATTTTTCAATCTTAGTATGTTTTTCCATCATTTTTGGGTCCTATACAAGCTTATGAAAATTCTTTTGCTAACTCGAGGTTGAATTAAAACCAAATTGTAAAGTTTACAAAATATTAGGTTGACATTGTGACTTCAAGGGTTCCTCATCACAACTTAACTCACTGGCGATTTCTCATCAGGACAACAAGAGCTCAACGTCGCGCCATGACCACCTGTTTCAAATAAGTTCATTTGGTACAAAATTGCAACACCTATGGAAGCCGATCAACACTACAACTCAATCCTTTCAGCAATTTGAACCATTCACACATACTTAATTCTATTCGTTAACATCATTTATACACATAAATTATGTTTAACCATAAGATAGTTTCCTACTATTTCAACCATTTAAGCAATCCAACCTACTCATGATATGTTCATAAGTGTATATTGAACAAATTATGGATTTGACCCAAGTCACATTGCCAATTTGAGCATCATGATGGAAAATTTTGTACAAAATCGACTGTGAAATCTTGGTACATATCTTATATCAAAATGTAAAGGAACTATAAACTTTGCTGAGTTAAGATCTATGGATTGGAATTGGATGTTGAATCAATCCTCTAGACTCTGAGATTCCCTATTACTTGCGCATGGAATAAATAAATTGTACGCTGAGCGATAACGCTCAGTGGTACTTTCATGATCCAAGTCAATATAATCCAAGCACTTCTTGGAAGCTTAAGTTCATCAAGAGTTGCATTCAATGGCTTATATTGAAATTTTTGAGAAAAATGGGTAGTCGATGGTCTTCCTTAACAATATTCCCATAAGAATACAATAACATGAGCTTGGTAGAATTTTCAAATTATATGGCAAACTTTTAGTATTTTGAGTAATAATAAGAGCCTAATGGTAGTTCGAAATGTATATGAGGAAATCCATTCTTATTAATCTTTGGGGATGATCAACTGTTCTATAAAAAGCTGGTGGATCCAAATATATATATAAAATTATAAAAGTAAGATGTTATACCTAGAATTTATCTTAAGAATATTTTATTTCATCTTTATTCTGCAAGACAATTAATAAATATTATTTCTAGTATACAATGCCTTTATTTCGAATTAGAACAATGTAATTGTGTTGGAATATTTTAACAAATTGGAACGAATCCGGACAACACTCAATAAAAAATTTTCTCAAAACTTTTATAAGAAAAGACACATTTAAGTCTTTAATTTATAGCTCACCAATAAGTGTTCAAGTAGGGGAGAGGGTAGAATTTTTTTTATGGGGTTAAAATTAAATTATAAATTCTACGATAATAAAAATTTAATTAAATCTTACTTTTTACTAATTTAAAATTTTAAAAATTTTAAAAAGTATAAATAAAATTTTTTTCATTTTAAGCAATCAAAACTCTTGCAAGTCGTATGAATTTACCCATGTGCTTAAGTAACCTTTTTCAACTATTAAAAAGAAAGAGCCAAATAATTATAATGTTTCATGGTGAGCCATATTTTTTAAACTTCAAAATTGAACTAAAAACTGAACTAAAAGGTGTGACTTCTATTAAAATCAATGGTACATTTTCATAACATTTCTTTCTTTTATTAATCTCCTTTTTCTTTCCACATTATATATACATATTTTATGTCTATACCATTGTTGTATGTATGTGTGTATTTATATATATATATATATATTATAAATAATATAAAATTATAATAATATGTTTTATTTGAAAATATTTTATAAAATATAAAATCTATATATATTATATACGACAGAAATGAAGCTTAAAATTAGAGATTTTGAATATGTCTAATTTTTCGTGTTGGTTTGAGTAGGTTTGAACATGGAATTCTTTTTAATCTTCATAGAGTGCATCTCACATTTCGAAAAAAAACAGAGTCAACATCATGACGAGAAAGAACCGATGTCCCAACGATACAACACACCACATCCTAACGAGAAGAATTTGTCGTCTCAATGATGCAATGCATGGCGTCCCAACGAGCTAAACACGACGTCACTGTATTAAATATACACGCTGTTGTAACCATTTTTTGGTAAAACGGTAGTCGACTTGGATTTTGAAAATGAAAGAACGAAAAACTGGAGTCGCCACCAATCCCTTTTTGATGAGGTGTGATCGGATCACCTTAAATTGATCATTTTAATAAAAGTTAAGATTTACTAAAACGATAATTTTTGGTCTGCGAAAATCAGAAAATGAGTTCGGGAGTCGGTTACGCACGAGGAAGGATTAGCACCCTCGATACGCCCAAAATTGGTACCTAGTTGATTAATTAATGTCTTAGTGTCAAAATTTTGAAAACTTTGAAAGAATTTAAAATACGATCCCTCTTTGTATTAAAGCTAATTAAAAAATGATTGGATAAATTAAATGGATATTAAGGACTCTCTCATCTCGAAGTAATAAAATATCATGCCCAGTAAGTTAGGACACGACATCTCGAACTTTGAGATTGAGCTCGCCTCTTATTTAAAATTAATGTATTTTAACTTATTTTTTAAAAGGATGTTCGGTTAGTTAGGGTAAACGAGGAAAATCGAAACCCAGTAAGTTAGGGCACGTTTCCTCGAATTTTCGAACACCGAACATTGCCTTTATTTGCAAAAGCTCTTATTTCGAGGTATTAAAATGTCATACCCGGTAAGTTAGGGCACCACACCTCGTATCTCCGAAAATAAGCATTTTTAAGACTCGTATTGTGATTAAAAAGAACGTTCCGTTATTTAGGTTAAATGAGAAAAGTCGAAACCCAGTAAGTTAGGGCACGATTTTCTCGAAACTCCAAACACGAAGTATTGCTTTTTTATGAAAGAATCGATTTTGGAGTCAGGTGAAAGGTTAATATAACGTAAATGTATAATAATGAGATAAAGAATGCATAAACGAATATAAATTTCGGTATAAATGAGCGTAACAGAATAAACATAGATGAGGACGTGAAGGATAATGATAAAAGCAAGAAAAATCATGAATGAAACGAATGAAAGGAAATAATGAATAAGCTAAGAAATACTGCAATTAAAAAGAACTAGTAGGAAATACATATTGTGTAAAAAACGATAATATAGCAATGATAATATTAATAGTAGTAATGCAAGTAATAAGTATTTTTAAAGTTTAAAACGATATATGAAGATATATATATATATATATATATATATATATATATATATATATATGCATGTGTATCTATAAATAAATGATATGTAATGTAAATAAGGAATAAAAACTAAATAAGTGTACTAAAAAAGTACTAGGTAAAAATATGATAATAATAGTGATATAAACAATAATATTAAAATAAAATAATAAGCAACAATAATGAACACAATAAGTATAATAATAAATATAATGATATATAAAAATAATTCTTTATATAAAGTATACATACATATATACATGTATAATGAAGTGTATACAAATATTAATAATAAGTATAATAGAGGTAAAATAATTATAACATGTGCATGATATGATATTATGAAATCGAATATAGTATTAAGAATGTATGCTTAGTAAATGTGCTAGGAACAATGATAATAGCAAAAATAACCGTTAAGAATAAATAGATATAGTAATGGTATATACATAACAATAAAAATGCAATATTAAGAGATATATGTATAAAATGTATGCATAATATAATATTAAAATGTTTACACAATATACATATAAGAAATAATAATGAAACAACTATTAATAATATTATAAAATACACCTATATTCGCTTTTATATATACATATAATAAAACACATGCTAATATTAATAACAAATGTAATAAGGGTAAAAAATAGATATAGATATAATAATACATATAACATAGTATTAAAATATACGTATAATATAGTATTTAATCATGTATGTATATGTTTGTTAGGATAATTATATACAAAAAAAAGAAAAGCTATAAATATATATGAAATACAAATATATAAGTATTAAATAAAACTACAAAATAATTCTAATGATAGTAAAATACTAATACTAATACTAATAATAATAATAATAATAATAATAATAATAATAATGATGATGATAATAATAAAAATAGAATAATAAACAACACAAAAATAATAATATAAAACTAAATTAGATCTAAAAGAGGACTAAATTCGAAGAAAAGATGAAGTTCTGGGTCCAATTTAGAAAGAAACATAAATAATAGGACCTATTTGAACACGAGCATGACTATGGAGGGCCAAAAGGGCAATTTTTCCAGTCCTTAAAACGACGCCGCAGAAGGGAGGACCGAATCGCAAAACATGATACATTCCAGGGCCAATTTAAAATAAATGAAGACTTGATTGCAAAACATATAAAAAGAGGAAGGACCGCACGTGCAATTAGCCCCTAAGAACAAAAACACGCGGATCCCAGGGTAAGACGAGTCGAGTCTTCGGGTCATGCCCAAAATGACGTCGTTTTGGGGTTAAAAGGCAGCCCCCAAAACGACGTCATTTTGGGAGGCTATAAAAGGGCCATTTTCAGAAAAAAAATCATTTGCTACTGGAGAAGAGAAAAAAAAGGAGAGAGGAGAGGGGAGGGGCGATTTTCGGCAGCTAGGCCGGTCACCGTCCCATTATCGGACTGCTGTTGCATAAGTCGCGTGCCACCGTGCACTGTGGCGAAAAGAGGTAAATTTTTTCGTTTTTTAATTATTTTTATTTCTTTTTTATTATTGTAATATATGTATATATATATATATATATGTGTGATTAATAGATTAAAAAAAACGAAATAAACCCAAAATAAAATCACCTTGGTTTTTAGATTTTGGATTCTTGGTGTTTGAACTTCTTCTGCTTTTTGATATATCTAGTCTCTGTTTCTGTATTTAAAATCAAACTGTTGATTTTTATTTCACGAATGCCCCTTTACATGGTTCTTTGATTCGGCTTTAAATAGCCATTACAAATCCTTTTTTATATTACATTGTCTTTTCTTTGCAGGAAAATGGGCGGTGGAGCAGAGGCCACTTGTGCTGTCGACGTGACTGAGGCGGTGGGAGTCAGAGGCGGTGGGGGCAAGTGGTTTGGGGTTTCAGATTCTAAAACCCTAAACTTGGGGCTAGTTGGGTTTGAGCTTCTGTTTAGGGGTTAGTGGGTTTTAGGGTCCAAAATTGGGCTTGTACACACGCAATTAAGCTCTCACCATTAATTAAAATAATCAATTAAGCCCCTCCATTAAAGTTTTTTTCATTGATCAAATTTACCATTAAAATAAATTGACGCACCAAATAAATAGTGATATATAACAACTTCTAATTTAATATAATATTTTTCTAAAAATGATAAAAAATAAAAATATCAAAAAGTATAAAAATTATTAGATATTAAAAAAATTAAAAATTATGAAAATTGATATAAAGTTATAAAAATTCTAATAAATTATAAATTTTATAAAAATTCTAATAAATTTTAATAAATTATAAAATTAATAACAAATATTTTAAATATTGTAAAATTTTATAAAAACTTATTAAAATTTATATAAAATAAAAATAAAAATTATTAAAATTGATATAAACTTATAAAATTATAAAAAAATCATAAAAATTTGAGCTAGATCGAATCAGTTGGTTGGATTGATTAGATTGAAATTGACAAGGGTATTGGTCTGATGAAAGCCATTAGACTAGTTGGCCTGGGAATTAGATAATTAAATCAATTTTTTATAATTGTTTTTTGATCTTTTTTATTTAATTGAACTAGACAAATCAGTCGAAGTAACAAACTAGTAGTTTGATCGGTTTGACTATTGGCTCTAATTTTAAAAACCTTGGTTAAAATATGTATGCCAATAGTTGGATAAATAAATTTTGGTTTGATAAAAATATTAAAAATAAAAAAGTCGATTCAACCACCGGGTTCCAGATCAACCGGTCTAATGGCTTTCCTCGTACTAATACCTTTACCAATTTAAGAATAACTGATTCAATTCAAGTTTTTATGGTTTTTTTTTATAATTTTTATAACTCTATTTTAATTTTAATAAATATTTTTATAATTTTAACAAAAAAATATTATTTGTTAAAAAAATCTGGTTTAATTTTTAACAATTTTGTAGCTATTCAATTCTCCCCTTGTTTCAATTTTTTGTTTTATATATTTGTAAATTGAATCCTATATTTATTGCAGCCAAGTAGCTGGATCGCAAGTAGGGAAGCTTCTTCCTTTCACCACTTTGCATGATGTGATCGTAAGCAATCTGGGTTCAAGTTGTACTATTTCTGAGAATTGGAGTCAAGAAATTTGAACTATGGTTGACATAAGTACAATCCTCTTTCAGTAGTTCAAGCATCTTTATTTTGAATTAGAAGTGAATATTTGAGTTGTATATGTTGCAGCATTTCTCCTTTATGGTGTTGGGTTTGCGAAAGAAGCAAATCAAGTCAAAGGACTCGAAGGAGATATTTTCCGGTGGTGTATGGTTGCATGGAATGGCAAGAATAGGGAATTAATTGCACATTTGTTTTCATCCCTTGGACGCCCATGTTTCTCTCTTTATGACGGAATCTGCCAGCCTGATTTTCGTGAAAATGGATATAAATCACCGAAAGCCCTCCAAGTTAGCCTTTAATTGAGGACATACCATCTTCTTGCGGCTCGAATTTTGAAATATTAAGGTGAAACCGTGCAGCTTCTGGTATTTGATATTTTGATGATGTTTTATTCTTTATTTATTTTCATAGAATGCTCTGCTCCACAACCGAAGAGATGCAAGCATAACTGCAATTCTTTCTCGGTTATTACAACAACACAAATAGCTCTAAATATTCTTTACAAAAAAAAAAAAAACACAAAAGCAATTAAGAATAATAACAAAGCATCAATAGCACGAAACACAAATTTTTTACGTGGAAAACCCCTTTAAATCAAAGGTAATGTAACAACCCAATTTTAGTGAAATCGAAATAATGGTTTCGGGACCACAAATCCGAGTTCGAAAAATAAAATTATTTAAATTTCATAAAATGATAGGTATTATGATAGGAATATTGCATAAAAAAATTTATAGAAAAATTTATCAATTATGTGTCTAATTGCAAAAAGGACTGAATTGAATAAAATGTTAAAGTTGTATACTAATATCTACAGGGATTATATAACAATTAGGCCATTGATGAAAGACATATAGATATTTTTAGTGACTCATCCATGTAAAATTGAAAAGATGCAAGGACTAAATTGGAAAGTGAATAAATTAATATATGAAAAAAGATTAAATAGAATAAAACTTATTTCATATCATCATCTTCTCCATAAAATACATGGAAACCCTAAGAGAGAGAAAGGAAATTTCTCAAGCTTGAATTGGTAAGTTCTATGTCCAGTTTTTAGTGATTTTTATATTTTTGAGATCGGGAAAGATTAATCTCTTTATTTGGGGGATTAAAAAGTTTAGAAAATTACCCATGGATGAATATGCTGTAAATTGAAAGTTTTTGATAGAAAATGAAAGATTATTGATAGATAAACCACTTTTACAAAGTGATTTTTAGTGAAAGCATGTGTAGGGACTAAATTGCAAAGTAGTTAAATTCTTGGAAAAATTTTGAAATTTATGAAATACACGTGCTGTAAAAGTTATATTGGAATTTTGAATATTCTTGGAATATGGAGTAAATTGCATGAATTTCAATTTCCGAGCCTAGGGACTAAATTGGAATTAATTAAAAGTTTAGGGGCAAAATGGTACTTTTTCCTAAAATGTGAAATGGGCTTGATTGAATGTAAAAATCATAGAATTGATGATTAAATTTATTTATATAGATTCGGAAGTGTCGAACAAAGAAAAAGATCGAGGGAAATAAAAAATTTCAGATTAGTAGATACGATCAATTGTCAAGGTAAGTTCGTATAACTAAATTAAGCATGTAAATATGTTGAATTGATTGTTGAATTATGTGCATCATGATTTGTAATTGTATGTACATGTAATAAACCAATGTTGATTTTTGATTTACATGTAAATGATGAAATATTACATGAATTCGTTTGAATATTGATTTCCGATTGGACAGGTGATTACTGTGTATATGAGATCCTGCATATGTTGCAGTAAAGGTTGTTTTGAAAGGATAATCTTTTGTTCTCATTATGAAAAGGAATGTAAACCGAAAGGGTAATATTTGAAAAGGATTTGTGTACCCAAATGGTACAACTTGAAAAGGTTATGTACACTTTGTGTGTACACTTGGAAAGGTTAGGTATACTTTGTGTGTACCACTTGGAAAGGAATGTACACCTCAAGTGTACAACTAGAAAAGGAAAGGTCCATCAGAAATTCATTAATTCAACGGTAACGACATACATAGTGATATAAAGAGAAATGGCATGATGAACTCATTTATGCATTTTAGTATTTTTGGAAACTAATCAATTGGTTGAATGATTGTGTATAGGCCTTATTTGCTAATTAACTAAGTTAATGGACATATTACTTAATGTATGAATTACTTGATGAACCTGAATGGTAAGTGTATTTTGGTTGTATGAACTTACTAAGCATTAATGCTTACTAGGTTTATTTTTCCTGTTTTATAATGCTCAAAGCTCGTGAAGGTTGGAATTGGGTCGGAGCTATCATCACACTATCAATCCCATCATTTTGGTAAAAATGATAAATCTATTTTGTTATAATAGCATGTATAAGCTTTTGTGGTCAAATAACAACTTAATATTTTGGTTTGTAATCAAGTCATTAGAGTGGCTAGTGATGCATGTTTGAGATTGGTATGTTGTGGATTAATATAAAAACATGTTGTTTTGAATGTTAGAAATTTATTAAATTGATTGGTCTATATTTATAAATTTTGGTACAGGAAAATGGTTAAGTTTGGGGTGAGAAAAGTGGCCTAAAACGGCCTATTTTCATTCACATGGTTAGACACACGGTAAGCGCACGGGCGTGTGAAATGACAGTGTGTCCCTTGCATTCTTAAATATGAAGTCAGGATAGTACACGGGCAAAAGACACGGTCGTGTATTTTGGTCGTGTGAAGGACACGGGTTTCAAGCATGGTCGTGTGTCAAAATCGTGTAAAAATGGCGTAAAAATGGTGAAAAATTAGTTTACCACACGGCTTAGCCACATGGGTGTGTGCCCCGGCCGTGTGCCCCTTTGATGCTTAGGAAATTGCAAGTCAGAATTGCCCACGGGCTGGCCACACGGCCATGGGAGCCACACAGGCTGGCCACATAGGCATGTGCCCCTAACTTCAAGAAATTTTTTTCAAAGTTTTCCATAGTTACCGGTTTAATTCCAAATCACTTTCAAAACATGTAATGGACCCTATAGACCCATTTTGGGGACATTATGGTGAAATTTGAAAAGTTTTGATTTGGAATGCAAATTTATGACTTAGTTTTGTACAAATACTAGTGTATAAGCCCAGTAATGTCTCGTAACCCTATTCCGGTGACGGATACGGGTTAAGGGTGTTACAGGTAAAAATCACAGGACTTGAGAGTCCACTTAAATTAGACCACTTAATTAATAAGAAAGGGTCATAATTATTCAAGTAAATACCTACTGAATAATTATTTTTATGGATAAATATATGATTATCTATTTGGGTAGTTATGTCCCTATGAAGAGACATGAGACCTCCTATAAATAGGAGATGAATTTCATTTGTAGGATATACCCAAAAACATAGAAACTAAGTTTCTTTCTATTCTCCCACCATCTTTTATATTCCTAGATTATTCTATAAATAGTTACTGCATAAATTTTTAATAGAAATTGATATCATTGCTATGCTTCGCTTAATGCTTAATGGGTTGTTTCTGTCAGATCAAAGCGTAGACAATCAATCCTCGATGTTCATTTGGTAGTGACTCTTTTGCTTACCATAACATAGGTGGGTGAGAATAGAACCTTAAAGAAAGTGGCATTGATACACACCTAGAAACTTTTGTTAATTTCTCATAAGTTTATTTTTATCCCCACGCACC
The DNA here is from genome assembly GCF_025698485.1 of Gossypium arboreum. NCBI lineage: Eukaryota > Viridiplantae > Streptophyta > Magnoliopsida > Malvales > Malvaceae > Gossypium > Gossypium arboreum. The sequence goes on along the minus strand of NC_069079.1, from coordinate 117,539,183 downwards.
AACAATATAACCTAATATAAATTATTATTCATTATTTTTTAAAGTAGTTTATAAGGTTAACATATTAAAATTGTCATTAAACACCCGGAAGCCTAGAATTGCTTCGAAACAAGTGGAGCTTTTAACTCCATGTCCAAAAACTTTTTGAAAGCTATTGCATTCAATAGTTTATATTGAAATTTTGGAGAAATTCAAATTATATGGTGAAGTTGTGTTATTTTGAGTGATAATAAAAGAGCCAATAGCATTTCGAAATGGATACGAGGAAACCAGTTCTTATTGATCTTTGCGGAATATCAAATTGTAAAAAATTTGGTGGTTAAAAAAAATTATAAAGTTATAAAGACAAGACATTTCATAGAAACTATCTTAAGAATAGTTTATTTCTACGCTATCATACAGGACAATCAAGAAATAATAGTCCATACAGTATCTTTATCTTGGATTAGAACAATGTGATTGTTATTAAATTGTTAGAATGATTCCAAAGAATACTTAATAGAAAAAAAACTCATTTAAGTCTTCAATCTAAGGGTCTTCAATCTAACATATGAATAATTGCTTAAATGACCAAGCCAAATAATTATAATGTTTCATCAAAAGAAACATTTTTTAATTTTAAATTTTAAACTAAAAATTGAAATAAAAAGGTGTGACTTTTATTAAAATCAATGGCATATTTTCACAACATTCCTTTCTTTATATTAATTTCTTTTTCCTTTCCACATTATATATACATATTATATGTCTATACTATTGTTGTATGAATGTATATATATTTTAAACCAAGCACAAAATTGGAGATTTTGAATTGACCTAGTCTTTTGTGTTGTTTTGTGTAAGTTGGAACATGGAATCCTTCTTTTCGCAGAGTGTGTTTCGTATTGTATTTCAAAAGAAATAAAGTCGACATTGTGATGAAGAAGAATTGATGTCTCGACAACATGACACACCATGTCCTAATGAGAAGAACTCATCATCCTAATGATGATCGCTAAACTAACTAAAAATTCGACTAAGGCAAGCGCACCTATCGAACAGCAGTGTAGTTATGGTGAGACCGGTAATATCGTATCCACGAGGACTAAAAGTACTAGTAATTACTATCTTTTTATTATCTAGCCTAACAATTAAGAGAATGTTTTATCTAAGACTAATTATCTAATTAACTAAAATAGCGACAGAGATTAAAGTTGGAAAATACTTTTGGAAAACCGATGGAGAAGACAATACCCAAGGCAGAATCCACCTAGACTTCACTTATTACCTTTGCATTAGACGATCTATTCACTTGACTTAGTCTATAAAAATCCCTGATTTATGTTAATATCCCTCTCGAGACTAAAAACAACTGACTTTAGGTTGATTAATCGAAATCTCTTTCTAATTAAAACTCTTATTGTCGCATTAACTCGATCTATGGATTCCTTTATTTGATTTGACTCTAATTCGGCAGATTTATGTCGTCCTATTTCTAGGATTGCATGCAACTCTGCTTAATTATGAATGATCTACTCTTAAACAGAGACTTTTCCTCCACTGAATAAGCACATCAAAAACCTGAATTAATATCCTGAAATATTAAAGCAAGGGTTAAACTCACAATTAAGAATAAGAACAAGTATTTATCATACAATTCAAATAGTAATAAGATTCGTCTTAGGTTTTATCCCCCTTAGGTATTTAGGGAGTTTAGTTCATAATAATGGAAAACATCTCAAAATTTGGAAAACAACAAAACATAAAGAAACCCAAAGAACTTCTAGGAAATTAGATGGAAATCTTTAGTCTTGATGTAGATCTTGCTTCTGAGCTGATCTCGTTGGTTGTTCTTAAGTGTTTCCTGCCTTCTACTCTGCGTGTCCATTTAATCCTCTTCTAAGTGTTTATATAGACTTTCTAATGCCCAAAATAGCTCAAAATTAGCCTTTTCCGAGTAGAATTAGACTTGGGCTCGACAGGGACACGGCCGTGTGCCATGCCCGTGTGAAGGTGCTCAGGCCGTGTACAATTCTGACTTGGTTTAATGTCGACACGACCATGACACACGGGCGGGTGGTCTACCCGTGTATCACACACAGGCGTGTGGAACACCCGTGTGGAAGTGCCTAGGCCGTGTGAAACACTAGTTTAGGCTCAATTTGACTGTTTTGGCCTGTTTCTCGCTCTTTTTGCTATCTTAAGCTTTCCTGAGTATAAAACATGAAATTAAAGGATTAGGAGCATCAAATTCAATGAAACCAAGGAAAAATAATCCATAAATATGCCAAGCATGAGGTAAAAATATGTATATATTATGGTTTATAAAATATCCCCACACTTAAGCATTTGCTTGTCCTAAAAAAAAATCCTCAACTCACAATTAAGATAAATTCTTCTCAACTTATAATTCTCATCAATAATGTTCGAAATAATCCACAAGTAATTGTACGTTAAGAGTTTCACTAAAAGAACATTAAAGTTTCAAATAATCCAAATTGAGCATTTCAATCATAAAATCATAGGTATCCCCCTTTATCTAAGTAATCACCTTTAATTCCAAATTGACAAGGTTGACATCCTCACTAATGATTCACTCAAATCTCTCAAAATGTTTAAGGTTCAATAATTAAGCACTCAATAGTCAAACATGAAAAGTTATTACCATAGGCTTGCATTAAAATCAAATCTCCACCATTATAATGAAATGATACACAAATTAAAAGGTCTTTAACAGGGTTATAATAGGGCTTGGGTTAAAGGTGTGGATAAAGGCTGCAAAAGAGTGTTAGAATCAAGATTAATTTAATAGATTACCAAACTTAGAAAAACAAAACTAATCACTGAATTACAAACAAGTGCCAGAATTAACACTAACCAAAACTAATGAAGTGAGCTTTTCTCTCAATATGATAACTTATCCAATCTCCTTAGAACAATATGTAATTTTAATGAATATAAATATAAGTTTTTTATTTTTATTTTTTATTTTTTTAAGAACAAGAATTTAATGGAAAGTACATAATAAGAAATAATTCAGCAACTAGAATGAACGAACATAGTTAGGTAACTAATCAAATCAAATCTCGATAAAAAGGAAGTCAATGAGAAGGGAGAAATTTTTAACAAATAAAAAAAAAGTTAAGCTGAGGGTTACTATTAAGGGGAAAATCAAGGAATAATAGTTAATGCTCAAAGGGGTTCACTAGGGGTCAATTATGTGGGTAGGCTTTTTGTGGAGTAAATGGGTTAAAACCTAAGTGCCTTTATCATTTTAGTGTATCAAATCAAATGTGTGGTCTCGACATGTATAATCAATGCAAGTTCTAGAATAGCAAATCAATGTTGACACACTCATAGCCAATAAAATAAGTGAGCAAGAAAGATATATACTCTAAAAGGCTCAAAATCTCACGAAAATTATGGGTATTTGATGTCAATCCTGTAAATTTAAAACTTCAAGATAATACCTCAATTCAGGGAAACAACTTAGCAATTTTAATTCTCAAAAGTCAACTTATCATGCTTGATCCTCTAATGTCTTAAAGTTTAAACAATCAATGCATAGTTACCTATGATTTAATTCAAAACATATCAATTAAAATCATAAATCAATCTGAATTCACTCTAATAATGATATGAGAAAATTATTCGAGAACAAGATAAAAATTCAGGGATTTTCTGATAATCACATAAATAACCTCCCCATACTTAAAATGTACATTGTCTTCAATGTACAAAGATAGATAATGGCAATATAAACATAATATCAGAAGAGAGGGAGAGAAGCGAAACTACCCTGAATTTGGATGTAATCCTTGAAAGAGCGGAAACGGGTTTAGAGACATTGAATGTGATGTGTATGTGACATGTAGACAGAGGTGAAGGTGGTGGTAGAGGTTGGGTTCCACAATCACAGTGCCCAGCGAAGAGGTTATCGTGGTGGTAGGTGTCATGGTGGCTATGGTCGTGGTCGAGCAGGACATGGTAGTCGTGGAGGATTGTTTGTTTATTCCTGAGTAGCACCCATCGACTGAACCTTTTGAAACTGTGATGCCATCAGTAATATTTAAGGGATTTATATTTATAGGGTTCTTATGGTTAGTAATAATTAAATAACTAGAAAAAAAAATTCAAATTATACTAATAAAAGTCTTGTAAGAAAATTATAAATAAAGTAAAAAAGAAACGCAAAAAGAAAAATAAAATAAAAAAATAAATTGAAAAATAAATGGACTTCAAAGTCCTCATTGACAGCTGGATCCTGAGGTGGTGGTGCTGGAGGCGATATATGAAAATGTTGGCAAATTTGTTGTAGAGTCGCCTCGATGCTGTCGAATTGCTGAGTGCAATATTGCTCAAAGCGATAAAGGTGGTTAGAAACTTTAGACAATGAAGCAGCCGCATGAACTGGTCAGTAACTCGGTGGTAGCTGAGAAGGTGGGTCCTCCTGAAATGCAGGGATATCATCAGGAATATCCTCGAGGTCATCCTCATTGGTAACTCGTGCAAGTCGGTACTGAGGAGGGTTGAACCCACGACGACGCTCAATCATCTGCACATGGAGCATACTTTGGATGCCCTGTGGGGACATCTGACCAATGAGCGTAAGTGAAGAGGACTGTATCACGCTAGACGAGTCACATATGGGTCAAGGCTGATGACTCCCTTTCGGTGTCGCTCGGTTTGATGGAGAAAGGCAAGGGCGATGAAGTAGTCGAGATTAAAAAGTGCCTTTCACTCATGCTCCACAGGAAGTATGCGTCGTGAGTGTTAACGATGCCAGTGCTTTCTTGCCTCTCTATTAAAATGTGTACTAGGAGGGTGTGGAGATATCGTAGAGCTGGAGCTAGAGCCGATGCCTTTGAACAGCTGGGGTCATAGATGCTTGTAGCAGGTCTCAGGGCTGACCAACATCTTGTAGGCGCAAAATAGATATAGCAATGGAGGTGTAGAAAATTTTCGGCCTCTATAAACTCGTCCGCATAAAGTCCCAAGGCGACTCCAAATTCTGGGACACTCAATTGCCGTACCAGATCGCCAAGGCAAAATTGGATTGTTCTTGGGTCGTTGTGCTCCGCCATAACTATTTGCATCTGAAACGTCGAGCATAGTTCCAAAGTGAACTCTAGGTACATCAACTCGATGATGTCAAAGAATCGGTCCCATAGAGTGGTGGCTAGTAGGGCCCGAACCGAATCAGCTAGGTGGAGCTGCTTTAGTGCAACCCAATCGATGCAACGTCTCACACCAAGTGGTCGGGCATGTAGGATTTGAAATAATTCCTCCTGAGGCCCTGGTGGAAATTGGAGGAATGGATGTCGTATCTCAACAGTGGGGCCAGAGGAGGATGTCGCTCTTTTTCGTTTTTTAGAAGCAGGGACTGTAGTCTTCTTGCCTTTTGGGTTCGTCATGATATCTGTAAATAAAAGACTATAAGTCATTAATAAAATAATCCTCATACCTTATCAAACATCTAAGTAGTTCAAAATAATAAATCGCTCTGAAAATAACATGGACAAATGCTCAAGCAGGCTAAAACCAAGTGGTGATACTGTATATGAATCAAAGAGCCAAAGGGATATTAATAAATAAAAGAGAAAAATAGTACTCAAAACGAAACAAAGCCGAGCTAAAAGACAAATCAAGTTATTATTAAAATTAGGAACACCAGAAATAGTGATTAAAAATAAGAATGACTAAGAACTGTCATAGACTAATTATAGATATGAAATTATTCTTATAGATAAAGAAGCACTTAAACAGAGACTAAGATGCAAATGAGATGTAGAAAGTAGATAATGATGGTACTAATCATGGGGTGTGTAGAGCAAGAATAAATGAAAATCAAAGAAAACACAAAATACCAAAGAAGACTAATAGAGATGATAAGTGAACGTAGCAATATGTAACTCAGATTCTATCAGTAGTAAATTTAAAGCTTACTAAACAGAAATCAAAATCATAACCATGGACATTATCAGTAGTGGAAAGAATAATCAAGAAAATAAAATAAAGTAAAAGAAATGAAGATAGCGGGGATAAAAGGAGGCACAAGTGACTGACGGACGGCGGTGGTGCTTGATGGTGCTCGGTGTACGCACAGGGTGGGTAGGTCGACGGGGGTGGTGCGTGAAGTAGGGTGAAGAGGGTGAGGAAGAAAGGAAAAGGAGAGGGGGAATGTGGCTGGTCGGAGAAGGTGGAGGAATAGTGAAAGGGAATAGTTTATTTTTTTATAGGAATGGGGAAAATTAGGGTTAGGGTAGGGATATAAAGGGGGCGTATAAGCTCCGTTTTGGGCCACACGGTCATGGCCGAAGCCTGTGTGGTGTGGTTGTAGCCCGTGTTTTTCGTGAAATCCTAGTCAGTGTCGCACACAGTCCCTTCGACATGCCCGTGTCTATCACACGGCCCGGTTGTACAACCGTGTACCTATTCGTTTGCTTCTTCCACACCCGTGTTTGGTCCACCACGCCCGTGCTCATGGGTTGTATTTATGGTCTAATGATTTAAGTTAGTATCGCGCATGGCCTATGGGCACGCCAGTATGCTTAGGTCGTGCAACCCACACGGTCGTATCGCACGACCATGTGGTGATTCATTCTTTTATCCCACGCTCGTGGTAGATCCAACACGCCTGTGGCTTTTAATCAGGACTACGCTCGGCTTTCGGGCACGACCGTGGCACCAGCCCGTGTTCTATTCTAACATGTTGAACGTTTTAATTTCTGAACAAGTTCCCACACGACCTCCAGCACGCCCGTGTCAAAGGCCGTGTGGCTCCCACGGCCACCTCGAACGGCCGTGGCAATTTATCGCAGCCTGTGTCTCTGCTGATTTATTTGGGAAATTAAAGTGCAGTTTCACCACAGTCTGGGACACGCCCGTGTCCCTTGGCCGTGTGGTGCGCACGGCCGTGTTGCATGGCCGTGGCTATTTATCGCAGCCCGTGTGTCATCCTGTTTTAGGGAAAATGTTTGTCCTATTTTAGCACGGTCATGGCCACGCCCGTGTCTCCTGCCTGGGAGGATCCCATGGCCTAAAGCACGCCCGTGTGCTAGGCCGTATGTGCCAAGAATACATAGAGTTAGATTGTAAAACAAAAGGAAAAACAAACTAAGTTATTTAGTAGGTTTAGTGCTCGGGTTGCCTCTCGAGAAGCACTTATTTAAAGTCCAAGCTCGACTTACCTCAATTTCGTGTGGTCACGGTGGATTGAGGAGTTGAAACTCCTCACCTCTGCTATCAATTTTATCAAAATAAGGTTTGAGTTGAGTATTATTTACCTTTAAAGTTTCGAATTCAGTATGTGTTACCTCGACTATACCATGTGGAAAGATCTCCAGTACCGTGAAGGGAATTGTTCCGTTTGTATTGCACTCTGGAGTAGCGATTCTAGGGTCCTTTTCATCTAACAATACTTTGTCCCTGACCTTAAATTACTTTGTTTCATCCCTATGCTTATCATGGTGTCGCTTTGTTTCATCGTAGGCTTTTGGTTTCTCCTTGAAATGTGTTCGGCATTCGTCTAGTTCATCGATTTGAAGCCTTCATTCTTCGTGAGTCGCTCTATTTTTGAGGCATGGATTAGGATGGGACTCCATCAAGTTCTTTCTAAGGGACTCCTGCAAAGAAGTTTGAGTTGCAACATTACTTAAATTAACAGAACTTAAACAATCATCTCAATTACTAGATATTTTAACAGAATTACGAGCTTCAAATTTAATCGTGGCATTACCCACACGAAGTATCAATTCACCTGTGCCAACATCTATGATAGTTCTAGCAGTTGCTAAAAAGGGCCTTCCCAAAATTAAAGGCACGTCACTATCCTCATCTGTAACAGTCTGATTTAGACCCTAATTAGAACGGTGGTTTTGAGACCACGAATTAGAGACAGAAAAAAATTTAAATATTATTTTCTGAGTTTATTATATGTGAATTTGCATGTGTGAAAGTTTCGTACAAAAATTTGATTGTTTGTATGCTTAATTAAATAAAAAGGCTTAATCGCGTAAATTAAAAACTTGATAGTTAAAAGCTTAAGGGCCAAATTGTTAATGGGTTTGTAAGTTGAAGCATTTATGTTGCAAATAATCCTTTAGACTAATGATGGCCGAATGTACCCTCACTATGCATGTTTATGTTATTAATTTTACAAGGTTAAATAAGTAAATGAATAAAATAATATGTAATAATAACATAAAACATAAAAAAATAAAACAAAAGTGTTCATACACTTTGCATGGCCGAAAATTAAAGAAAATAAAGCTTTAGAAAGTTTCAAGCATTCGACACTTTGGAAGCTTGATTAAAGGTTAGTTTTCGTTCGGTTTTTGATGATTTTTATGTTTTTGAGATCATTGCTTCGAATACTATCCGACCCATGCTTAAATTTTTTATTTTGATGCATATTTTGAGTTATGCCATTGATGAATATTTGTGTTTTGTGATGTTTGATGATGAAATATTAAAAATATGTTTTAGATTAACATGTTTTGTATTGGAGTTTTTGAAGATTTTGAGTAATTAGGACTAAATTACAAAAATAATAAATTAAGGGATTAAAATGCAAAATAAATGAAATGTGTGTATTTATATGTGATAGATGAACATTCAGCCTAAGCATGTTGAAGGGAGATTTTGTGTATTTTGTGTTTTATGCAATTAGGACTAATTTGTAAAAGTATGAAATATCAGGGGTAAAATGGTAATTTTCCCATTTATGTGTTGTTGGATTAAAGTGAATGAAATTGTGTTTAAATGAGGTTAATTTGAAATTATATAGATCAAGAACAAAAGAAATCGGACTTGGATCAGGGAAAAGAAAAAATAGTCGAATAGCCGATTTATAACGTTCGTCGATATCCGAGGTAAGTTTTTAAGCAATTAAACATCATTTATTTCGAATATAAAATGGTTTACTATGATGATTCAAATTTTATAGTTGTATAGTAGAGTAGCCGAATGTGGTTTAACATTGAATTAATGTGGTTGAGTTTTATTCAACTGAGTTAAAACCTCTGAAAGTTTGTATGAACTACATGGAATATTTGGATGATTCGATATATGAACTGTTTATGAAATGACTTTATAATAGTGAAATTCAGGCTTTGAGCCTAGCAAGCCTTGTGCTGGTGAATTTGATCAGGCTTTATGCCTAGTAGGCTTATTACCAGTGAATAATATCAGACCTTGAGTCTAGCAAGCCTTGTGCCGGTGTGTGATTCAGGCTTATGCCTAACAGGTTTTATACCAGTGATTTATTTTCAAGCCCACGCTTCTAAAATTTCAAGTTGATGTGGAAATTGAGCAAGTAAGTTGATCTAAATAAGCTTGTATATTCGGCCTGTAACACCCCAAACCCGGCCTAGACGTTATGGCCAAATCTGACGTGCCACATTGGAGTTAAAAATCCATGTTTCGTTTTAGAGTTTTAAAACCCATATGTTTTGTTGAGTTAACAAAGTGTATGAAAGCTAGGCACCAGGTAGGTATCCTAGATAGAGGAGGTGAGCCATGAAGGCTGCTTAAGTACCAAGCTCTTTGATTGGATCCAATCCTAGACATGCCCACAACCATAGCCACACTTTGTTATATCGAGTTTAAATTTGTTTAAGTGAACGACTTTGATAAATCGATTAATCGTGGTGTTGAACTTTTTTGGAAACAAGTACCATTTTGAAAACACGTCCTAAGTCTAGCCCATTTGAATAATTATCAACCAATTTTAAAGTTGTTAAAATTAAAATAATCCCAAAAAGAAATAGAAGGAAAGTTAAAATGGCCTTATTACAACCCAAAAAAATAAATAATAACTAAAAGAAAACTAATGAAAACCAACACTTATTTAAAAGTCCAAAGACAATCACCGTGGCTACTCTGAATCCCCTCCGGCCCAAGTCCCCACATCAAGGCTCACCTGCAAGGTTAAGGAAAGGGGGTGAGTTTGGAAACTCATGTGCAACAAGCCCTTTCGAGCCTAAAACAATAGCGACTGTTGGGTCTAAGCCCAAATCCAATCTCAAAGCATGTACTGGGCCATAGCCTTTTTCATATTTCATATTTCATAACACTGGTGAAGCCTTTTCATATTTCATATTCTTGGGCAAGCCTTTCTTCAGAAACAGTATGGCCCATAGGCCCATTTCAATATCACATGTAATGTCAAATGAAAGAATGCAACCCATTTGGGGAGACTACTCAACCCACCATCCGCTACTCTCCACCCGTACCAACCAACACACCATGTGGGGATTAACTCGACCCACCCCGCCATATCTCTCCACTGGCAGCATAGCTGCTTTATCATATATCTGGAGGCCTAGCCTCTTTTAGTAACTGGGGCAAAAGCCCTTTTTGTAATCGGGGCATAAGCCCTTTTGATCATCAGGGCATAAGCCCTTTAATAACTGGGGCATAAGCCCTTTAATAACTGGGGCATAAGCCCTTTTGCACTTCCTCTATCCATATAAAAACCCAACCCAATGCATTTATGTACACCTAATGTGCATATCATACATATCATGTGCATATCATACATATCATGTTTATCAAAATCCCATGCATTGAGTTCTTGTATAAACCCTAGGGGTATAATGGTCTTTTTTTTTACTTAGGGGCAAAACGGTCATTTTCACGTTATAAGGGTAATCTTGAAATTTTACCAAAAATTAGGGTTTCCATGTTTATTAATGATTACTTAACAATTCATGGGTGCAAACAGTGATTCTGGCCCATTTTAGCGAAATCGAGTTATTGGGCCTAAAACCCTAATGGGCCCTATTTAGCCGATTTTATCATCTAGGCCCATTTAGCCTATATTCCATAATGGTTTTATCGGTCTCGATGTGCAATTTAACTAGTTTTCATATTCTACCCATTTTACCCAAATGGGCCCTAAGCTGTTGGGCCCTAATGCACTCGAGGCCCAACTTACCGTGAATGCGAAAAATCATGTACTTACTGCTTCCAATGTTCCCGATTATCATCTCAACGAATCTAACTAACTAATGAGCGTTAAACTTGCTCACGAGTCCTCGAAATGCCGAATTTGGCATTTCGCTTTTCGGCATTTATCGCTTTAAGCTATGAAAGGGTTCGTTTACAGACCTGATTTGCGATATTCCTTGACGAGATCTCCTATGCGATTTCTCCTATAATCAACCACTTCTAGATTAGACCATGTTATTATTAAACCAAATCGAAAACTACCTATTATCATCACTTACACATTCGGCCACCATCCACAATGACCCTTGGGTTCATACCTTTGCCGAAGTTGATGACTAGATTTAGTCACTCCGATGATCCAAGCTTTTCACACACTCCTCGATCGGTAGCCTTTAATCCTCACTAGCACCAACAAACCAAATAACACCAAAAACCCTTTTAGCCTTAGTCGACAGAGGGGTTTTCAGCTTTTCTTAAACCACAAGATACAAATGGAAAGAAGGTTCAATACTTACCAAGAGATCTACTCATTGAAGAATGTTCCAAATACCTTCCTACCCCATATCCGTTGTGAATCCAACTTAAACGTCGTGAAAATAGATCTAAATATTAATTCCGAATCACTAAAATATGAAGCTTTCGACTTTTCAAGAAATATTAATCTAAGCTATTTAGAGGTTAGTACACACTGTTATGGGTTGAAGTTGAAACGTTTCCAAAATCAATCGCCTCGATAACCACCATCCGTCACTCAAACTTAACTAATCCAATATCAATATATGTAAATCCTAAGCACATCACCATACGGAACATAAGGGCATATTCGTCATTTTACCATACAGGGTATTTTGGTAGTTTTACAAATTGAGGGTATTGCGGTAATTTCACAAACCAAGGGTATTTTAGTAATTTTGTAAATCGAGTGTAAAACAAGAATTTAAATCAAGGGTAAAACAAGAATTCTATAAATCGAGGTAAAATGGTAATTACAGAAATCGAGGGTAAAACGGTAATTTTGTAAATCGAGGTAAAACGATAATTATGTAAATCGGGGTAAAATGGTAATTATGTAAATTGGGGGTAAAACGGTAATTCTGTAAATCGAGGGTAAAATAGTAATTCTGTAAACTGAGGGTAAAACGGTAATTCTGTAAATCGGGAGTACTTTTGTAATTTTACAAGTCGAGGGCATTTCAGTAATTGGTAAACTAAAGTATTCTAAACATGGATAACAATACGAATGGGCCTAAAGCCTATTCTCTTTTAAATGGGCCCACACGCTCGTGTGGCCCTTTTAGCCCAAACCTAGCCACAGATATGCGATTCACCTAGCCTAGTCCAATATTTACTACACAATCAAACAACTTATCCAATTGGGCCCGTAGGCCCATTGGGCCCACATGGCCCATTTTGGCCCATCACGGCCCGAAGTAGCCATCCAACAACAAGAGTAGTGATAAATACACACCTGATAGGAGACTAGAGTTAATCCACGCTCCGAGCACTCTTAGCCGACGCCCAACCCAAACGAACACGCCATACAAATGAAAGGGATCGACCAAGAAAGGTACATTTACTCTCTTCATGGTTCCTCTATTTAAAGCCGACTTCACAACCACTCTTATATTAGCTTCGATGTGGGATCCTCCAACATTAGAGTTTAAATTCAACACCAACTCTTGCCACCTCGTTAGCAAAATAAATGCTCTTTGCTTGCCATGGGATTCGAACCTATGCCTCCCCTTAAATGCTCCACACGCTACTTGCCACTAAACCACAAGGCTTTTTGTGTCATATTTTATCCCCAATTAATTATAAGGTCTAAAGGCCAAAGTCCAGGTTCCCTTTAAAAAAAACAAAATAAATTGCAAGAGCCAAGGCTTGAACCCAGGCTCCCATACAACCTTAATGACACCACAACCACTAGACTACAAGCTTCCTTGTGTCATTTATTTAACACAATAATTTAAAAACCCTCATCCAAGCATCCAGGTTTTTCTCACTTAATACCAAAATTTTTGCTAAAGCCCAAGTTTGAACCCAAGATTTCTCTAACACTTCTCAGGGCCATTAACCACCAAAGCGGACATTTAATTGTGTCATTTCATTGCACAATTAAATACCTATATACAACCTCCTTACGGACCCCCACTCAAGGCCCAATACTTCTAGGCCCAAATTCGGGGTGTTACACGGCCATATAGGTATTTACTTATATGATGATATATTTGATTTTGTAAATTCGGTCAAATGAGTGATGTTGGTACAGGAAGTAAAGAATGTGAGTAGATATGAGAAGTTGTTTTAGTTATATATATACATATATATATATATATATGAAGTTGAGTTTGGTTCATGAGTATATATATATATATATATATATATATATATATATATTTAAATGTAAGCATACTTGGTATAATGTTATTTTGGGAATGAAAAGTTGAATGATATAATGCTAACTGAGAAATATTACCATTCGGCCAAGGTAACTTATTTGTATTAATGATACAATTTGGCTTGTTTGAAATGTTTTGATTATTCATTTGAGTTGTTTAATTTGTTTAAGGCTTTGTAAGATAAGTTAGCTTACTCTGTGTGTTTCTGTTACTCTGTTTTATAGATTTTGGTTGTAAGTTACGAGCTCGGGGGTCGTCATCAAAGTCATCCACACTATCGTCAACCTTCAGTACTTTTTAAAGTCTATTTTCGAACTTGTGGCATGTATAAACTGGATTATGTTTTGAAACAATTAACTTTGGTTTTGTATAAAGCCATGCGAAAATGGCTTAGTAATTATGCTTAGTTTTGTTTACATGTGTGCTAATTTATAATGTTTATTGAGTTTGGTATTGATAATTCGATTATGTTTGATTTTGGTTTGAAATCGTTTGATTATAATGATATAGGCTATAAGTCAATGATGTTTGAGATACGTATTATATGTTTTGTAAAAGGTTAATGTTTGGGTTAATTTTGTGTGGCTGGTTCGGTTATGATATGCATGGATAAAAGTATAAGTCTATTAGGTTGTTGTATTTAGTTAATGTCATGTAAGAGATTTGACATCTAAGGTTGTTTTGTTATAACCGAATTTGATAAATATATGTTTTAATATGTTTATAACATGGTATGTAAGATTTATGTTTTGATTTTATTACAATTTGTAATTCAGCACTTGTTCTATGATATAAAATTTGGATGTGTATGTATATTAATTAATGAGATTCGGATATGCAAGGTAATGAGTTAGAAAATGTTCCATGATGGCTTTAGTTTATTACTGGGTATAAATTCAATTGTTAAGTGTAGTTTTGAAATCTATGGTATGTACGCAATATGTATCTAATCTATAATAGCATATTCGAACATGTCAATACATATTAGGTTGTATGTGTAATTGTTTATTAAATTATGTAATAAGTTTTGATTGGTCTTATTTTGAGTATGTGCAAAGGATGTTATTCATGTCCTAAATTGGTAAAAGTTTATAATTATATTATTAAATATATGACCATTGGGTAAAGTTGACAATATTGTATATATATATGTTATTGAATAAAGTATTATGTAAACATTTTTAAGTGTTTAAGATATGCCATTGAAAAATAAGTTATAAATAGTTTGATTTCTTCTTTGCATATGGATAATATTGAAATGTTTTTAATATGATTCGTACATTATATTATGATTATTGAAATCGTGTTTACTATTTAATGAAATTTATGCTTTATTTATATGAATGTAACTTATATATCTGTGTGGTTCTTTGAAAATGTGTTTTTAGTTAACTAATGCCTTATAACCCTAATCTGGCGACGGATATGGGTTAGAGGTGTTACATCATCCATGTCTAAAACAACAAAGTCAACTAGGAATATAAATTTATCAATTTTGACAAGCACATCTTCAATGATACCCCTAGGAAATCTAATTGTTTTATCTTTCAATTGGATGCTCATCCTAGTTTGTTTGGGTTTCCCAAGACCTAATTGTTTAAACATTTTATAGGGTATGACACTAATGCTTGCCCCTAAATCAGCCAAAGCATTGTTAACATTTAATCTACCAATTAGGCAAGGAATCGTAAAACTCCTTAGATCTTTCAACTTGTTGGGTAGCTAATTCTGTAGAATGGCTGAGCAAACTACGTTTAATTCCACTTGCGACGCATCATCTAACTTTCGTTTATTAGCCAAGAGCTTCTTTAAAAATTTAACTGCGTTTGGCATCTGTGAAAGAGATTCAATAAACGATAAGTTAATATGTAATTTTTTTAATAATTTAAGGAATTTACCGAATTGTTCGTTTGTGTAGCCTTTCCTCGTTACATTGGGGTATGGTACACAAGATTTAGATTCCTTGCTTACCAGCTTCTGTATACCATTACTTACATCAACCTTATCTTTATCTTCCACATTGTTTTGCCTCAGTTTTGGTTCAGCTTCAACTAACCCTTCATCATTGTGCACAGTAATGGCATGAAATTGCTCCCTTAGGTTAGTTTCAGTGTTACTTGGTAGGCCACATTGTGGTCGTTCAGAGATCAACCTAGCAAGTTGTCCTATTTTAGTTTTGAGCCTTTTTATTGGTGCTTGCTAATTCTTAAGCGCTGTTTCGGTATTCTGAAAATGAGTTTCTGACACCGAGATAAATTTTGTAAGCATTTCTTCAAGGTTTGATTTCTTCTCTTGTTGGTAGGGTGGTTGTTGAAAACTTGGAGGATGTTGTGTACTTTGATTTCCTTGACCACCCCACGAGAAATTGGGATAGTTCCTCCAACCTGCATTATAAGTGTTACTATATGGGTTATTTTGAGGTCTGGGATTATTACCCATATAGTGGACTTCCTCCTCCTCGGTGTTAGGGTTGAAGGATGGAAAATCTGTGTTGCGTATTCCTCCTCTATTTGAATCACACCTCATCACTAGATGTACCTGAGTAGAACCATTCAAACCATCAATCTTTTTATTTAAAAGTTCTACCTGGTTAGATAACATAGTGACCGCGTCGAGGTTGAAAACACCAGCAGCTTTTGTCGGCTTCATTCTCATGACTTGCCACTGATAATTATTCAATGACATCTCTTCAATAAATTCGTAAGCCTCTTCAAGTGTTTTATTGTTTAACATTCCAGCGGCAGCTGCGTCGATCAATTGCCTTGTTGAGGGGTTCACACTGTTGTAAAAAGTTTGAACCTACAGCCATAGAGATAACCCATGGTGAGGGCACCTTCTTAATAAGTCATTGTATCTCTCCCATGTATCATAAAGAGTTTCTAGATCCATCTGCACAAAAGAAGAGATATCATTCATCAATTTAGTCATTTTAGTCGACGAAAAGAATTTAAGTAAAAAAATTTCGATCATTTGTTCCTAAGTGGTTATTGACCCTCGCAGTAATGAGTTCAACCACTGTTTAGCCTTATTCCTTAATGAGAATCGGAACAACCAAAGGCAAATGACATCATCAGAAACGCCATTGATCTTAAAGGTGCCGCAGAATTCCAGAAAATTTGCTAAATGAGTGTTTGGATCCTCGTCCTGCAAGCCATCAAACTGAACAAACTGTTGTATCATTTGAATCATGTTAGGTTTCAGTTCAAAATTATTTGCAGCAACAACAGACCTAACTATACTCGATTCAGTTCCTGTTAAAGTAAGTTTAGTATAATCATACATACTACGAGGAGCAGGATTTTAATTTACTGGATTTGCAGCAACTACATAAGGTAGTGGACTATTTTGATTATCAGTCATCTTACCCTTCCTTTATGTATTATAGGCTTCGCTTTATTTCTCTTCGGTTTCTGCGAGCTGTGCTTTCAATCTCACTGTCGAAAAGTAGAGGTCCTGGCAGGTTTCTTCTAGTCATAAACTATAAAAACCTGTCAGAAGTAAATAGGATAAAATTTAGTAATTAAAAACAAAATTAAATTGCAATAAAAATAAAAAATGGCTAAAGTAATAAAAATTAAGCGTTCTTCATATCTTAGTCCCCGACAACGGTGCCAAAAACTTGATGATTGCTAAACTAACTAAAAATTCGACTAAGGCAAGCGCACCTATCAAACAGCAATATAATTATGGTGAAACCAGTAATATCGTATCCACAATGACTAAAAGTACTAGTAATTACTATCTTTTTATTATCTAGCCTAACAATTAAGAGAATGGTTTATCTAAGACTAATTATCTAATTGACTAAAATAGCGACAGAGATTAAAGTTGGAAAATACTTTTGGAAAACCGATGGTGAAGGCAATATCCAAGGAAGAATCCACCTAGACTTTACTTATTACCTTTGAATTAGACGATGTATTCACTTGACTTAATCCATAGAAATCCCTGATTTATGTTAAATCTCTCTCGATACTAAAAACAACTGACTCTAGGTTGATTAATAGAAATCTCTTTCTAATTAAAACCCCTATTGTTGCATTAAATCGATCTATGGATTCCCTTATTAGATTTGACTCTAATCCGGCTGATTTATGTCATCCTATTTCTAGGATTACATGCAACTCCGCTTAATTATGAATGATCTACTCTTAAACAGGGACTTTTCCTCTACTGAATAAGCACATCAAAAACCTGAATTAATATCCTGGAATATCAAAGCAAGGGTTAAACTCACAATTAAGAATAAGAACAAGTATTTATCATATAATTTATATAGTAATAAGATCCGTCTTAGGTTTTATCTCCCTTAGGTATTTAGGGAGTTTAGTTCATAATAATGGGAAACATCTCAAAATTTGGAAAACAACAAAACATAAAGAAACCCAAAGAACTTTTAGGAAATTGATGGAAATCTTCAGTCTTGATGTAAATCCTGCTTCCGACCTGATCCCGATGGCTATTCTTCAGTGTTTTCTTCCTTCTACTCTGCATGTCCCTTTAATCCTCTTTTAGGGTGTTTATATAGACATTCGAATGCCCAAATTAGCCTTTTCCGAGTAGAATTAGACTTAGGCTCGACAGGGACACGGTCGTGTGCCACGCCCGTGTGAAGGTGCTCAGGCATTGTGCAATTCTGACTTGGTTTAATGTCGACACGGGCGTGTGGTCTACCCATGTGTCTCACACGGGAGTGTGGAACACCCGTGTGGAAGTGCCTAGACCGTGTGAAACACTGATTTAAACCCAATTTATTCGTTTTTGGCCCGTTTCTCGCTCTTTTTGCTGTCCTAAGTTTTCCTGAGTATAAAACATGAAATTAAAGGATTATGAGCATCAAATTCAATGAAACTAAGGAAAAATCATCCATAAATATGCCAAGCATGGGATAAAAATATGTATATATTATGGTTTATCACCTAACGACGTGATGCATGGAGTCTCGACGAGCTAAGCGCGACGTCACTGTATTAAACATACACCCAATTAAGCCCCTAAATTTAATTAAAATAATCAATTAAGCCTATCTGTTAATGATTTCCGTCATTAATCAAATTGACCATTAAAATAAATTGACGTGTAACACCCCAAACCCGGCCTGGACGTTATGACCGGTTCTGATGCGCCGCATTGATGCGTTCAAAACATTCCGTATTACTTAGTTTGGAAAAGCTGAGTTGGTGTTGTAAAGACACTTTTAAAGGTAGGTTAAAGTGAATAGAAGTCAGGCACCACTAGGAAACCAGAAAAAGAGGAGGTGAGTCCGTTGACCGCTTAAGTACCAAGCTCTTCCGGATCCAATCCTAGACATGCACACCACCATTGCCACACTCTAACATCTCGTATAATTTTGAGAAAATCGTTTGATTATGTCCGTCTTAAGAAAATGTTTAGGTTGAAAACGTTTGTTTAAAATATTTATTTCCTTGGAAAAACATTTACTTTGCGGAAACTTTGCGCGTCATCGTGATCTTTTAAAAATCAAGTAGTTTTTATAAAACGAACCCTAGTGCTAACCAGTTTAATAATCCCCAAAATAAAAATAATTAAAAAGAGCGGCCTTATTACAACTTTAAACATAATAAAAATAAAATAATCCAAATTAAATGCTAAACTTATTTAAAATTGGCAATCCATCTTCATGGCCACTCTGAATCCCTTGACTCCAAGTCCACCAACTAGGGCTCACCTGCAAGGAGGGAAGAGGAAGGGGGTGAGTTTGGAAAACTCAGTGTATATAGAAACCCATCCAAAGCCCAATTCACTCGAGCCCATTGGGCCTAAGCCCTATTCAGATAATGATTACACAAGAGGTCAAGCCCTTTTTAGAATACAATAGCAAGGCCTTAGCCCTTTTACATAACAATGTGGCCCATAGGCCCGCTTCAAGAATATGAGTATCAACAGAAATAATGAATGCAAGCCCATCCGGGAGACTACTCAACCCACCAACCGCTACACTTGCCTGCACCAGCCCTACACACCATGTGGGAATATCTCAACCCACCCAAACTTACACACACAGTTGCGACAACGCCGCTCAAATTCATCATTGAGGCAAAGCCTCCAAGACGTGGATGAACCACTTTCAAGATTTCCTCCATTAATACCCCAACCCCATGCAATAGATATTAATAAAAGCATATCATGTAAAATACAACATTGATCAATCATGCGTTCACCAATTTAAAACCCTAGGGGTATATCGGTAATTTTGCTCTTTAGGGGTAATTTGGTAATTTTGCTCTTTAGGGTAATTTCGTGATCTCGCTCTCGCACAAGCTAATTCAGTAATTTTTATCGGTTTTATGCAATTTGATTCCACCATCTACCTAACAGAGCTAATTTGCCCATCTCTTACCCATATTGGTCCGTAAGCCCATTGGGCCCAGCTTTGGCCCATCAAGCCCTTTTTTCGAATACGCTAAAGCATCACGCTGAACGTGCTTACCACCTTGCGGTGCGGATCTAACAATTCCTCTATGACTTGAGAGCATTCACATACTTACATGACCATGAAATGCCGGATTTTGGCATTTAAACTTTTGCCGAATTGAACTAAGAAAGGGTGTTCTACACACACCGATTCATGACGCGCTTCGAGATCCCTTCGATGTCCTACAATTTATTAGCACAGTTCTTATTTACAAACCATAATCACTAAACCCCAAAACTTACTTATCCATGATCGAACCATATCCCTAAAACCTTTTAACCTTACCTTTTGCCAAAATCGATAGTTAGCTCGAATCCGATTGCTCCAATGAACCACGCCTTAGATTCAACGCTTAAGAAGACTCTAGTCACCGAAAGAAAACATCGCTTAAAGACTCTTAGAGCCATATGCCCAAATCGACAGCCTCCCTAATTTTAGGGACTTGACTTTTCTTAACTTTGCAAAATAAGAACAGATCCGAGATGATACGTACTTACCCCTTACTCCCACTTGATTTCCATGCAATCTAGTGTAGATTTATCTATCAAACGACGGTGAAACTCGATTCCCCAAAGTCTTGAAGTTTCGCTATAAGCCCCCAAATCTATGGTTTTTCGCTTTTGTGTGATGAAGAAGATGATAATGTGGGGCTACAACCTTGAAGTAGAATTGCGGTCGAGATCTAGGATTAAGAAAAGATAATTGCAAATTAATAAAAACAAAAGAACATAGGAGAACACGGCTTTGAAGAAATCGGCACAAGCAATGATCACAGATTTCGGCTTTTATGGATTCGCAAAAGTATTGATGAATAGCAGGTATGATGAATAGTTTTGAAGAAGAAGAAAGAAAAATAGAAGAAGAGGAATAGGGAGGTGGTAGTTTGGCTAGAGAGGAAAAAGAGAGGATAAACAACCCTAAGGTGTTAAAGCGAGAAGAAAACGGCACCACTCAATACCCTAAGTGCGAAATACTAACAACATAGCCCCCCGATTTTTCCCTCTTCAATTCCCATAATTCGCCAACTCCTAGCCTCATCCAAATCCTTAAATCTCTCCCTTATCCCTCCTTAATCCAAGCATTTAAACCGATCCAACTCTCCTTTAGCGTAATCCACCGAACTCCAACACTTACCTCTCCCACTAAAAAATAAATGCATCTATTTGCCAACACAGGAATCGATCCCTTGCCTTCCCAAAGCTCCACACGCCACTTTTCTAGGAGCCTAGTGGCGCCACCCTTGCCACTTAACCAAGGCTCTTTTGTGATGCAATTTACCCATCACTCCACTTAAGGCCACTTAGCCGTAACCCCTAACTCTTAAGTCTAAAATTCCAAAAATTCAACTGGTTTTGGCCAACTCATGGGCCTTCTATAAGCCCATTTACCTACTCAAAATACTAATTCCACATCCAAATACAAAATTTTAAAAATCTTTACAAAATATTGAAAATCGCGAATAAACCCGAAAATCAGGATGTTACAACTCTACCCTCCTTAAAGAAATTTCGACCTCGAAATTTTACCTTATCAGAACAGTTGAGGGTATTGTTGCTGCATAGCCTCCTCAGTCTCCCAGGTAGCTTCCTCCTTGCCATGGTTTCTCCAAAGTACTTTCACTAGTGGAATTGATTTCCTTCTCAACATCTTGACGTCACGATTAAATATTTGCACAGGTTCCTCTTCGAAGGTTAAATCTGGCTGTACTTCAATTTTAGCAACTAGTATGATATGAGTTGGGTCAGATCGATACCGCCTCAACATGGATACATGAAAAACGTCGTGGATACGATGCGCTTCGTGGCAACTCTAGTGATAAGCCACCGGTCCAACCCGCTTAACAACTCGGTAAGGCCCAATAAACCGTGGGCTCACCACCCTTCTTACCAAATCTCAAAATTTTCTTCCAAGGGATATCTTCAAGAAAACCATATCCCCACAAATAACTCAATCTCTTTGCGCTTCAAATCCGATACGACTTACGCTATCGGACGCCTCCTTTAACCGACCCCTTATCGCCTTAACCTTGCTTTCGATTATGCCGCCACCAATTCCGGTCCAAGCACTCGTCGTTCACCCAACTCGTCCAACACGTCGGCGTCGACATCTTCGCCCATAAAGCGCTTCATATGGTGCCATCTGAATACTTGCTTGATAGTCATTGTTATTGTACGCAAACTCCGCCAATGGTAAGTAGTCCTCCCAACTTCCACAAAAATCGATGATACAACCTCTCAACATATCTTCCGAACTCGAATAACCCTTTCATCGACCGTCCATCATGCGTGGGTGAAAAGCAGTGCTAAAATCCAATCGTGTTCCCAACGCTTCTTGCAACTTCCACCAAAACCGAGACGTAAACCTAGGGTCTCGATCAGAGATTATTGACACTGGCACCCCATGTAGTCGCACTACCTCCGCCACATATAGCTTAGCCAACTTTTGTAGTGAGTAGTCGGTACGAACAGGTATGAAATGAGCGATTTTGTTAACCTATCCACAACTACCCACACCGAATCTTTCTTGGTGGGTGTCAAAGGTAACCCACTCACAAAGTCCATTGTTACTCTTTCCCACTTCCATAGTGGAATTTTCACTGGTTGTAGTAATCCCGACGGCAGTTGGTGCTCACCTTAACCTGCCGCACGTCGACATTTCCCAACAAATTCAGTCACCTCTCGTTTTAATCCGCCACCAAGACACCTCTCGCAAGTCTCGGTATAACTTATTCCCTCCAGATGCATGGCACGAGTCCACCATGAGCCTCTTTTAGAATTAATCGCCTCAATTCAGGATCCTTTGGAATACAAACCCTTCCACGAAAACACGAACTCCTTCACTGTTCAACCCAAAATCCTCGTTCTCACCACTCTTAACTTGTCGGAACCAAGAGCTAATGAATCGTCCTTCAACTGTTTTTTCCTTAATCTGTTCGGTCCAAGTAGGCCTTACTTGCGCTTCGCCAACAAGCTTCCATCATCGAATAGACTTAATCGTGCGAACAAGGCTCTCAAATCCGTAACAACCCTTCGACTCAATGCATCCGCCACCACATTAGCCTTTCCTGGGTGGTACTCTATCGAACAGTCGTAGTCTTTAAGCAACTCCACCCACCTTCGTTGCCTAAGGTTCAACTCCTTCTGAGTCAACAAATACTTTAAGCTCTTATGATCTGTGTATATGATGCACTTCTCCCCATATAAGTAATGTCTCCAAATTTTTAACGCAAAAATCACCGCTGCTAGCTCCAAATCATGCGTAGGGTAATTCACCTCATGAGCCTTAAGCTGTCGTGATGCATAAGCGACCACCTTGCCCTCTTGCATCAGTACGCAACCTAACCCCACATGCGACGCATCGCTATATACTGGTGAAGTCCTTCCTGCACACCGGTTGAATCAACACCGGCGCTTCGGTCAATACCTTTTCAACTGATCAAAAGCTTTTTCTTTGTTTCTCGGTCCCGCACAAATGGTACTCCTTTCCTTATGAGTTTTGTCAAGGCGCCGCCATCACCGAGAAACCCTCCACAAACCTTCTGTAGTAACCTGCCAACCCTAGGAAACTCCGAATTTCTGATACTGACCTAGGTGGCTTCCATTCCAGAATAGCTTCAATTTTACGAGGATCCACCTTAATCCCCTCGGCAGAGACCACATGCCCTAGGAAGGTTACCTCTTTCAACCGTAATTCACACTTGCTAAATTTCGCATAGAGCTCCTTCTCCCTTAACACTTGCGGCAGACAATACGGAGATGCTCATCATGCTTCATCCGTTTGAGTATACCAAGATATCGCCGATAAAGACGACTATAAACCGATCCAAGTAAGGTTGGAATACTCGATTCATCGATCCATAAAAGCCGCAGTGCGTTCGTTAGCCCAAACGGCATGACCACAAACTCATAATGTCCATATCGAGTTCAAATGTTTGTCTTATGAATATCCCTTCTTTTACCCTTAGGCGATGGTATCCGAACGAAGATCGATTTTGGAGAATACCGAAGCTCCCTAAATTGATCGAACAGTCATCAATCCTTGGTAGTGGATACTTATTCTTAATCGCCGCTTTGTTCAATCGGCGATAATCGATGCACATGCGCATCGTTCCGTCCCTTCTTCTTTACAAAGACCGGTGCTCCCCAAGGAGACACACTAGGCCTAATGAAGCCTCTATCTAATAGCTCTTGAATTTGAGCCTTCGCCCACCAACTCATTCGGTGCCATCCTATAGGGTGCAATAGAGACCGGAGCGTCCCTCGGTAACAAATCGATTCCAAACTCAACTTCCCGATTGGGAGGTAATCCAGAAGCTCTTCCGGAAAACATCCCGAATTCCCTAACGATTCGATGGTCTCCACAATCGATCCTCGCCAACTTGACTTACCAAAGCTAGATATGCCTCGCATCCCTTGCGCATCGGTTTCTCGACCCTCAACACCGATACTACATTGGATAAGTAATCCTTCGTTCTCCAATGATCATAACCTCTTCATCATTGACAGCCTTAACACCATCCTCTTAGCTGCACAATCCAAAGTTGCCTTATGCTTGGTCAACCAATCCATCCCTAGGATCGATCGAATTCTTCAAACGGTAACTCCATCAAATCCCCACGAAAACCTTGCCTTGAATCTCCGAGGCACCTCCTTGAAGAGTTTCTCTACCTTAATCGAATGACCTAAAGGACTTATCACGAGACACCCCACATACAGTCTCCTCGAAGTGCACGCCAGGTGCCCAAATGTTATATGCCACATACGAATGGGTTGATCCCACATCAATCGAGCGAAGATAAGGTACACCATAGATAAAAACGTACGCTTATGACATCAAAAGCGTCACCCTCCTCATGGCGACGAGCAGATACACCAAAGTCGGCCGACGAGCATCCGCGTTACCAATACCCCTACCGGGTGCCCCACGTCCACGGCCATTACCTCGCGACCTTGTCCACGACCTCTTGGCGCGGTGGTCTATCCTCACAGTTGAGCTGGTCGCTCACCCCTTGTTCGCCACTTGAGCCGGAGTGGCCTCCTAGGACAATCCTTAATCCTATGCTCCTTAGACCCACAACAAAAACAAGCCCTTAACGCTTCCAAGACTCTCCTTGATGCATTCTCGCCGCAATCTCCACAAGCTTGTAGTCTACACTGTTCACCGGAATCGCTCGAACCGGTTCCCCATCCTAGCTCTCTTAACATTTCGATTCTGAAGACCACCGGTCCAAAGATCCCTCCCGAACCGATTTCGGTCCTTATCACGATTCCTCCGTTCGGTTTGCTTCACTTCCTCGGCTATCTTAGCCTTCTCTACAGTCAGTAAAATCTCGCTCCCTCTGCGAGCTATGAGCACCCTTAACTCATCTCTAAGGCCATCTCAAAACGTCGCGCGCTCATATTCAAGTGGAAACGATGCCATTAGCATACCGACTCAATCGTAGAAACTCCGCCTCATATTCAAGAATGGTCTTATTTCCCGAGTCGATTCAGAACTCCTTTCTGCGTGCATCTACATAGCTAGCTCCAACATATTTTGCCTTAAAGGTCTGCTTTGAACAGCTCCCATGTTACCCTCTCACCGGGGTACTTTCTCTCACAAGAATCCACCATCGATCGCTTCATCCCGCAAAGAACGACATCGCCCTTTCAACTTCGCTCTCTGGAGCGGTCCGTGTCGCCCATGATCCGCTCTGTGGCTTCCAACCAAGATTTCGGCCACATTTGGGGCCACTCCAGATCGCCCCTAAAATCTCAAATCATTGGCCGAAGTCGTTCGAAATGGACCCCTATTCATGGGCCCGACGTTAGCTCCTACCACCCTTTCCAAAACCCTCAACATGGCACGAGACAAAGCGTCATCCCCTCAGAGTCTTGGTCATACGGCCCATTTTCATTAATCGGTGGTGGGCGTACCCGCCACCGTGCACGTGTTCGATGACGCCGATCCAGCTTGAGTGCTACCTCGGCCTCGACCACGGCCTCTTCCTCGAGTAGCCCTTGTACTCATAACGATTTATCGATTACGAATTTTATGACATTAGTTTCTTCGGTTTCACTGCTTAATACCGAATGTCTTATGAACAGATAAAGTTTTAAAGTTATTTCGCAAATCATAATTTAGCTATGGTTCCATCTTGTAGTCCTAATACTACATCATCAATAGCTCTATCTCTAAGGCTCAAGATTATCTACGATTATTTACAAGACAAGACAAGATATATATAGAAGCGAAAAGATACTTACAGACTTGGTGCCGGGATTCAGTGCCACTCATTTATCGATCTATTTAAAATTTCAAATACCATGTTTTTGTTTACCGAAAATAAAAAGATTTTATTTGAAAACACTTTTATTTTAAAACTATTGATTTAACCCGTTTAACAAATAGAAAAAACTTGAACATCTTCAAAAACTTACCATTTCTAAAAATACCCTTCTTAGGCCCAAGTTTTTGAAAAGATTTTCGGACCCGATCCACAGTACCGAGTTGTTGCAACTGCTCGATACCACTAAATGTAACACCCCAAACCCGGCACGGACGTTATGACCGGTTACGATCGCCACATTGATGCGTTCAAAACATTCCGTATTACTTAGTTTGGAAAAGTGAGTTGGTGTTGTAAAGACACTTTTAAAGGTAGGTTAAAGTGAATAGAAGTTGTGCACCGGTAGGAAACCGGGAAAAAGAGGAGGTGAGTCCGTCGACCGCTTAAGTACCAAGCTCTTCCGGATCCAATCCTAGACATGCACACCACCATTGCCACACTCTAACATCTCGTATAATTTTGAGAAAATCGTTTGATTATGTCCGTCTTAAGAAAATGTTTAAGTTGAAAACGTTTGTTTAAAATATTTATTTCCTTGGAAAAACATTTACTTTATGGAAACTTTGCGCGTCATCGTGATCTTTTAAAAATCAAGTAGTTTTTATAAAACGAACCCTAGTGCTAACCAGTTTAATAATCCCCAAAATAAAAATAATTAAAAGAGCGGCCTTATTACAACTTTAAACATAATAAAAATAAAATAATCCAAATTAAATGCTAAACTTATTTAAAATTGGCAATCCATCTTCATGGCCACTCTGAATCCCGCCTGACTCCAAGTCCACCAACTAGGGCTCACCGCAAGGAGGGAAGAGGAAGGGGTGAGTTTGGAAAACTCAGGTGTATCTGAAACCCATCCAAAGCCCAATTCAGCTCGAGCCAATTGGGCCTAAGCCCTATTCAGATAACAAGACACAGAGGTCAAGCCCTTTTCGAATCTGAAGAGCAAGGCCTTAGCCCTTTTACATAACAAAGTGGCCCATAGGCCCGCTTCAATAATATGAGTATCAACGAAATAATGAATGCAAGCCCATCCGGGAGACTACTCAACCCACCAACCGCTACACCGCCTGCATCCAGCCCTACACACACCATGTGGGAATATCTCAACCCACCCAAATTTCACACCACAGTTGCGACAACGAACGCTCAAATTCGATCGATTGAGGCAAAGCCTCCAAGACGTGGATGAACCACTTTCAAGACTTCCTCTATTAATACCCCAACCCCATGCAATGAGATATTAATAAAAGCATATCATGTAAAATACAACATTGATCAATCATGCGATTCACCAATTTAAAACCCTAGGGGTATATCGGTAATTTTGCTCTTTAGGGTAATTTCAGAATTTTGCTCTTTAGGGTAATTTCGTGATCTACGCTCTCGCACAAGCTAATTCATAATTTTATCGGTTTTATGCAATTTGATTCCACCATCTACCTAACGTGCTAATTTGCCCATCTCTTACCCATATTGGTCCGTAAGCCCATTGGGCCCAGTTTTGGCCCATCAAGCCCTTTTTTCAAATACGCTAAAGCATCACGCTGAACGTGCTTACCACCTTGAGGTGCCGATCTAACAATTCCTCTATGACTTGAGAGCATTCACATACTTACATGACCATGAAATGCCGAATTTGACATTTCGCTTTTGCGAATTGAACTAAGAAAGGGTGTTGGTACACACCGATTCACGACGACCGCTTCGAGATCCCTTCGATGTCCTACAATTTATTAGCACAGTTCTTATTTACAAACCATAATCACTAAACCCCAAAACTTACTTATCCATGATCGAACCATATCCCTAAAACCTTTGAAACCTTACCTTTTGCCAAAATCGATAGTTAGCTCAGAATCCGATTGCTCCAATGAACCACGCCTTAGATTCAACGCTTAAGAAGACTCTAGTCACCGAAAGAAAACATCAGTTAAAGACTCTTAGAGCCATATGCCCAAATCGATGACCTCCCTAATTTTAGGGACTTGACTTTCTTAACTTTGCAAAATAAGAACAGATCCGAGATGATACGTACTTACCCCTACTCCCACTTGATTTCCACGCAATCTAGTGTAGATTTATCTATCAAACGACGGTAGAACTCGATTCCCCAAAGTCTTGAAGTTTCGCTATAAGCCCCAAATCTATGGTTTTTCGCTTTTGTGTGATGAAGAAGATGATAATGTGGGGCTACAACCTTGAAGTAGAATTGCGGTCGAGATCTAGGATTAAGAAAAGATAATTGCAAATTAATAAAAACAAAAGAACATAGGAGAACACGGCTTTGAAGAAATCGGCACAAGCAATGATCACAGATTTTCGGCTTTTATGGATTCGCAAAAGTATTGATGAATAGCAGGTATGATGAATAGTTTTGAAGAAGAAGAAAGAAAAATAGAAGAAGAGAAATAGGGAGGTGGTAGTTTAGGCTAGAGAGGAAAAAGAGAGGAAAAACAACCCTAAGGTGTTAAAGCGAAGAAAACGGCACCACTCAATACCCTAAGTGCCAAATACTATCAACATAGCCCCCCGCCGATTTTTCCTCTTCAATTCCCATAATTGCCAACTCTAGCCTCATCCAAATCCTTAAATCTCTCCCTTATCCCTCCTTAATCCAAGCATTTAAACCGATCCAACTCTCCTTTAGCGAAATCCACCAACTCCAACACTTACCCCTCCCGCACTAAAAAAATAAATGCATCTATTTGCCAACACAGGGAATCGATCCCTTGCCTTCCCAAAGCTCCACACGCCACTTTTCTAGGAGCCTAGTGGCGTCACCCTTGCCACTTAACCAAGGCTCTTTTGTGATGCAATTTACCCATCACTCCACTTAAGGCCACTTAGCCGAACCCCTAACTCCTAAGTCTAAAATTCCAAAAATTCAACTGGGTTTTGGCCAACTCATGGGCCTTCTATAAGCCCATTTACCTACTCAAAATACTAATTCCACATCCAAATACAAAATTTTAAAAATCTTTACAAAATATTGAAAATCGCGAATAAACCCGAAAATCGAGGATGTTACATGACGCATCAATCAAATAGAAACACGTGGCGCCTTCTAGTTTAATATAATATTTTTCCATAAAATGAATAAAAATCATAAAAAATTATAAAATTTATTAGATATTAAAAATATTAAATTAAAAATATATGAAAATTGATATAAAGTTAAAAAATTATAAAAAATCTAATAAATTATAAAAGTAATAAAAATATTTTAAAAATTTATAAAAATGTATTACAATTTTATAAAAATAAAAAATTATAAAAAAATTAAAAAGTATTATAATTAATTTAAACTTATAAAAATTATAAAAAAATTATAAAAACTTGAACTGGATCGAATCAGTTGGTTGGATCGATTAGACCGAAATCGACAAAGGTATTGGTCTAATGAAAGCCATGAGACTAGTTGACCTGGGAATCGGACGATTGAACCAGTTTTTTTATTATTTTTATTTTTGAATTTTTTATTTCATTGAAGTAGACGAATTAATCGAACTAACAAACTGGTGGCTTGACCGATTTGACTATTGGTCTGGTTCTGAAAACCTTGGTTAAAATATCTAATTCTGTCATATGCTAATAATTGTATAATGAAATTTTGGTTTGTTAAAAATATTTAAAAAAAATAGAAAATTGATTCAACCACCAAGTTCCCAGGTCAACAGGTCTAATAGCTTTCCTTGGATTGGCAGCAGGGGCGAAGCTAGGGGGTTGGCATGGGCCCCGACCCTCTTAAAATGTAAATTTACTCTTTTGACCCTTAAATTTTTTTAAAAAATTTAAATTAGTAAAGATAAAATTACACTTTGGCCCCCCTTAAAATTATAAAAATTTGATTTAATCATTTACAAATTATAAAGATATAAATTATAAAAAGTTAAAATTTTATCCAGCCCCCTAAATATTTATTCTGGCTTCGCCCCTGATTGGTACCTTTGTCGATTTTAGGTTAACCGGTCCAATTCAAGTTTTTATGTTTTTTATTATTATTATAATTTTTATAACTCTATATCAATTTTAATATATTTTTTTAAAAAAATTTAACAATTTTTTTATTATTTGTTAAGAAATCTGTTTTAATTTTAACCATTTTTTAGCTATTCAATTCTCCCCTTGTTCTAACTTTCTGTTTTATATCTCTGTAAATTGAATCCTATATATTTATTGCAGCCAAGTAGCTGGATCGTAAGGAGCATGTTCTCAGGGAAGCTTCTTCCTTTCACCACTCTGCATGCTGTGATGGGTTCAAGTAATACTATTTCTGAGAATTGGAGTCAAGAAGTTTAAGCTATGCCTGACGTAAGTACAATATTCTTTCAGTAATCAACTATCTTTATTTCTCCTTTGGTGTTGGGTTTGCGAAAGAAGCAAATCAAGTCAAAGGACTCGAAGGAGACATTTTCCGGTTGAATAATAGGGAATAAATTGTACATTTGTTTTCATCCCTTGGACGGCCATGTTTCTCTCCCTATATCCGAATCTGCCAACCTGAGGTTCGAGAAAATGAATGAATCTTCGAAAGCTAGTGTAACTCCTCCAAGTTAGCCTTTAATTGAGGACAAACCATCTTCTTGCAGCTTGAATTTTGAAATATTAAGGTGAAACCATGAAAGTAGTCTTTGGCCTGAAGGATGTTGGTTTTTAGAATCGAGTGATCACCCATTTCCGACCCTTACTGCCCAACCTGAGATCGGACTGCTAACAGTATTGCTTGGAAAGTAATCGTTTCATCACTAGAATAACTGTCCTTTGTCTGATGTTGTGTTTCCTCTTTACCTCTCTAGGCTTCCCTGAGGCATGATGTTAAGGTAGTGAGGATAACATGAAAGTTGGAGCTCGATGACTGCAGCCTCCATGTTTTTAACAAATTACCAGCACAATCTACGAGGTCGAGTTAGGATAGCAGACTAGATGACCTCAAGTATTCAAACGTAGTTGTAGTTTAGAAAAATAGATGGTTTGGATATGGCAAAAACAGTCTCCTTTACTAACCCATTAACTTTCAAACAAGCTTCTGGAGTAGTTCTTCGCTTCTTCCATGGTTTCATTCGGCTGTTTCTGTCAAATTGCAGTCTGCTGGTTATCCTGTATGTTAGTTACCCATACTTTATTTTAAACAGATGTTAGTATGACTAAATTATATTTAAGAAAATGATTCATTTTATAATTGTAGGAGATGGATCAGTGAATCAAAAAGATTTCAGTCTCAGATGTGACGTTTGATTTGCAGCTTCTCGTATTTGATGATGTTTTACTCTCTACTTATTTTCATAGAATGCTCTGCTCCACAACTAAAGAGATGCAAGCATAACTGCAACTCTTTTTTGATAATTACGATAGCACAAATAGCTCAAAATAATCTCCAAAAAAACACAGAAGCAGCCAAGAATAATCACAAACAAGCCAAATTTTTACGTGGAAAACCCCTTTAAATCAAAGGGTAAAAACCACGGGACTTACTATAATATAAAAGTGTGGCTACATGATCACAATAAATACATAACTCTACCTTAGCTATCATCAAGAAGTGATTATTCCAAAACATAATGGAGAAAGTTGGAGAAATTCCAACAATAGAGACAGACTTTGAAGCCGAAGATCCACAAGCTACAGCTATTGGTAACTAATCCGATCATGCAAAACTAACAAACACGAGTCTTGTAGTCACTGTCATAAAGCGTCTGCAAACAAAGATTCAAAGTGTAAATAGCTATACAGTATTAGAGGCATGGTATGAAAGACAAAATTTTTTGGTACAATGGAAAGGTACCCATGTAAAGTTCATCCAAGCAAAAGCCTAGGAAATTAGGAGTTGAATCAGCTCAACTCTTTCGCTTGAGAAAAGGTCTGCATTTCCCCAAGGAGTCCTGCTTGTTTTGGTCAAAGGGCTTTCATTAATTGTTAACTAATCAAATGATGTGAAACCCAGGAAAGTTTATCTAAGTTTTCCTAATTAGCTAATTCTAAAAGGTTACAAATAAATTCAGATGCATTTGCAGATTCTCATATACCTCAGATATCCCCTTCATTGGATTTCAGCCAAGTTCCTCTTAATAACAAATAAATTCAGGTGCATTTCCAATTATAATATACCTGTGATTGGGATATCAGCCAAATTCCTGCTAAACT
The DNA here is from genome assembly GCF_025698485.1 of Gossypium arboreum. NCBI lineage: Eukaryota > Viridiplantae > Streptophyta > Magnoliopsida > Malvales > Malvaceae > Gossypium > Gossypium arboreum. The sequence goes on along the minus strand of NC_069079.1, from coordinate 117,506,944 downwards.
AACATCAATTATCTTTTGCTCTTCATCAGTTTTGCATCATTTGGTTGGAAAGACTGTTTTGTCTCATTTGAGAGAGGAACACCGAACAACTGCAAGAACAAAATATGAAGGTGTGGTATAAAAAGTTGCATCATAATCTCTCAACTTTGACATGTCCAAATAGCAATATATAGGATACACAGCGGCAAGGCATTGCCGGCTGGACAATAACATCAATAATATTGATTCTCACTTCCATTCATAAACTTTTTAGTCCTACAATTTACAGGCCGGAGAAAAGCAAAATCCATACATAGATTCAATATGCCGGTATTTCCAATAGCAGGAATTAATGGTTAGAACCTTGGAATGAATAATAAATAATAGGGTAAAACAAAATTTTGTTGCTTTTTTGGTGCTTCACTTGACTCAGCTATGCAGAAACCATTACAAAAATTAATTATTCTATTTTTCAGTGAATATTAAAATAACTCGTATTTTAAAATAATAATATTTCTGACCCAGCCAAGGGACCATATATTTTTTTTTTCTAGTTATAGAATAGGACTATAATTGTAGAAAAGATAATAAATAAAATAAAATTTGTATGGGATATAATGATCCCAATTTGACATACCTGCCTATTTGACTCATCAATTATTGTTTCACTTGTGTCTGAACCATCAACAGACTATCATTTCAAAACAGCAACATAAGGTATGTGGGAAATTTTGGACCACTGAGGTCCTTTATCCCATTTGCACAGTTCTTCCATCATTGGACACCCCACGATATTTAGCGCCAAAAGCGAAGAAAGTGTGTTGTTTCTCGGAAGAGTCTTGAGATTTGGGCATTTTTCTATAGTCAAAAACTGGAGAGAACTGAGGTTGCGAAAGCCATTGGAGGATAGGCTCTCCAGTTTTGGGAAATCCGAGAAGCGGAGATGGATGAGAGAGGAGGGCAGAGTGACTCCTATCTCATCTTGAGGAAATGACACTGCATCTAAACACCCATTTGATATGGAGAGAGATTTAAGACAAGTGAGTGTATGCAAATCCCTCTCAAGTATTGCCTTCCAGATATTGGGTCCACCAATTGTAAGCGATGTGAGATGGGTAGGAATCCCCTCTTTCAGAATGGATGTCACATTTGGACAATCCCTAATTTCTAGTTCTTTTAGAGTGTTGAGACTGTGCATATTCCCAGGCAAAGCTTAGAGACGTCTACAAGAGCAAAGGCGGAGCACTTCAAGGTTTGTGGTGGGCAAACCACTCTCTCCTAAGGAAATCAAATTTGAACAATTACTTAAGAGTAAAATGCTTGAGCTTGTTCAATCCTTGAGGTAAACCCTTAAGCATATCACATCCATAGATTTCAATAGATTCAAGAGAAGAGTTATCTTGAATTTCTTGGGATATGGACTCTAGCTGTGGACACTCGTGTATTTCAAGTGTTTTTAGTGTGGAGGGCAACTCAATTCTATTTATTCTCTTTAGAGATTCACAGCATAAAATATCCAACTTCTGAAGAACACATGCATTGTTGGAGTCAGCATCCTCTCCTTCATCCAACAATAAACATTGCAAATTTTTACAATAACTAATGCTTAGCACTTTCAGTTTCGAAGGCAAATTGCTCCTTGCAAGAGAAATCAATTTTGGGCAATCGATAAGCTCTAATTTCATAAGTAATGTGAGGAAGTACAAGGTTGTCGATAGTTTTTCTAGCCTTTCACAATACTGTATAATCATTTTTACAGTGCTAGAAGGAATCTTCAATTGCATCAATTTTTCTCTTTCCTCTTCTGTTCCTATGGATACAAGTTGCGGACAATTGGAAATTCTCAAATATCGGGGGGACATGGACTGAGTTAGCAATCCCCAATTCTTCTTTCGAGAAGACCACAACTCCTCACAATCATCAATCTCAAACAATTCTACTTTGATTGATCTTAACCTCAAGCATTCTGCTGCACAACTAAACTTGGAAATCCCTCCAAACGATATTCTTTTTGTGGAGCTATAATCTGCAAAACCTTTATAAATTACCTCGTGGCAACCCCAAATTACTAATTCTGAAAGCAATGGAAAGTTTTGAACAGAAATTATCAACTTCTTCCAGCTACGAATTGCAAGTTTCTTCAGAGAAGGAAGGTCTTCCGGCATACTCCCTAACAATAAGGGACAATTTTGAATCAAGAGTTCAAGAAGTTTAGGGAATTTCCTAGCTTCCTCATCAACTTCACACAAGTTCCACTTCTCCCAATTAAGCATGTCCTCAAACTCTAAAATCTCCAATGAAGAAAATGTGTTGGTCGTATTCTCTCCAAAGAACTCAACTCCCACAGTCCTTACACTGCGCAATCCTTTAATACGTACCTTTTTCAACAATGGCAATTTCCCAATTGATGGCAATGACAATAAATTTATACAACCATCAAGGCATAAAGATTGTAAACAATTGAAGGATGAATCTCCCACCCAATTTGCCAACATTTCACCACAATAGAACTTAATGCTGAGCTCCATGAGCTTCTTAGAAGGTTGAAGTCCATCCAACACCTTTTTCTCGACTTCTTCTCTTCTATTCACAAAGTCTTTGCTCCACTGCAATTTTAAATTCCCAATTCTCGACTTATCAGATAACCTAGCCATCCATGCATCTCGAGGCTCATTATATTCTGTAATCCTGAAATACAAAGTTCACCCCTGAGATTTGACAAATTCATTAGCTCCCTTATTTTATGTCCCTTCTCTTTACCCAAAACAAAAATGGAAAGTTTTTGAAGAGTAGTTAGCATGCTAACATTGCTTGCCATGCTTTCTAATTTATCTGCACCAGTGATATCAAGATAGCATAGGTTGACCAACTTTTCCATCTCTGACGGTAACTTCTCAAGGTTATCACACCCCTTTAATAAAAAGGTTTCTAAATTGTAAAGGGTACTAACTGATTCAGGCAAGCATTTTATAACTTCATTGTGAGAAAAGTTTAGATACCTTAAGAGTTTCAAATCTCCCACAAACTCTGGTAAGATGGTGATTTGGTACCCTTCCAAAGAAAGTGCCCTTAAGCATCGCAAGTCTGGCAACAAATTCGTTAGGACATGATTGGTTAAGTGATAAGTTGGAAAGACCGAAGACAACCTTAATGGAAGAAAGGTTCGTAAATGTTGCGCTTCATAAATGCCTTTAAATTTTTTGGTGCCGTCATACTCCTCGGCAATGTAAGATAAATGGCGAGCATGCTTCGAAATTTGTTGACTACCTTCTATTTTAAAGCATACTTCTCCAGCCACTGATTGAGCCAAATCATTAATGAGATCATGCATAACAAATCGAGAATTATTGTTGACGCACACTTGCAAAAGGGACCTTGACACTAGATCGTTGAAATACTTGTGACCCAAATCATGGATGCACTGTTTATCTCGTGCTTCTTGTAGAAACCCTTGTGCCCTCCATAACAAGATTATTTCTTCCTTCTTAAACTCATAGTCCTTGGGAATAATGGCACAATACATAAAGCATCGCTTCAAATGTAGAGGAAGATGATGGTAGCTTACCTGTAGAGCTGGTATTATACTTGACTAATCTTTAGATAGCTTCCATATCTCGCTCTCTAATATATCTGTAGTAGCCCATTTCTGCCCGGGCCCGTAATTAAATAAATAAAAAACAAAAAAAAATTAAAAATAAAAGTTCATTTACAGTCCATTTACAATAAACATGCTTCAAGGCCTGATAAGCCCAAAACCCGCTACACTTGTGACCCAATTGGTCTAAACCCATAGCCTATACCCCGGTTTAACCCAATACCCGTTTACAGCCTTAACCCAAAATATACAGGGCCCAAATGGCCCAATTTGTTAACGGAAGACAAAGAGGCCTAGGGTTTCAGAAACCCTAGGCGCCGCAACCATCCCAAGCGTCACGCCATTTCGTCTCGCTCCGTTTCAGTGGGCTTCATCGGTGCCATGACTTCGGCCTTGTATCACGCCGCGATCAACGCGTAAATCAACGCTAGCGTATTCACTGACAGATTTTTTGCCAGTACTTGCAAAAAGGAAAACAACAGCAAAAGAAACAAGCATGGAAAGAAATCAAATGATACTTTCCCAAAAATGTAACAGAGGGTTTTTTTTTCGATATACAAAAATACAGAAAAAAGATCAAAGAGTTAACTGAAGAATAGAGGTAATATTTTTTTTCCATTATTTATTTTGAATACAGCATATTGTAAATACATATAAAGAATAGTAAGAGGGTTACCCTTTCGATTCGCTGCGAAAAAACGGACTTTTGAAAGGCCCGACAGCCGAATAAGGCGGATCTGACGGTGGCGCGTGGGCGTGTGGGCGCCTGGGAACGGAGGCTCGACAGTGCTTCGAGGTCGGCCCCCAATCCTCTTTCAGAGGATTTCTTTCATTTTTTTAAAACCGGGTTTCAAAATGAATTTTAAGTTAAAATTTGGCTTATATAGCCTTATTAGAATGACGTCGTTTAGCTTAAAACAATAAGCTCCAAAATGGCGTCGTATCAATGCTGAGGATCCGCGCGTTGACCCGTGACCCAGGGAGGATCCGCGTGTTTTTGGAAAACGGGCTAATTGTCCAATTAGTCCTTCCGCATTTTTAATCCTTATAATTTCATTTTATTTTTATTTTAATTCGGCCCTAATCTTTTATATTTGTTCCAATTTAATCCTAATGGCTATTAAAATCCATTTTGAAGAACGACGTCGTTTTGAGATTAGGGTAAATTGCCCAGTGAGTCCCTTGTTGTAATACCCCCTACCCGTACTCATTGCCGGAATAGGGTACGAGGCATTACCGGAGTTTATGAATATTTTTTTTTGAAAAATTCAATATAATCCCTTATACAGATATCTAACCTTCCCTGCAATATTAAATCGAAACCAATCCACATCAACCAAATCAATTCAACATATTTTCAAGATAAATTCATGCATATTTATAAGATAACGTCATCACATATCTAAAATCAGGTTTGTTAACCATACTAATGGCTAACTTTACATTCATTTCACGTTAACATTTACTTTGTTAGCTTATACATGCCATTGATTTCCAAAATAAAGTTTCTCTATATACCGAAATCCTGAGATTGATAGTGTGATGTGTCTCCGACCATATCCAACCTTCGAGCTCTTAACGCTACGAAACAGGGAAAAAAGGAAACGGGGTAAGCACTTTGTGCTTAGTAAGCTCATGTAACAAGAATTATACTTACCTAATATTTTCAATACAATATAATAAACATTCATATATCCATTCAATGCATTATTACCCTAATATGCACAAACTCAACATTAAAGTTAGTACAATAATTTTTATGTATCAATAGTATATACTATGATTGATGAGCTCATCAATACTATGATTTCCATTCCCTTGTTATTTTTCCATATTTATCCTGTTGAATTACTTGAAATTTCAATGGATTTTTCAGAGGTACACTTTTAGTATACAAATCCTGGTCCGTCAATTCATTTCATGTGCGCACATTTCCATTTCAGAGAGCACACTCCATGAACCTCAACCTTGCGGTGGGATTACCATCGAGCTAAATCCTGCAATATAAATCGATAGAGTATTGTCGGGATTACCGGTCGAGCTAAATCCTAGCAACGACAATTACTCTAATGAGCTTGGATCGAATTACTAGTCCAAAGCTAAATTGGACCTAATTTGGATTACCCGTCCAAGCTAAATCCATTTTACACATATTCTTCAGAGGGCTATATCAGATAGGATCACCCGTCCAGGGCTAGATCCTTTTACCGTCAATTCCTTTTCGAGATCCATCAATTTTCCTTTCATTCAACCGGGATTTCTTCCCCTTTATATCAAATATATCAATGTTTCATCAATTTTGTTAGAATTAAGTGACCCAAATTCTTATTTAAATAAAATACGATGGAAAATAAAATAAAAGTAAAATCCATATAGAACTAGACTTCTTTTATTTTATTTTAGAATAAGGTTTTAAACCTTATTAAACTCCATCTATTTTATATTGATTAGGATAAGGTGTTTCAATCCTACTAGAATATGGCTTTGCAAGCCTATAAATAGACATAGTCTATTCCTCTTGTATTTGAGTAGTAAAATTTTTTCGACATAGTGAATTTTCTTCTCCTCTGCCTGTGGTTTTTTTCCGAAAGGGTTTCCACGTAAAATTTATGTGTTCTTTATTTTATTTATTTTATTCTATTTTATTTTTCACAAATTGGTATCGAGCTTAGGGTTATTCATCTCGATCACGATAATAGCGTCTTTGAAGTATGAAATTCATTGTTGGATCGCAACACCGATTTGCGTTGTGGCAAATTAAGATGCAAGCGTTCTTGCAGATGGATCTAGAGGATGCCCCGCTAAGGATAGATAAGATGCCTTGACATTAACGAGATGAAGAGAAGAAGCGTAAGGATCGAAAGGCATTAACACAATTACATCGCATTTGTCCAACGAAATTTTGCGGGATGTGATGAAAGAAAAAGCGCCATGCATTATGGAAGAGGCTAGAACAAATATGTATGTCGAAAACTCTAACAAGCAAGTTGCATATGAAGCGGCGTCTTTATGCTCATCGTTTGGAGGAAGGTGCGTCGTACACGAACACTTAACGGTGTTTAAAGAAATTCTCTCAAACTTGGAGGCCATGGAGGTTCGATATGATAAGGAAGATCTAGGGTTGATTCTACTTTGTTCGTTGCCCGTCTTATTCAACCTTTAGAGACACGATTTTATATAGCAGCGAGTCTCTCACGGTTGATGAGGTTTATGATTCTTTAACCTCGTATGATAAGATGAAGCATCTTGTGGTTAAACCCAACTCTCGGGGAGAGGGTCTCATTGTTCGTGGGAGACAAGACCGGAATGTTGATGATGATCGTGGTAGAACACAGAACGGAATCCTCGTGGTAAATCTAAGGGTAGATCGAAATCTTCAAGCAGAGGTAAAACTTGCAACTTCGCAAGAAGAAAGGGCACATTAAATCGAGTGCTATAAGCTACAAAATAAGATTAAAAGGAGGCTGCGAATCAAAAGGAAAACAACCGGAAAATTCGGTGAAGGCGATGTTGTAGAAGACTACGGCGATGGTGAACTTCTAGTTGCTACATCAATGATTCTAAAGTAAGCGAGGAGTGGATACTTGATTCAGTTTGCACCTTCCACATGAGTCCCAATCGGGATTGGTTTACAACTTATGAAACGATGATCTGAAGGTGTTGTTTTGATGGGAAATAATGCTTCATGTAAAATCACGGTGTTGGAACAATTAAAGTTAAGATGTTTGATGGAGTTGTCGAACACTTAGTGACGTGCGGCATGTTCGAATTGAAAAGAAATTTAATTTCGTTGAGTACTCTTGATTCAAAAGGGCAGATACACACCTGAAAGTGGGGTTTAAAGATTTCAAAGGGTCCCTTGTTGTGATGAAAGGGCAAAGAAAGATTGCCAAGTTATATGTTTCTGAGGTTTTCTTTATTCTTGGTGATGCAAATTGTCGCTTCCTCTTCCTTGTCGATGATGATATTACTAAACTTTGGCATATCGCCTAGGGCATATGAGTGAGAATGGCATGGCGAATTAAGCAAAGAGGACTTCTTAATGGGCAAGGAATTTGCAAACCGAATTTCTGTGAGCACTGTGTTTTGGGAAGCAAAGAGAGTTCGATTCACTAGAGGAATCCATAACACAAAGGAAACGTTGGAGTATATCCATTACGATCGTGGGGGCCGTCCAGAGTGCCTTGAGAGGTTGAGCTAATTATATGCTAACCTTTATTGATGATTTTTCCAGAAAAGTTTGGGCGTTCTTCCTGAAGCAGAAAAGCGATGTGTTTTCCACATTTAAGTCTTGGAAAATTATGATTGAAAAACAGACGGGAAAACAGATAAAATACCTCCGTACAGACAATGGCTTAGAGTTCTGTTCTGATGAGTTTAATAGATTGTGCAAGTCAGAAGGGATCATGAGACACTTGACAGTTCGTCATACTCCACAAAAAAGCGGCGTTGCGAGCGAATGAACAGAACGATCATGGAGAAGGTTCGATGTATGTTGTCAAATGCCAACTTACCGAAGTCATTTTGGGCAGAAGCAGCCTCTACTGCATGTTTTTTGATCAACCGATCTCCATCCGTTGCCATTGAGAAAAAGACTCCACAAGAGGTATGGTCTGGTAATCCTGCTAATTATTCTGATTTAAAGATTTTTGGGTGTCCTGCGTATGCTCATGTTGATAATGGAAAATTGGAACCGAGATCCATTAAATGCGTTTTTCTTGGTTATAAAGCTGGTGTAAAAGGCTATAAGTTATGGTGTCTGAAAATAGAAAAGTTGTGATTAGCGAGAGATGTTGTTTTTGATGAAACGCTATGCTACCTAACTTATCTCTTAAAGACTCTTCCAATAAAGAAAACCAAAAGCGGTGGAGCATCGAGTTAATACGAAATCAACTCCTCAAGCCAAGACAAAAATTGAGAATAGAGTTGCTTCTTCACCGCAATACTCTATCGCCAAAAACAGGACAAGAAGAGAAATTAAACCTCCAAAGAAGTATGCCGAGGTTGATCTAGTTGCTTATGCTTTAAATGTGGTGAAGATATAGATGCGAATCAAGAGCCATTTAATTATTACGAGGCGATTAGCTGTGAAGACTCGAGAAAAGTGGATGTTTGCTATGCAAGAGGAGATGGAATCACTCCACAAAAAGCGAACATGGGATCTTGTAAAACTTCCTAAAGGTAAAAAGGTCATTCGTTGTAAATGGGTGTTTAAAAAGAAAGAAGGGACTCCAGGAGTTGAAGAACCGGATATAAAGCAAGGCTTGTTGCAAAGGGTTACATCAAATTCCGAGTGGACTTCACAGATGTGTTCTCTCCGGTTGTTAAGCATAGTTCGATTCGAGCTTTGCTTGGTATTGTGGCCATGCATGATTTGGAGCTTGAGCGGTTAGATGTAAAAGCGCATTTTGCATGGAGAACTTGAGGAAGATATTTACATGCAACAACCGGAGGGTTTTATAGTCTCGAAAAAGAGGACTATGTTTGCTTGTGAAAAAGTCCCTTTACGGTTTGAAACAGTCACCAAGACAAAGGTACAAGAGGTTTGATTCCTTTATGACTTCTCATGATTTCAAAAGAAGTAGTTTTGACAGTTGTGTCTACTTTAAGAAAAAGCAGTGATGGTTCTTTTGTGTATCTACTTCTTTATGTTGATGACATGTTGATAGCAACAAAAGATAAAGAGAGATAAGAAAGGTTAAAGCCCAACTAAGTGAAGAATTTGAGATGAAAGATTTAGGACCAGCAAAGAAGATACTTGGTATGGAGATTCTCGAGATAGAAAAGCAAGTAAATTGTACCTAAGTCGGAAGGGTACATTGAGAAAGTTCTTTGCGGGTTCAATATGCAGAGTGCTAAGCTTTGTTAGTACTCCTTTAGCGACCCATTTCAGACTTTCATCGGCCTTATCTCCTCAATCGATAATGAGATTGAGTACATGTCACATGTTCCATACTCTAGTGCGATAGGATCTCTCATGTATGCTATGGTTTGTTCACGTCCGATTTATCATATGCGATCGGTCAGATTAGCGATACATGGCGAATCACGGTAAAGAACACCGGAAAGCGATTCGATGGATTTTAAGATACTTACGAGGCACTACTAATGTTTGCTTACGTTTGGAAGAACTAAAGATGGAGTTATAGGGTATGTTGATGCTGATTTTCTTTGGAGACCTTGATAGAAGAAGATCTCTCACGAGTTACGTCTTTACAATCGGAGGTTGTGCAATTAGTTGGAAAGCCACTTTGCAAACTACGATCGCTTTGTCTACCACTGAAGGCGAGTACATGGCGATTCTTGAGGCTTGTAAAGAAGCTATTTGGTTGAAGGGACTATTTAGTGAACTCAATGAAGACCTTCAAATCAGCACGATATTTTGTGACGGTCAGTGCCATCTTTCTTACAAAAGATCAAATGTTTCATGAGAGAACAAAACACATTGATATTCGGTATCATTTTGTTCGTGATATTATTGCTCGTGGTGATATTGTTGTGAGCAAAATTAGCACTCATGAAAATCCTGCGAGATATGATGACTAAGTCACTTCCTATAACCAAGTTTGAGCATTGCTTAGACTTGGTTGGTGTTCATTGTTGAAGTTAAACCCTTAAGGGGTTTTTGGAAGAGGTGAAGAACTTGTTTATTGAAAGTTCGCGATGAAGAACTTGTTCATTGAGAATTTGTGTCAAGGTGGAGATTGTTAGAATTAAGTGACCCAAATTCTTATTTAAATAAAATACGATGGAAAATAAAATAAAAGTAAAATCCATATAGAACTAGACTTCTTTTATTTTATTTTAGAATAAGGTTTTTAAACCTTATTAAACTCCATCTATTTTGTATTGATTAGGATAAGGTGTTTCAATCCTACTAGAATATGGCTTTGCAAGCCTATAAATAGACATAGTCTATTCCTCTTGTATTTGAGTAGTAAAAATTTTTCGACATAGTGAATTTTCTTCTCCTCTGCCCGTGGTTTTTTTCCCGAAAGGATTTCCACGTAAAATTTATGTGTTCTTTATTTTTATTTATTTTATTCTATTTTATTTTTCACAAATTTTCATACAATGAACATTCAAATCATATTCACATCAATAACATACATTTCAAGTATTTAAGAATATAATTCAAGTTACATGAACTTACCTTGATACTTATTTGTAAACAATAAAAATCTACTAATCCCGAACTTTTTCCTTTCCTCGATCTAGCTTCGTATTTGAATCTTCCGGATCTAAATAAATAAATTTAATTATCAATTTAATACATTTCATGTTCATATGCAACATTCACTATAATTCAACTGTTATTTATAGTTCATTCAAAGCTGTCTACTTGAGTTATAGTCACTAAATTATTTATAACTTGAGCTACGGAACTCCAAATTAAGATCCGTTAATTTTCCCTGAAAATAGACTCATATATCTTATTACCATAAAATTTTCAGAATTTTTTGGTTTAGCCAATGAGTACATTTTATTCTTTAAATTCACCCCTGTTCTGCTGTCTGACAGTTCTGACACTTCTTCACTAAAAATTAATTATCTCCTTGTACAGAATTCAAATGATGTTCTAGTTTTTTCTATTAAAACTATACTCATTTAGGATTCTATACATATAACTTTAAACCCATAATTATTTTTATTCATTTTTTTATGATTTTTCAAAGTCAGAACAGGGGAACCCGAATTCATTCTGACCTTGTCTCACAAAATTCATTATATCTCAAAATTTACAAATCCATTGCTTTCACTATTTCTTCTATGAGAAACTAGACTCAATAAGCTTTAATTACATATTTTTTTCATCTTATAATTCGATTTATACAATTTATGGTGATTTTTCAAAGTTAGTCTACTACTGCTGTCCAAACTGTTTTAGTGCAAGCTGTATATTACTATTTTTCCCCTAAACTTTTAATAAATGATAATTTCATCCCTACTCAATTAGCCTCTCAATTGAGCTTATTTTTCCCAATTAAAACTTTATTATATCACCTTAAACTAGTTTACAACCTTTAGGAATCAGAATTTCAGAAATATACTTTAATTTCAAACATTTTCACAATTAGGTCCTAAAAATCAATTTCCATTGAAATTACCTAATAAAATCATCTCATAAACAATTTAAAGATTTAGTATCATTCTATTTCATCATAAACTTACATAAATTAACCATAGTGACTTTCAATTTCATCCATGAAATCAAAAACTAATGAATTTAATAGTAGGACCTAGTTGTAAAAGTCTTAGAAACACAAAAATTACAAGAAAAAGGCAAGGGTTAACTCACTTGGTGCAAAAATTATGGAATACCAGCTTATAGAACCCTCCTATGGCATTTTTAGCTGCTGGAATTGAAGAGAAATGAAGAGAAATCTAGATATTTCCTATTTAGTCCTAGCTTTATTTAGTTAATTTTGCAATATTCCAATTTTGCCCTTAATTCATCAATTTTTCTGCTGTTTTCATGCCCTTGCCGTCCAGCCCAAATAAATTTTGGGTCTAATTTCCTTTTAAATCCTTTCTCATTAGACACTTAAGCTATTTAATCATCCTACTCACTTTTACACCTTTTATAATTTAGTCTTTTTCATTTAATTAACTATCCAAACATTAAAATTTCCTAACGAAATTTTAATACCACATTACTAACATTTCATAAATATTTATAAAATTATTTTTGACTCGGTTTTACGAGATAGATGTCTCGATAACTTATTTTTACCTAATTTCTTCAATAATTTCTTTTTCTAACTAACCACTAAATCGATAAAATTTTTCTATCAATATTTTCATACGATTTTTTTCTATCATATAAATATTCATGCAAAAATATTGAAATAAATTTCTCTTTAGATCGGATTTGTGGTTACGAAACCACTGTTCCGATAACCTTAAATTTAGGCCATTACACTTGTAGTTTTGAACGCGTTCCAATTAGGTCTAAACTTTTTTTTGTTATTTTAAAATTAGCCCTAGAACTTTAGTTTTATTTAATTTTAATCCTTTTAAATATTTTTTTGCATAATTTATTTATTAAATACCTTATATATATTATTTATTTTATAAATATTAGTTATATAAAATAATATATATTATTTTATTTATATATTATCCATTATATTATTTTTATTATTATACATTTTATTTATAAATTATATTATACATTATATATTTTACTATATATATTATTCCTTACATTTTTCTTTTTCAAATTTTTATTTATTTATAAATTATGTATTATTATTCATTAATTGTGTAAATTTTAATTTTTTAAAATTATTATTAAATAATAGTATATATATTATCCTTATTTATATGATAGTATTTTTATTTCATTATATTTTATTTATATATTTTATTACATAACATATTTTATTATATATTATTCCTTATAATATCTTCCTTTTATTATATATTATATTATATACATTTTATTATATATATTTTTATATTATTTTTCAAATGGTTTATATTATTATACATTTTGTTTATAAATTATATTATACACTATATATTTTACCATATATTAGTCCTTACATTACTTTTATTTTATTATAAAATATACATTATTTTATTACTCATTAACTTCATATGTTTTTTATTAAATAAATATGTGTAATATTACTTGTAGTAGCCCAAATTTGACCGGGTTGAAAACAGAATAAAAGAATAAGTATTTATGTATTTATTTAAAATGTCCATTTTAAAGTCCTTTTTACACAGCCCCAAAATTAAAACCCAACTAGCCCACTACCCGTGTACCCAAATACACCCGTAGCCCAACTTAAACCAGACCCATTACAACAAACCCAAACAGACCCACCTAATACCAATAAACTTGAAGGCCCAAATAATAGGGGCCCAAATGACTTTCAGATAGGGTTAGAAACCCTAGCTCTCTTTCTCCTCGCGCCATAAGGGATTTTGGAAGCTTCAGGTGCCTCAAACGTCATGCCCAATTAGCGCCCTTTCGTTTCACGAAACTCCAGAACTCTCGGGGAGCGTCTATTGGCCTCACGTCAAGGCTCCATCAGTGCTACACCTCAGCCTTGTCTCGCCACCGAGATCCTCGCAGCCACCTGGAGGAAAAGGAAAGAAATTAAAGCAAAACTATAGCAAATAGATTAGAACAGGGTTTGGAAAGAAATCAAAAGATTTCTTTCCAAAATAGGCAGTAGATTAAGGCTATAAAGCCTTTTCTCAAATCTGTAAGTGGGGACGCTAATACATATATAGAGAAGCACAGAAAAATTAAGATATATATACAGAGAGAAACAGAAGCATATATAGGCACAAATATACACATAAAACACCACAAAGTTTGTATCCGTTCAAAGGACAGAGAAATAAAGCAAATCTTTGGAAGGGTAACTAAATTGTCTCTTTTATTTTGTTTTTACTGATTTGTTTCTCTTGCATGCAGATATATAAATTTTGTTTTAAAAAAAAACTCAGAAAGGAAACAGAAAACAGAAAATACCTTTTGTTTTGCAAGAAAAAAACAAACCTTTCAGGTCCCGATCGCCATACACGACGGAATCGGCAACGGCGCGTGGAAGGGAACATGGTGGTCCGATGATCGAAGGATCACCGACCAAAGGCCGAAGCTCGGAGAGCCTGAGGAATTTGAGAGAGATTTCTCTCGTTTTTTTTAGAAACGGGTTAAAATGAATTTCAAATAAAAGAAATCGGCCTTATATAGTTTTGACGAAATGGCATCATTTCTGCTTAATCTACTAAGTTTAAAACGGCATCGTTTTTAGACTAAGGATCTGCACGTTGACCCGATTACTCGGGGAGGATCCGCGTGTTTTTAAGGATTGAGTTAATTACTCAATTGGTCCTCTTGCATTTTTTAATATTTATAATTTCATTTTTACTTATTTCTAATTTAGCCCTAATGATTTAATTTTGTTTCAATTTAGTCCTCTCTGTGATTTTAAAACAGTATTCAAAAAACGGAGTCGTTTAGGATTAGGGCAAATTACCCAGTGAGTCCTCTGAATTTAACGTGCATTCCAAATCAGGCCCAAGATTTTTATTATTTTGCAAATTAACCTTAGATTTTCTAATTGAATTCAATTTTAATCCTTTTATATTTTAATTTACTTTAAATACTTTATATATTTTTTAAATATTAGTTATATATTATTATTATCCATTATTTTTATTGTCATATATTTTATCTATAAATTATATTATAATTATATTTTATTCTTTATATTTTTTATAAAATTGTATTGTTACTTACTAAATTTGTAAATGGCAAATGAATTTTAAAAATTATTAATAAATAATAGTATATATTATCCTTATTTATAATAGTATTCATATTCCATTTATATATTACACCTATTCTTTATTTTTATATATTTTTCATTATATATTATTTATTTTGTTTTTCTATACTAATTATTTTACCATATTTTTATATGCAAAATGCTTATTGTATTTTTATTATTTTATATTATATTTCCTTATGTTTTATTCATATTATATTATTATATATAACTTATTTTAAAACATTTTAATTTATATTTTTGGTATTTTTACATCAATAATTACTCACTTTATTTTATATTTTAGTATATATTATATTATGTCAA
The DNA here is from genome assembly GCF_025698485.1 of Gossypium arboreum. Lineage (NCBI taxonomy): Eukaryota > Viridiplantae > Streptophyta > Magnoliopsida > Malvales > Malvaceae > Gossypium > Gossypium arboreum. Next base: position 117,491,752 of record NC_069079.1, on the reverse strand, counting down.
TATATTATATGATGGTCTCATAATTTTATTAAATGATGAGTGTTTGACATATTATTTTTTTATATATATGTGTCAAATTGTATATCATGCATCATTCCTTATTATTAATATGTTTAAATATATGTTGAATTACATGTTTGTGCTTTTACCTATTCTTCTTAAAAATATATTATGTTTTATGTATATTTTACTTATTTAAAATTTGCCATGTTTTATTTCTTATATATATGCTAGTTAATGTATGATATTTATGCTATTGTGCTTTTATTTACCTATTATTATAACATGTTATCTCGAATGTTATGTTAATATGCTCCTTCCTGCATCTATTTTAAAAAACGAGACTCTAAAGCTTTCAAAAATAAAGGCAATGCTTGGTGTTTGGAAATTTCGAGAAAAGTAGTGCCCTAACTTATTGGGTTGAAACTTTTCTCGTTAAGTTCAAATAATCAAGCACCCTTCTAAGTTTTAAGGGTTTCAAAGTGCAAGCAACTGTCTTGGAATTTCAAGGCGTTGTGTCCTAACTTACTGGATATGGCGTTTTGTTGTTTCGAGATAAGGATTTTCAAAAAGGCTAACTTAGTATCGAGTATCTTAAAAGTATTGTGTCCCAACTTATTGGATATAATATTTTGATTCACTTGATACAAGTGAACCGTAATTTTCAAAATTGAAAATATTAAAGGAGGATTACATATTAAAATTTTCAAATTTTCGACATTAAAGACATTTTGATAATCAATTAGGTACCAATTTTTTGGGCGTTACGAGGGTGCTAATCCTTCCTCGTACGTAACCGACTCTCGAACCCATTTTTTTGATTTTGTAGACCAAAACAAATGTTTTAAAACAAAACATTTTATAAGGTGATCCAATCACACCTACAAAGATTGGTGGTGACTCCCGTTTTCATTTTTCTTAAAGTCGATTCCCATTTTCCAAAACTCGATTTTAAAAATGGTTTCGACAGCTTGGCGACTCTGCTGGGGACTAATAAAAGAGTCAAGCCGTGTAATTGATTATCTCTTGTCTTAATGTCAAAAATTAAAAATTTTAAAATTTAATCCTCTTTGCATTACATGTGTTTGTATTATTGCATATGTTGCTATATTCTGATATGCATTGCATTTGCATGACCGTTATGGTCACATCCTTAAGTGGGAGTGAGAAGCTACGCCTTCGTGAGGTTTTCGCCTCCGTGCAGGATAGTGGATCACTTTCGGGATACATCCGTACCTATGGTTTCATGAGATTTTCATCTCTGTGCAGCCATAGGGAAATGTATCCCCCTGAATTGAACTCGATTCAAATGAGCCTATAATGGGTGAGAATCGAGGAATCTGCTGGTTCAGGTACCTCAAACTTTAGAACCAACCTCATATAGAAAAACCGTAAGAGCCCAACTTTGTTAGAGTTAAACTTTAGATATTACTCTTATAAATTATCAATGAGATTTATTGATATCATGCGATACTGACTATTTCTTCTCTTTTGTTTGCATGACATTTTTGCATTTACAAAGGTATAGATTCATGGTCAGTCTCTAAGTTAGGAAGTTTTGTTTTGGAGAACGGACTTTTTGATAGAGTGGAGGGCAACGCCGATGTTCATAGATGGTCGAGCAAACTCAGCAAGAAAAGGGAGACAGTATAATTATGGGATATGTGTCGGAGCTGTCAGACTATACTCGTATTAGTGTCACACAGAATAATCTCCAAGAGCTTAAGGAAATTTGGGATCAGTGGGGCAATCCAAGCAGATATTTTACGATAATTACGTATATTTACATTACTTGCTTGATATTCAGGTAAATGAGCACTTGTTCCGAGCCCTTACCCAGTTTTGGAACCCGGCGTACAGTTGTTGACTTTTAGGGAAGTATACTTGGTACCTACCGTGGAGGAGTACACAGCCTTACTTCGGTGTCTTAGATTTCAGTGTGATAGGATTTATTCTCGAGCTGCTTGTGTCCCAATCTTTGGTAAAAAGTTGATGACCATTACGGGGATGAGCGAGCAGTGGATCATGGCTAGAATTAAGGAAAAGGGTGAGAGTAAGTGCATTCCGTGGGGAGCTTTGAAAGATCTGATCCAGACACATCTCGATGAGATGAAGAAGGTAAATATTTTTGCCTTAAGTTTGTATGGACTGTTGGTTTTCCCTAGGGCTTTGGGATATGTGGACAAGGCGACCACGGATCTTTTTCATCTACTCAATAAAAGGGTCACTTCCGTCCTTACGATTTTGGCAGAGACATTCAGGTCCTTAGGTGCGTGTAGGAAGGCTGGGGCAGGCAGGTTTATAGGGTGTGCTCAGTTACTCATGGCTTGGTTCTACAGTCACTTCCGATTGATTGATGGGATTGTTTGTCGGGTTTTCATTGAGAACTACTCCCTGTTGAAAGATATAGTGGCCTCATCTAGGAAAGTGGAGGTGCCGAAAGAGAAGTGGATAGCATTACTTTAGAATCTTTAGTCGGGGGATATTGAGTGGAGAGCTCCATGGATGGTTCCTGATGAGATACTTTATCGATGCGGTAGCTTTGATTGGGTTCCCCTGTTGGGAATTTGGGGTGCCATTGGTTATGCTTCTTTGCTCATGCTGAGGCAGTATGGATTGAGACAATTCGTACCAGCGACTCATGGGTTAGCTCAAAGTGAGTTTGTATACAGAGGAGCCGATTACAAGAGGAAGGTTAGCGAGGTTTCTAGTGCTTGGAACAAGATTTGCTAGTTGAAGGGAGTGGCTATTAGTCCTGCTACGAATCCGAAATATGTTGAGTGAAGGAGTCGAAGGATTAATGATAATGTCCCTATGACAAAAATGGAGGAAGCTCAACCAATGGAGGAATACTTGCAGGTGATACCCTCGGAGCTTGATATCATAAAGCAAGAATTTAAAAGAAAGAAATTGGAACCTGAAAAGAAGATAAAAAAGCTTAAGGAGGAGAAGATGCACCTGGGTTTAGATGTTAACCTGCAAATGAAGGAGGTTGAAAAAGTTAGGAAGGAAAAGAGGAATGTTGAGGAAGACCGAGATGATTTAAAAGAGGAGTATAAGAAGGCACAAGTATCTTTAAAGAGAGTAGGGTTAGAAAGGTCTTCAGAACAGTGGCAGAAATAAGTTCAAGAGGAAAAAGCTAGAGCTGAGTATTGGGAGAGAAAGTTCCAAGAGATGCGGTCGCAGAATTTGGCATTAGAGAAAGAGAATAAAGGGTTGAAAACTAAGGTAACTGAGCTTGGAAGATCCCTTCGTTGCCACCGAAACCATGATCCTACGGTCGAGTTAGAGGAGCTAAAAGGTAAGGTTGAAGATTTGGAAGTGGCATTGCATGATGGTGAACTTCGAATTGAGCAGCTCGAGGCACAAAAAGATTGTATAAAAGGAGAGCTCCATCAAGTTAAAGGTCAAGTCTTGGATAGGGATTACTTTATTGGGGAGGCTATAGCCCAAATCCGAGAGACTGCTGAATATGTTCGAGACTTAACAGTACGAGCTGATGCATTAAGTATGATGTATGAGTCAGTGTCTAATAAAGGTCGAGAGTTAGCCCTTTTATTAGATAAAGTTAGAACTTTGGGCATTAGGGCAAAGGCGTATATGTAATCCATTTATATATAAAGATATTCTATTTCTGAATAAAGTTTTCTAAATGAGATTGAATCAAGATCGATGCCTTTTTGTATTCATGCATTTGCATTACATCACATCATATGCATTCAAAGTTATATAAAGACCCTAATTAGTTAAAGTTTACTTACTTAAAGGTAGAAAAGAAAATCTGGAAATCACACATCCTTACGGCACTGGCACTAAAACTAAGAGTATGGATCAAAGGTTAGAACAATTGCAAAAGGATATGCAAGACCGAATTCTAGAAGCTCAGAGAAATATGATGGTTGAAATGGCTCAGTTTCTAAGGGCCACTGACAAAGGGAAAACCCCTATGGCTATCACTGGTGAGGAGGGTAAGGGTCATCCTCCGGGTTTTACTCTGCCTCATGTGCCACTACAAGCCGAGGCTCCTCCTAGAAGGCCATCTGTCACTGTAAGGCCTCAACATGGGCCGGTTGATGCTGGAATCCCCTTGAATTTCCCATCTGGATCGGGAAATAATTTGGGTGATAGCCCGATCAACCCTATCATTCCTGATCTGGATATGATAGAGAGGGAAAGAATGGCAACTAAATCCTCAAAATAATTAGAGGATCGTTGTAGGTGGCTTGAGGAGAAGTTTAAGGTTTTGGAAGGTACTGGAAATCATCACGGGATTGATGCCAAAGACTTAAGTTTGGTCCCAGACTTGGTGCTTCCTCACAAGTTTAAGATGCTAGAGTTTGAAAAGTACAACGAGACTACTTGCCTAGAGGCACACATAACAATGTTTTGTAAAAGAATGACTGGGCATGTGAACAATGATCAACTATTGATCCATTGTTTTCAAGACAACTTAGTGGGAGCAGCGGCTAGGTGGTACAATCTGTTGAGCCGTGCAAGAATCAGTTTATGGAGAGATCTTGCACAAGCCTTCATGTAACAGTACAACCATGTGACTGATATGACGCCAGACAGGATCACGCTTCAAAATATGGAGAAAAAGCCTAATGAAAGTTTTAGGCAATACGCACAACGATGGAGGGAGGTGGCAATACAGGTTCAACCACCACTGCTGGAGAAGGAGACCACCATGTTATTCATCAACACTCTGAAAGCTCCATTCATTACTCACATGATTGGGAGCACTACCAAAAGTTTTGTGGACATAGTTATGGCAGGAGAGATGATAGAGAATGCCATAAAGGGTGGCAAAATTAAGGGGGAGACGGCCAAAAGATCGGCCCCAAGAAGAAAAAACAATAAGGTGAACAACACAAGTAACTTCAACTCGAAGGCAGTCACAGTTAGTCAGCCTAAAGTGGTTACGGTTGGGCAGCAAAGTACTCAAAGACAGAAATCGGGATCAAGATAGAATTCGGAGAGGATGTAATTCACGCCTATCCTTGTGACGTATCGTGAGCTTTGTCAAAGCTTATACGATGCACACACCATTGCTCCATTTCACTTGAAACCGCTACAGCCACCGTACCCCAAGTGGTATGATGCAAATGCTAAATGCGAATATCATGCGGAAATACTGGGGCATTCAATTGAAAATTGTACTGATTCAAGAAGGCCGTGGAGAGGCTTATCAAGATGGGGGTTGTGAAATTTGACAGTACCCCTAATGCTAAAAATTCGTTACCAGATCATGGCAATCAAGGAGTGAATGCCATTGGCGAAGCTGGTGAAAAAAGGATGAAGGAAAATGTTACTGAGGTGAGGATGCCTTTGAAGGTGATTTGGAAAGAGATGGTGAAGAGAGGGATGATAACCTCTGGGAAAAAAAGGGAAAAAACAGGGAACTATTGTGAGTTCCTTGGAAAAGAGGGTCATGAGACCCAAAATTGCAAAGAATTCAGAGCCTTGGTGCAAGGCTTTATAGATAATAAAGAGCTACAAATTTTTAAAGGTAGCTCTTATAAAAGAGAAATAAGTGCGCTGGAAGGTGAACAAAAAGGAACCAACCGGCCAAGGATCATTATTTCCCTGCCAGGGAATAATGAAGTAGGGGCACAAACCAGGCCCAAAGTCATCATCCATAAACCCACTCATTTCTCTTACAAGGATGACAAGAGGGTGCCATAGAGTTACGACTGCAGTGTAACAGTACCTGAGGGGGAGAGTATAGCCAGTGCATCTAAGGATATGTAAAATGAAGGTTCCTATACACGAAGTGGGAAGCATTATGATGAGGGGGTATCAGAATGGAGCCCACAAAAACAAAGGACGTTGAGAAGAATAAAGAGACCGAAGTATCCATCAATGAACCAGTAAGGGAGGAGGAGGCTAAAGAATTTCTAAAGTTCCTTAAGCATAGTGAATATAGTGTGGTCGAGCAGTTGCGTAAGCAGCCAGCGTGTATATCAGTATTAGCCCTACTTCTGAGTTCTGAGGTGCATCGGGATGCATTGTTGAATGTACTTAATGAAACATATGTCACCCATGACATATCCGTTAACAAGTTGGACCAGTTGGTGAATAACATCAGTGCTGACAATTTCATCTACTTCAATGATGATGAAATTCCACCTAGGGGCATAGGGTCAACCAAGGCCTTGCACATCACTACTCAGTGCAAGGGATACACGCTTCCAAGTGTACTAGTTGATAACGGGTCAGCTTTGAACGTCCTTCCATTATCCACATTGAACAGACTACCCATTGACAGCTCGCATATGAAAACATGTCACAATGTGGTAAGAGCCTTCGATGGAACTGAAAGAAAAGTGATGGGGCGAATTGACATCCCTTTGGAAATTGGGCCAAATACGTATGAAGTTGATTTCTTGGTGATGGATATCAAGCCCTCCTATAATTGTTTATTGGGGAGACCATGGATACACTCAGCAGGAGCGGTGCCCTCCTCATTACACCAAAAATTGAAGTTAGTGACAGATGGACGGTTAATAACCATCAATGCAGAGGAGGATATTATAGCAACAATCACTAGCAAGGCCCTTTATGTCGAGGTAAATGAAGAGGCTATTGAGTGTTCTTTCCGCTCTTTAGAAATCATCAACGCAACCTTCATTTTGGAAGGAAATGAGGTGCCAGTACCCAAAATGTCTGGAGCCACAAGGATGGCCCTGCAAATGATGATGGGGAAGGGAGCATTGCCAGGAAAAGGACTAGGAAGATAGTTGGAAGGAGGGGTTCAAATCCCAAAACTGATTGAAAAGAAAGATTGCTTTGGTTTGGGCTTCAAGCCAGACCATAAGCACAAGAGGCAAGAGATTGAAAAGCGCCAAGCAAGAAGAAAGGCGCGTTTGAACGGAGGAAAAGTAGAGTGGGAACCGATGACACTCCCACTTATATCCAAATCCTTTAAGTCAGGAGGATCATTGATAGAAGAAAGTCATCAGGTTAATATTGTACACAATGATGGATTGGAGCAAGGAATTCTCGAGGGCATTCGCCCTTACGAACTAGGGAGCTCTCTGAACAATTGGACTGCGGAGGACCTTCTTGTAGTCTTTAGGAAGTTTTCAGAGTAATTCTCGAAACATGTCTGTTACTCTAGGGCCTAGGAGTAATAAGATTACGTTTGTGAAAAGGCTATTGATCATCTATTATTATTTTAATAAAACATAATTATCAATTTGGACGAATATAATTTCTTTTTATCAATCAATATTTTGTTAAACTTTTTCTCTCATAGCCTATAAACAACTATTCTTTGATTCATTCATTCTTTGTATATTCTTTCATACCCCCACAGGTCTCTAGATGTCAATGATATGAGCATTGATACTGCAACTTCTGATTTCTCTTGCAAACAAGACATGTGTTTAGAGGAATCTCAGGATTTTAAAAATGTTCAAGATTGTGATGTGTCTCCTGATCTGTTAAGAATGGTGAAACAGGAGGAAAAATAAATTATGCCACATGAAAAAGAGACAGAAGAAAATATAGCCCTAGAAGAAGGGAAGGAGTTGAAAATTGGAACACTGATTACCGAGGACACAAGGCGTGTCTTAATTGAGTTGCTTCGAGAGTTCAAAGATACCTTCGCATGGTCATATCAGGATATGCCCGGATTGAGTACCAACATTGTAGTACATCATCTTTCGATAAGACAAGATTGCAAACCAGTCCAGTAGAAGTTACGAAGAATGCGACCGGATATTGTTCTAAAAATAAAAGATGAAGTTAAGAAGCAGTTCGATGCAAGATTCTTACAAGAGGTCAAGTACTCCGAATGGGTAGCTAATATTGTGTCGGTCCCTAAGAAGGATGGGAAGGTACGAATGTGAATTGACTACAGAGATCTGAATAAAGCTAGTCCAAAAGACAACTTTCCTTTGCCGCACATCGACACTTTGGTAGATAATACGGTGGGACATTCATTGTTTTCCTTTATAGATGGTTTCTTGGGGTACAATCAGATAAAGATGCATCCAGAGGACATGGATAAAACTACCTTCATAACCTTGTGGGGCACCTTTTGCTACAAAGTAATGTCGTTTGGACTGAAGAACGCAGGGGCAACCTACTAGCGGGCCATGGTGAACTTGTTCCACGACATGATGCATAGGGACCTTGAGGTATATGTTGATGACATGATTGCCAAGTCCCGAATAGAGAAAGAGCATATTGAAGTTTTGAGAAGACTATTCTTGAGGTTAAGGAAGTTTCAGTTAAGGCTCAATCCAGTAAAGTGCACTTTCTGAGCTAGATCGGGAAAACTATTGGGTTTTGTAGTCAGTGAAAAGGGAATAGAAGTTGATTCAGACAAAGTCAGAGCAATATGAGAATTGCCTCCACCACAAACTCAAAAAGAAGTTTGAGGATTCCTAAGAAGGTTGAATTACATTGCTCGGTTCATTTCACAACTGACCGAGAAATGTGATCCTATCTTTCGCCTCCTCAGAAAGAACAATCAAGGTACTTTGGATGAGGAATACCAGAATGCTTTTGAAAAGGTCAAACAATATTTGTTGAATGCTCCGATATTATCTCCACCTAGCCCAGATAAACCGTTAATACTGTACTTGTCAGTGTTCAGTAATTCTATGGGATGTGTGTTTGGTCAGCATGACGAGTCAGGAAAAAAGGAGAAGGCAAAACTCACTGACTGTGAAATGAGATATTCACCAATTGAAAAGTTGTGTTGTGCGTTGATTTGGACAACTCGGAGATTAAGACAGTACATGCTATACCATACCACTTAGCTCATCTCAAAACTTGATCCATTGAAGTACATGATGGAGTCAACGACTCTCAATGGGAGAATGGCGAGATGGCAAATTTTGCTTTCAGAGTTTGATATAATCTACATAAGTCAGAAGGCTATAAAAGGAAGTGCGGTAGCAGACTTCTTGGCCAGTAGAGCTTTAGAAGATTATGAGCCATTGAACTTTGATTTTCCAAATGAGGAGTTAATGTGTATAACTACGACTGAAGATTCTCCTCGAAAGCTCAATTTTGATGGGGCTTCTAATGCAGTTGGAAATGGAATTGGGGCAGTCTTGGTATCCCCCATTGGTGATCATTACCCATTCACGTGCAAGTTGGACTTTGATTGCACGAACAATATAGCTGAGTATGAAGCATGTATCATAGGACTTCAAGTAGCCATAAAGCGAGGTATAAAAACCCTAGAAGTATATGGAGATTCTACGTTGGTAATTTATCAGCTCAGAGGTGAATGAGAGACAAGGGACCCTAAATTGATCAATTATCGAAAGGTAGTTTTGGGGTTACTTGAGGAGTTTGATGACATCACCTTTAATTATCTCCCACGAGACGAAAATCAGATGGTAGATGCTTTAGCAACCTTGGCCTCAATGATTAAGGCAAATAAAGAGGAAGAGGTGAGACCAATTCAAATGAGTGTCTACGAGGCTCCAGCTAGCTGTTGTAACATTGAAGAGGAAGAAAAAGATGATAACCCTCAGTATCAGGATATATTGTGATATGCAAGAGATCGTAAATATCCAGAACAGGCAACTGAAAATGACAAACGAACTTTGAGAAGGTTTGCTTGCGACTATGTCTTGGATGGGGATGTTTTGTACAAGAAAAGAAAAGACCAAGTACTTTTGAGATGTGTCGATGCTGTGAAAGCTAAGCTAATTTTAGAAGAAGTTCATGAATGGGTTTGTGGGACGCATGCAAATAGGTTCACGATGGCAAGGCAAATCATGAGGTTTGGCTATTATTGGGCCACCATGGAAGGGGACTGTATCAACTATGCTAAGAAATGCCATAAGTGTCAGATTTATGGGGACAAAATTCATGTACCTCCTTCACCTTTACATGTTATGACTTCTCCATGACCCTTCTCCATGTGGGGCATGGATATCATTGGACCAATATCACTGAAAGCTTTGAATGGACATCGATTTATCTTCGTGGTAATTGACTACTTTACAAAATAGGTAGAGGCCGCTTCTTATGCGAATGTTACTAAGTCAGCTGTGAGTCGATTATTGAAGAAGGAGATTATTTGTCGGTATGGAATGCCTGAGATGATCATATCCGACAATGCATTGAACCTGAACAACAAAATGATAGTAGAGGTTTGTGACCAGTTCAAGATCAAGCATCACAATTCTTCTCCCTGTCGTCCAAAAATGAACGGGGCAGTGCAGGCCGCCAACAAGAACATTAAAAAAATAGTGGGAAAGATGACTGAGACTTATAGAGATTGGCATGAGAAGTTACCGTTTACACTCCTGGCCTATAGAACATCTATCAGAACCTCTAATGGGGCAACCCCATTCTCGTTAGTTTATGGGATGGAAGTAGTGTTGCCTATTGAAGTAGAAATACCTTCTCTTCGAATTTTGATGGAGATAAAGTTAGATGAAGCTGAATGGGTTCAATCCCGATATGACCAGTTAAACTTGATTGAGGAAAAGAGGCTAAGAGCCATCCGACATGGTCAGATGTATCAGAAGCACATGATGCGAGCTTATGATAAGAAGATTCGCCCAAGAGAATTCCATGAGGGGGACCTCGTGCTAAAAAAGATCCTTCCCATTCAGAAGGACTTTAGAGGAAAATGGATCCCAAATTGGGAAGGGCCGTATGTCGTGAAGAAGGCTTTCTCTAGAGGAGCATTGATTTTGACAGAAATGGATGGAAAGAGTCTACCCAATCCAGTGAATTCAGACTCAGTCAAAAAGTACTTTGTCTAAAGGAGAGAAGAATCCAAGGTGAAAACCCGCAAATGGCGCCTTGAATTTTCACAAAAAAAAAATAGAGAGGCCAAGGTGAAAACTCGCAAAGGGCGCCTTGTGACCAAAGGGGTTTTGAGTTGAAAACCCGAAAGAGCAGCTCAAATTTTGAAGGGCGTACAAAAATCTTGCTATATCTGACTCCATCAAAGAGTGAAGCACATTGTATATTAGGGCATTAACAAAGTACATTGGATCTTTTAAACACATGTTGAACTCAAAAAAGATTTCATGGAGCTGGTGTATAGACGCTCAAGCGGCAATATCTAGAGCATCTAACTTTTATCCTGTTTGCTATCTTTAGATTCTATTTCTTCTCAAAGATATGCTATCAGATTTATTTCCTTTGTATTTTTGACAAATCATTCAAAACCAATTATTCTTAAAGATTTATTCATTTTCTATTATTCTTTAAGTATGTTGCATTGAAATAATGATAGATGAACTAAATATGTTCACAAACGAAGTTTTGCGCATTACTTTGGAATTTCTAGATAATACAGGAAACTAAAAACAGGACAATTGTTCGAGAAATTCACATAAGTAAGGAACGAAGGAACTCGAGGAATTTCTTCATTCCAGTCTAAAAGGAAAATGGACAAAACCAACGATTCAATTCTGAGGAAAGATTATCTTGCAGACATCCTCAGTGGATTGTAGCATTTGAGAAAGGGTACAGGCCTACAAGTTGATCAAGAATAATACTTTGAGAAAAGAAAAGACAAATGAAGGAATGAGTGGTGACGTCTAGGATAAGGGTCATGTTCACAACATTTTGCATCATAACATGTTTAATTAGGAACATTTGACTCACTTCGATCGTAGCATCCTAGTTATCAGGCATAATCATTCTACAAGTTATCAAAGACGACACACCTTAAACCCCCTAAGTAATAGGGTAATAGGCCGCAGCATTGCAGATCTAACCTTCAGATGCTTATACTAAAGCAGATCCAAGATGGTTTGGCATCCTTGTGCTTATAAGGAACAAATCGAAGACATAGATGATTTGGTTTTCACGTGTTTACATTGAAGCAAATCTAAGATGATTTGGCATCTCTGTATTATCAGAGAACAAATTGAAGTTTGGCGTCTCCATATTCAACGGAGGGCAGACACATAGTAGATCTAACCTTCAGATGTTTATACTGAAGTAGATCCAAGATGATTTGGCATTCTTGTGTTTACAAGGAACAAATCGAGGACATAGCAGATTTGACTCTCATATGTTCTCAAACAGATCCAAGATGATTTGGCATCCTTGTGCTTACAAGGAACAAATCGAAGACATAGTCGATTTGGTTTTCACGTGTTTACGTTGAAGCAAATCTAAGATGATTTGGCGTCTCTGTATCGTTAGAGAACAAATCAAATTTTGGCGTCTCCATATTCGACGAAGGGCAGACACATAGCAGATCTAACCTTCAGATGTTTATACTAAAGTAGATTCAAGATGATTTGGCATTGTTGTGTTTACAAGGAACAAATCAAGGACGTAGCAGATTTGACTCTCAGATGTCCTCAAACAGATCTAAGATGATTTGGAATCCTTGTGCTTACAAGGAGCAAATCGAAGGCATAGCTGATTTGGTTTTTGCGTGCTTATGCTGAAGCAAATCTAAGATGATTTGGCATCTCTGTATTGTCAGGGAACAAATCAAAGAGGCAGATTTGGCGTCTCTGTGTTCGACAGAGAGCAGATCGAAGATATCAACAGGATAGTAGTAGATTGGAGACCAGGATCCGATAAGACCGGGCAAATTTGGTCTTTCTATGAGTCTTTGCTCGATTCCTGTTACACAGCAATGAGCAAAGAGGGGCAGCTGTAGTAGCCCAAATTTGACCAGGTTGAAAACAGAATCAAAGAATAAGTATTAATGTATTTATTTAAAATGTCCATTTTAAAGTCCTTTTTACACAGCCCAAAAATTAAAACCCAACTAGCCCACTACCCGTGTACCCAAATACACCTGTAGCCCAACTTAAACCAGACCTATTACAACAGACCCAAACAGACCCACCTAATACCAATAAACTTGAAGGCCCAAATAAGAAGGGCCCAAATGAATTTCAGATAGGGTTAGAAACCGTAGCTCTCTTTCTCCTCGCGCCGTAAGGGATTCTGGAAGCTTCAGGCGCCTCAAACGTCATGCCCAATTAGCACCCTTTCGTTTCACGAAACTCCAGAACCCTCGGGGAGCGTCTATTGGCCTCACGTCAAGGCTCCATCAGCGCTACACCTCAGCCTTGTCTCGCCACCGAGATCCTCGCAGCCGCCTGCAAGAAAAGGAAAGAAATCAAAGTAAAACTACAACAAATAGATTAGAACAGGGTTTGGAAAGAAATCTTTTGATTTCTTTCCAAAATAGGCAGTAGATTAAGGCTATAAAGCCTTTTCTCAAATCTGTAAGTGGGGATGCTAATACACATATAGAGAAGCACAGAAAAATCAAGATATATATACAGAGAGAAACAGAAGCATATATAGGCACAAATATACACAGAAAACACCACAAAGTTTGTATCCGTTCAAAGGACAGGGAAATAAAGCAAATCTTTGGAAGGGCAGCTAAATTGTCTCTTTTATTTTGTTTTTACTGATTTGTTTCTCTTGCATGCAGATATATAAATTTTGTTTTAAAAAAAAAACTCAGAAAGGAAACAGAAAACATAAAATACATTTTGTTTTGTAAGAAAAAACAAACCTTTCAGGTCCCGATCGCCGTACACGGCGGAATCTGCGACGGCACGTGGAAGGGAACATGGTGGTCCGATGATTGGAGGATCACTGACCAAAGGCTGAAGTTCGGAGAGCCCGAGGAATTTGAGAGAGATTTTTCTCTTTTTTTTAGAAACGGGTTAAAATGAATTTCAAATAAAAGAAATCGACCTTATATAGTTTTGACGAAACGACATCGTTTCTGCTTAATCTACTAAGTTTAAAACGGCATCGTTTTTAGACTAAGGATCCGCGCGTTAACCCGATTACTCGGGGAGGATCTGCCTGTTTTTGAGGATTGAGTTAATTACTCAATTGGTCCTCTTATATTTTTTAATATTTATAATTTCATTTTTACTTATTTCTAATTTAGCCCTAATGATTTAATTTACTTTCAATTTAGTCCTCTCTGTGATTTTAAAACAGTATTCAGGAAACGGCGTCGTTTAGGATTTGGGCAAATTGCCCAATGAGTCCTCTGAATTTAACGTACATTTCATATCAGGCCCATGATTTTTATTAATTTGCAAATTAACCTTAGATTTTCTAATTAAATTCAATTTTAATCCTTTTATATTTTAATTTACTTTAAATACTTTATATATTTTTAAATATTAGTTATATATTATTATTATCCATTATTTTTATTATCATATATTTTATCCATAAATTATATTATAATTATATTTTATTCTTTATATTTTTATAAAATTGTATTGTTATTTACTAAATTTGTAAATGGCAAATGAATTTTAAAAATTATTAATAAATAATAGTATATATTATCCTTATTTATAATAGTATTCATATTCCATTTATATATTACACCTATTCTTTATTTTTATATATTTTTCATTATATATTATTTATTTTGTTTTTCTATACTAATTATTTTACCATATTTTTATGCAAAATGCTTATTGTATTTTTATTATTTTATATTATATTTCCTTATGTTTTATTCATATTATATTATTATATATAACTTATTTTAAAACATTTTAATTTATATTTTTGGTATTTTTTTACATCAATAATTACTCACTTTATTTTATATTTTAGTATATATTATATTATGTCAATATATTACATGATGGTCTCATAATTTTATTAAATGATGAGTGTTTGACATATTATTTTTTATATATGTGTCAAATTGTATATCATGCATCATTCCTTATTATTAATATGTTTAAATATATGTTGAATTACATGTTTGTGTTTTTACCTATTCTTCTTAAAAATATATTATGTTTTATGTATATTTTACTTATTTAAAATTCGCCATGTTTTATTTCTTATATATATGCTAGTTAATGTATGATATTTATGCTATTGTGCTTTTATGTACCTATTATTATAACATGTTATCTCAAATGTTATGTTAATATGCTCCTTCTTGCATCTATTTTAAAAAACGAGACTCTAAAGCTTTAAAAAATAAAGGCAATGCTTGGTGTTTGGAAATTTCGAGAAAAGTAGTGCCCTAACTTATTAGGTTGCAACTTTTCTCGTTAAGTTCAAATAATCAAGCACCCTTCTAAGTTTTAAGGGTTTCAAAGTGCAAGTAACTGTCTTGGAATTTCAAGGCGTTGTGTCCTAACTTACTGGATATGGCGTTTTGTTGTTTCGAGATAAGGATTTTCAAAAAGGCTAACTTAGTATCGAGTATCTTAAAAGTATTGTGTCCTAACTTATTGGATATAATATTTTGATTCACTTGATACAAGTGAACCGTAATTTTCAAAACTGAAAATATTAAAGGAGGATTACATCTTGAAATTTTCAAATTTCCGACATTAAAGACATTTTGATAATCAATTAGGTACTAATTTTTTGGGCGTTATGAGGGTGCTAATCCTTCCTCGTACATAACCGACTCCCGAACCCATTTTTTTGATTTCGTAGACCAAAACAAATGTTTTAAAACAAAACATTTTATAAGGTGATCCAATCACACTTAAAAGATTGGTGGCGACTCCCGTTTTCGTTTTTCTTAAAGTCGATTCCCATTTTCCAAAACTCGATTTAAAGATGGTTTCGACATTACTATTTAGTACATTATTTTTTTAATATATATTAAGTTATTATATCCTGTAACATGATTTATATATTAATTATTTTTTAAAAGGGTTCTCCTTTCTCATTCTTATATTATTCTAAATGTTTTAAATATCTTTATTTTTATTTTAGTTGATGTGTTTATAATTTGCTTACTTATTTTTGTTTTCTTTTATTTTGATATTGTTTTAGTAGATTAAATTTTCATAGATTATTTGTTATTTTATGTCATTGTTTTTATATATTCGCATGAAATTAATTATTTATGTTAATTTAAGTTACATTTGCATAAAATATTATCATATATGTATATTGCAATTTATATTTGTTGTATTCATTATGCACTACATTGTATTTTGCATGTAACAATAATGCATGAACATTTATGTTATTTATGATAATATATGCATAAAATGATAATGTATATTGTGTAATTTATGCCATTATTTATTATTTTCTATACTATATTTGCATAAAATGATAAAGCATGTATTATGTAGCTAGGTTTATTTAATATTAATTTCTTGTAAAATGTAAAATACATCATTATTTTCAAAACAAAAAATATCTCATTTGATTCAAAAGGAATTTTAAAACGAGGCAATGTTTTTGGTATTTAGGAACTCGGGAAGTAGTGCCCTAACATGATGGGTTGCGATTTCCCGTTTGTCTGAATGTCTAAAAATATCCTTTTAAACGAGTTTCATAAATCACAAGATGATTTCAGTTACGAAAGTTTAAAGATATCGTGTCCAATCATGCTGGATGTGATGTTTGTAGTCTTTTGAAGCGAAGGAATCTTGATTCTTTTTAACTCAAAACATTACGGTTTTAAAGGAAATCTCATTTCTAAATTATTTCAAACTTCTGACATTAAGACAAAATTATTCAATTTGGTACCAATTTTGGGCGTTACGAGGGTGCTAATCCTTCCTCGTCCGTAACCGACTCCCGAACCTATTTTCTTGTAATTCCGTAGACCAAAACGTTTTATAAAGTGATCCAATCACACTTTAAAAGGTTGGTGGTGACTCCCATTTTTAAAATAGCCTCCCCAATTTAAAAAGCGGTTTCGACAGCTTGGCGACTCCACTGGGGACTTAAGAGAGTCGAGCCAAGAAATTGATTATTTTCTGTCTTAATGTCAAAGGTTTGGAAAATTTAAAATTTGATCCTTTTTTACATGTGTTTGCTGCATATGTTTGTTATCCTATTGCCGTACATTGCATTTGCATGACCGATGTGGTCGCACCCTTAAGTGGGAGTGAGAAGCTACGCTTTCGTGAGGTTTTCACCTTCGTATGGGCTAGTGGATTGCTTCCGAGATACTGTACCTATGTCTTCATGAGATTTTCATCTCCGTATGGCCATAGGGAAATGTGTCTCCCTGAACTAAACTTGGTCTATATGAGCCTATAATGGGCGAAGACCGAAGAATCTGCTGGTTCAGGTACCCTTACTTTAGAACTAAAACTCATATAGTGAACTTTAAAGAGCTTACCCTAGGAAAGATAGTGATAGCCTTTAGTAAGCTACCCTTGTAAGTACTTGTTTATCATTTTTTTTATATATGATACTGACCTATTTTATTTTGTTGTTATTGCATGTCACTCAACATTTAAAGATGTCGATTCAAGGTTTGATTTCTAGATTAGAAAGTTTTGTAATGAGGAACGAATATTTTAATAAAGTGGAGGACAACGCCTCTGTCTGTACTTGGTCAGAGAAAACCCAATTAGAGAAGGGAGATAGTGTCACCGAGGGGTATACATCAGAGTTATGGGACTTCACTCGTATTAATTCGACACAGAATGAGTTTCAGGAGTTGAGAGACATTTGGGCCCAATGGGATAATGAGCTAAGCAGCTTTTCTATCAGAATTATGGAGACCTTCTCTATTTGCTAGACGTCAAAGTAGATAGGCACTTGTTTCGAGCTATGGTACAGTTCTGGAACCCTGCTTATAGTTGCTTTACATTTGGTGATGTTGATCTTGTACCTACTTTGGAGGAGTATACGACTTTACTGAATTGCTCGAGGATTCAGGGTCACAAGGCTTATGTTAGGCCTGCTAGCCTTCCAACTTTTACGAAGAAGTTGGTAATGATTACTGGGATGAGTGAGCAGTGGGTTGTAGCTCGTATGCAGCAAAAGCGTGATAGTAAGTGCGTTCCATGGGCCGTTTTGAGGGATTTGATATCGACACATCCAGATGTAAAGAAGAGGGTTGATGTCCTAACTTTAGGTATTTATGGTTTAGTGATCTTCCCAAAGGCTTTGGGACAAATAGATGAGGCAGTTGCGGATTTATTTGATCGACTTAGTAAACAAAACACACATGTGCCTGTAATCTTAGCTAAGACGTTTAGATCCTTGAGCGCATGTCGAAGATCTGGTGAAGGAAGGTTCATTGGATATGCACAGTTACTGTTAGTTTGGTTTCACAGTCATTTTTGGAAGGTTGATAAGGTTCATTGCCGAGTGTTCTTCAAGGACTACTCTCCGCTAAAGGAAGCAGTAGACATGCCTAGGAGAGATGACATTTCAGAGGAGAGGTGGATAGACATTCTTCAGAATCTTCGGGAGGAGGATGTCATGTGGAAGTCTCCTTGGTTTGTTCCTAATGAAATCTTTTACCGCTGTGGCAGTTTTGATTGGATCCCTCTGCCAGGAATTTGGAGAGTTGCTGGATATGCACCATTGCTTGTTCTAAGGCAATATCGAGCGAGGCAGTTCATACCGGTTACACAGAGTTTAGCTCAGAGTGATTTCTTTTATAAAAAAAGATCATTATAAGAAGAGGGTGCGAGAGATTTCTGAGGCTTGGAAGAAGCCTTTCTGTATGAAGATTTTAACCAAAAGCTCGATGTCAACCCTTGAGTATAAAGGTTGGTTTAGTAGAAGAGTCAACGATAATGTCCCTAGGCCAATTTTGGGAGTGGCTCGATCATTAAAGGAGAGCTTACGAGTGATTCCATCAGATTTGGAGGTTATGAAGTAAGAGTTCGAGAGAAAGAATTCAGAGCTTGAAAAAAGGATTGAAAAGCTCGAAGAGGAAAAAATATGCTTGTGTCTCGACATCGATGTTCAAAAGATGAAAGTCGAGAAGATGAAAAAGGAAAAGAGAAAGATTGAGGAAGATCGAGATGATTTAATGACGCTACAAGAAGGCCCAGGTAACGTTGAAAAGGATCGGATTAGGGAGATCTTCAAAGCAGTGGCAACAAGAGATTCAAGAGGAAAGAGCCAAAGCCGAGTATTGGGAGAAGAAGTTTCAAGAGAGGCAGTCGCGTAATCAGACCCTAGAGAAGGAAAATCATGAATTAAAAACCAAGGTGGCTGAACTTGGACGGTCTCTTCATCTTCAACGAAGTCGTAGCTCCACGGTCGAGATAAAAGAATTAGAAAGCAAGCTTGAAAGTTTGGAGTCAGCTTTGCATAATAGTAGGCTCCGAATCGAGCATCTCGAGGCATGAGAGGGACATTGGAAAGGAGAATTCCACCAATCTCAAGGACGAGTTAGAAATAGAGATCATGTCATGAAAAAGGCCTTAGTCCAGATTTGAGAGGTTGCTAAACACTTGCAGGATTTGGCAATACAAACTAGAACGCTGAGTATAATGTATGAGTCATCGTCAGGCAAAGGACGAGAGTTAGCTTTGTTATTAGATAGGGTTAAGACTCTAAGCCTACGGGCAAAAGCGTATTTGTAATCCGTTTTATGAAAATATTTTTGTTCCTTAAATAACGTTTTCTAAAATGAAACTGAATCAGAATCAGCATCTTTTTGCATTCATGCATTTGCATTTCATCACATCATATGCATTCAAGTTTATAGAAAGACCCTAATTTTTTTTGACAGTCGGAAAGACCCTAATTAGTTAAAATTATTAGGGAAAAAGAGAATGAGAGAAAGAAAAAATCTGGAAGCAACACATCCTTACGGTACACGCGCTAACTCAAAGAATATGGACCAAAGATTTGAACAGCTACAGAAGGACATGCAGGACCAATTGCAAGAGCAATTGGAAAAAATGCAAAACGACATGAGGGAGCAAATGTTAGAGGCTCAAAGAAACATGATGGCTGAGATGGCTCAACTACTGAGGGCCACAGATAAAGGAAAAGCCCCTATGACTATTACTGAAGAGGATGATGAGGGTCATCCTCCTGGTTTCACTCCACCTCACATACAAACCAAACCTGAGGCATATCCCCGAGGGCTGTCTGTCACAATAAGGCCTCAACAAGGTCAAGTCGATACTGGAATACCCATGAACTTTCAAACTGGTTTGGGATTCAATCCTGGAGACAATCCTGCCAATCTGGTTATCCCCGATCTAGATGTAGCTGAGAGGGAAGAAATGAGACTCGAATCATCAAGGCAATTAGAGAAAAGTTATAGATGGTTAGAGGAGAAATTTAAGTGACTAGAAAACGCTAATAATCGTCAGGGAATAGATGCTAAGGACTTAAGTTTGGTCCTAGATTTGGTGCTTCCCCATAAGTTCAAAATGCCGGAATTCGAAAAGTACAATGAGACTATTTGCCCGGAAGTCTATATTACCATGTTCTGCAGACGGATGACTTGTTATGTAAACAATGATAAATTATTGATCCATTGTTTTCAGGATAGTTTGGTTGAGGCGGCGGCCAAGTGGTATAATCAACTGAGCTGGGCCAAAATAAGTTCATGGAGGGCTCTTGCACAAGCCTTCATGCAGTAATACAATCATGTGACTGACATGACTCCAGAGAGGATCACGCTACAAAACATGGAGAAAAAGCCTAATGAAAATTTTAGGCAATATGCACAGAGATGGAGAGAGGTGGCAATGCAAGTTCAACCACCGTTGTTGGAAAAGGAGACTACCATGTTGTTCATCAACACTCTAAAGGCCCCATTCATCACTCACATGATTGGGAGCACTACTAAAAGTTTTACGGATATAGTCATGGCGGGAGAGATGATCGAGAATGCCATAAGGGGTGGCAAAATTGAGGGGGGAGCAACCAAAAGATCGGCCCCAAAGAGAAAGGATAGTGAAGTGAATAACACAAGCACCTTCAACACGAGGGCAATCACACTTGGTCAACCTAAAACAGCTGTGGTTGAGCAACAGAGTTCTCAAAGGAAGAAGTCGGGTACAAGGCAGAATTCTAAAAAGATGCAATTCACACCTATCCCCGTGATGTACCGTGAGCTTTATCAAAGCTTATACAATGTACATGCTATTTCTTCTTTTCACTTGAAACCACTACGGCCCATATATCCTAAATGGTATGACGCAAACGCCAGATGCGAATACCATACTGGAATACCAAGGCATTCGATCGAAAACTGTACCGGTTTTAAGAAGGCCGTAGAGAGGCTTATTAAGATGGGGGTAGTGAAGTTCGACAATACCCCTAATACTAAAAACCCGTTGCCAAATCATAGCGATCAAGGAGTGAATTCCGTTGGCGAAGCCAGTGAGAGGAGAATGAAGGAAGGCATGGCTGATGTGAGAACGCCGATGTAGATGATTTGGGAAGAAATGGTGAAAAGAGAGATGATAATCTCTAAAGAGAGGAATAAAGGAGCAAGGGACTACTGTGAGTTCCATACTGAAGAAGGGCACAAGATCCCGGAATGCGACGAGTTTAAGGCCTTGATACAAAGCCTTATGGACAACAAAGAGCTAAGATTTTATGAAGCTGGGCCAAATGAGGGACATATATGCACATTAGAAGGTGCACCGAAGAATCAAAATCGGCCAAGGATCATTATTTCTTTACCAAGAAGTAATGAAGTTGAAATACCGATGGTACCGAAAGTCACCATTCATAAACCTGTTTCCTTTCCTTATAAGGATAACAAGAGAGTACCCTGGAATTATAACTGCCATATGTCAATACCGAAGAAGGAGGATATAACTAGTAGTCTAAGGATGTACAAGTTTAGGGCTCCTATACACGGAGTGGCAAGCGGTATGATATGGTGGGAGTCAGAGAGGAGCCCACAAAAACAAAGAATATTAGTACGGAGAAGGAGAAAGAAGCTGAAGTGCCTGTCAAGAAGCCAGTAAAAAAGGAGGAGGCTAAGGAATTTCTAAAGTTCCTTAAGCATAGCGAGTATAGCGTGGTTGAGTAGTTGCATAGGCAGCCGGCTCGCATATCAGTATTGGCTCTACTTCTGAGTTTCGATGTGCATTGGGATGCATTGATGAAGGTGCTCAGTGAAACATATGTCACCCATGACATATCGGTTAACAAGCTAGACGGGTTGGTGAATAACATAAGTGCGAATAATTTCATCTACTTTAATGATGATGAAATCCCACCGGGGGGCAGGGGGTCAACTAAGGCCTTGCACATCACCACTCGATACAAGGGGTAGATACTCCCAAGCATGTTCGTCGATAATGGATCAGCCTTAAACGTTCTACCATTGTCTACATTGAACAGATTACCCATTGACAATTCTCACATGAAGACATGTCAAAATGTGGTAAGAGCCTTCGACTGTACAGAAAGGAAGGTGATGGGAAGGATTGACATCCCCTCAGAAATTAGGCCAAGTCTATATGAAATAGACTTCTTGGTGATGGATATCAAGCCCTCCTAGGGAGGCCATGGATACACTCAGCGGGAGCGGAGCCCTCATCATTGCTTCAGAAATTAAAGTTAGTGACGGATGGACGGTTAGTAACCATCAATGCGGAGGAGGACATTATAGCCACGGTCACTAGCAAGGCCCCTTGTGTCGAGACGAATGAAGAGTCTATTGAGTGTTCCTTTCGCTCTTTAGAATTTATGAATGCAACCTTCATTTCAGAAGAGAGTGAGCTACCGGTGCCAAAGATAGCAAGAGCTACGAGGATGGCTCTACAAATGATGGTGGGAAAGGGAGCCTTACCAGGAAGAGGGTTAGGAAAATACCTACAAGGAGAGACTCAAATCCCAGAACTGAAAGAGAAGAGAGATCGCTTTGGTCTAGGCTTCAACCTAGACTATAAGCAAAGGAGGAAGGAGGTTGAGAAGCGCCAAGAGGAAAGAAAGGCGCGTCTTAATGAACGAGAAGTGGAGTAGAAGCCGATAACATTCCCTCCAATATCCCAAATCTACATATCGAGAGGGTTACTTATAGAAGAAAGTCATCAGATTAATGTTATACACGATGAAGGATCAGAGCAAGGAAACCTTGAGGGCATTCGCCCTTACGAACCGGGAAGCTCTCAGAACAATTGGACTGCGAAGGAACTTCCTGTAGTCTTTAAGAATTTTTCAGAGTAATTTCTGAAACATTCTTGTTACTCTAGGGCATAGGAGTAATAGGATTATATTAGTGAAATGGGCTTACGATCATCTATTATTTTAAATAAAACATAACTTTTATCAATTTGAACGAGTATTGTTTCATTTTTATCAACCAATATTCCATTAAACTTTTGCAATTCTTATTCTTTCATTCATAGCACATAAATAATGATTCTTAAATTCATTCATTCTTTGTAAATTCTTTATACTTCACAGATCCCTAGATATCAATGACATGAGCAGTGATATTACAAATCCTGATTTCTGTCGCGAGCAAGACATGTGTTTAGAGGAATCTCAGGATTTTGAAGATGTCCAAGATTGTGATGTGTCTCTGGATCTTTTGAGGATGGTAAAACAGGAGGAGAAACAAATCATGCCCCATGAGAAAAAGCCAATAGAGAATGTAGCCCTAAAGGATGGGAAAGAGGTGAAAATTGGCATGCATATTACCAAGGACACAAGGCAAGGACTGATTGAGTTGCTACGTGAGTTCAAGGATATCTTCTCATGGTCCTATCAAGATATGCCAGGGTTAAATACTAATATTGTGGTGCATCATTTTCCAATAAGACAGGATTGTAAGCCAGTCCAACAGAAGTTGCGAAGAATGAGGCCAGATGTCGTATTGAAGATAAAAGACGAAGTCAAGAAGCAGTTCGATGCAGGATTCTTACAAGAGGTAAAGTACTCTGAATGGGTAGCTAACATTGTACTAGTCCCTAAGGAGGATGGGAAGGTACGAATGTGTGTTGATTACAGAGATCTGAACAAAGCTAGCCCAAAAGATAATTTCCCTCTGCCACACATAGACACTTTGGTAGACAACACAACGGGATATTCGTTATTCTCCTTCATGGATGGTTTCTCAAGGTACAATCAGATAAAGATGCATCCTGAAGACATGGATAAAACCACCTTAATAACATTATGGGGCACATTTTGTTACAAGGTAATACACTTTGGGCTAAAGAATGCAGGGGCAACATACCAAAGGGCTATGGTGACTTTATTCCACGATATGATGCACAAAGAAATTGAGGTGTATGTTAATGACATGATTGCTAAATCTCGAACAGAGAAGGAACATATTGAAGTTTTGAGGAAGTTGTTCCTGAGATTAAGGAAATTTCAGTTGAAGCTTAATCCGGTAAAGTGCATCTTCAGAGCTAGGTCGGGAAAGTTATTAGGTTTTATGGTCAGCGAAAAGGGAATAGAAGTTGACTCAGACAAAGTTAGAGCCATACGAGAATTGCCTCTGTGACAGCCCAAAATTGACCCTAGTCGGAAGGTGGTCTCGGGACCACAAAACCGAGGCATAAAAATAATTAAAAATTTATTTTGATGCCTATAATATGTGTGTGCTCATGTATGACATTTTATGATGATTGATTTAGTGTTATAAGGGTGAATTCCACAAGAAAGGACTTAGTAATGAACTTTGAAAGTATGATAGGAAATGTGTGATGACTAATTAAAGCATGCATGCAAAATAATGGACTTGCATGTCAAATTCCCCTTTATAGGTGGTGGCGGCCATGACAAGGAGGATGGGCTAAACATGTCATGAAACATGTTTTGTTGGTGCATTAGGGTGAAATAATAAACAAAGGTGTATGGGTGATAAAAAATGAAAAAAAATGTGGGTGAGTGTGGTAATCCCCCATTGCCGTGAGTTGTAGAGAAGGAAAGAAAAAATTTTGTTCATCCTTTCTTTGAGCCAAAACTAAGGAAGAAGGAGGATTTTTGCTTCATGCTTGGTTTGGAAGAGATCTAGAAGGAGATTTGGCTAAGTTTGCATCAAGATTAAGGTATGTATGAGGTTGTGTTAGGAGTTTCATGCATGTTTTGGTTGCTAACTTGATGTGCATGTTAGCCATGGCTCAAATCTTTGTTAAGCCATGGAAATGGTATTTGGCCAAAGTTGTTATGGTGATAAAGCCATTGCATGCTAAGTGTGAAGCTTGATGATGATGCATGCAATGATGGATTGTCTACTCTTGAGTAAGATTTTGAGCTTTCTTTTGTTTTATCATGATTGAAGTTGAAAAGGAGCATGATTGTCATATTCGCCATGATGCATTCATGAGCATGGTTCATGCTTCTTGCATGTTAGTTAAAATTTGTGTTTTGGATGGCTATGGACACCTTGAAATTCGCCATGCTCATATATGTATATATATGTTTGCACATGATGTTTTGGTTATGAAGGAAGTGATGAATAAGTTTGTTTAAAGAAGAAGATGTTGAAGAATAATTGTGAAATTGTAAGCACATTCTGCCTAGCACACATATGAGTGCTTGATGCTATATTGTAAGTTTTGAGCTACAATATGCAAAGCATTAACTAGTAAAATGCATGCTGTTTTGTGTGGTATTAAGTGCATAATTGGCCTCAACATGGACAAGTATATTCGGCCTTGGGTAGCCTATTGAAGGCCTTAGCTTTTCCTTGATGCTCGAATAAATTGTATTGAATTGCTTGATGTAGTATAAAATGTGCATGACCATTGTGTATTCAAGCTAAAGGGTGGCCATATGACCATTTAAATTCCTTGTCATATTCGCCATAAGCTAGCACAATGAGGTTTTGATAAATTGAATTTGTTTGAATTAGCTCAAGAGCTAAGAGGGCCACAATTGGACAAGGGAAGGAAAAAGTAATCGAATAGCCGTAAAAGCCGTTCGACAACATCCGAGGTAAGTCCTCAAGAAGTGACCTTACTTGAATTATGTGGAATGAAATATGGATGTATTGATTATTGATTTATGTGTGTATGAGTATTCGAATGATACCCGCTAAGTCTCAAGGCGATTATGTTAGTGATTATAATTGTGTTTGAGCCTTAGTAACGAAAATAAATATGTATGTCCAATGATTATTGATGTATGTGTGCATGAGAAATTGAATGATATCCGGCTAAGCCCCAAGACAATTATGCTGGAAATTATAACCGGTTAAGACCAAGGCAATTGTGCTAGTGGCTACATCCGGCTAAGACCAAGGCATTCGTGCGAAGTCATTCTATCCGGCTAAGACCAAGGCATTTGTGCAAATCGTGATATCCGGTTAAGTCCCGTGAGGCCTTGGTGCGGGTTACCATAACCGGGCTATGTCCCAAGGCGATTGATCGAGTAGCGACATCCGGTTAAACTCAAGGTATGTGATTTGAAAATTATAAGCTTGCTGGAAAATTTCAGCTAATGCACTTGTGAAATTTCCCAATGACAAGGTAAGTGCGGTGTGTGCTGCTGCGCGCTAGGAGTAAGAGCGTGTGAATATCCGCTCCTATGATGGAACGAGTTATCGGCCTTAATGAAGCCGTTATTTGTGTATGAACATAAGAGTTGGGATGGTGAAGTAAGTATGATTATGTGAATGTGCATTAATGAAATGATGCATTTAACTATGTGAATGTATTGCTGTAATTAGAGTTGATTATATTCCTTGAGACTTACTAAGCATAAAAATGCTTACTCACCGCTTTGGCTCTCGCTTTTCTAGATTTCGCCGATAGCAATCGGATTCGGGATCGTTGAAGTCGAAGTCATCCACACTATCAAGCCCCCATTTTGGTATAAATTCTTGGTTGAACTTGAAATGGCATGTATAGGACTACCCTTGTTGGTTTAAATATGTTATGATGTATATGTGTACGGCCATGCGAAAATGGCTCGTAATAGTGAAGTATCAACTTAAACTATTTGCGGTTTGTATATATATATATGGTGTCATGATGTGACTATGAATTGAAATGGGAATGTTGGTCACATGATCAGCCATTGGCATGGTTAAAATGATCATATGTGGACCTATGTAAGGCAAGACTAGTTGGTTCATGGAGACTACAAAATAGGTAAGACCTACCTTAAAACAGATGCTGCCAGCTGCAGTAACGTGAATGTGAAAAATCACCAAAATTTGTAGGAATGGTATTAAATAGTGAATCAGCTATGTAAATGAACATTGATGAGTCTATTTTCATATGGAAGAAACGAAATGGTCATAGGAGTTACATGTTAAGAGATATTAAAGCTATTGTGAGACAGGGCCAGAACGGTTTCTGGGTTCCCTGTCGCAACTTTAAAAATTTACTATAAATTATCCAGAAATAATTAGGAGACATACCTTATATGTACAGATTCCATTTTGAGTCTAGTTTCATTAGAAACAAACGAAACCAGCATTAAAGCCCTGTACAGAGAGATATTCAAGTTATACCGCGCGAAGGTCAGAGCAGTCGATCCCTGTAACATGGGTGACTTTAACTAATAAACTGTACCAATTGGCCCGACCAAAAATTCTAGAAATAAATCCATGGATGGATATATGAGTCTAAATTCAGGGAAAATTTACGAAACCAGTTTCCGAGTTTTGAAACTCGAGATATGATTTTTAAGGCGACAGTGACGCAGTTTTTCCAGCCTGACTGGAAATGTCCAATGGATGGGCAAAACAAGTGAACTTGGCTTGCTAACCCTCGTGTCCGACACGGCGATGGTCTCGGGTTCGGGTGTTACAATTTTATTGGTATCGAGCCACGGTTTAGTCGATTCTAGGACTACCGTGAGGTGTTTGGGGTCTAGCTATACATGCCATTAAATGATGAATCGATAGTGTGGTGATTTCGACAATTTGACTTTGAGTTTGTTTATAGCAATGGATCCCGATCCCAACCGAGCAATAGCTGATGATGTGGAGAGTGTGGCGCTGCTCCCGCACAAGGGACAGCGCCAAGGACTCTCAACCTATGGCCAGCAATCCGAATGATGAGGCTAGGCAAGCCTTTTATAGTGTGATGAACGAATGGTTTAATCAATACATTCGAACTAACACGGCTGTCCCACAACCTCCATTCCCGACAAATGCAACCCCACACCTACAATACCTCCAGAATCGACCAAATAAGGTCAAGTAAGCCCCAATGATAGGATTCAAAACATGGGGCCACTGAATTTAAAGCTACGGATGATGATGATGCCGAACGAGCTGAATTTTGGTTGGACAACACTATCCGGTGCTCGATGAGCTATCTTGTACACCGATGAGTGCTTAAAGTGTACCATCTCCTTGCTACGTGATTCCACCTACTATTGGTGGAGTACTCGACTTCGTGGTACCTAGAGAGCAAGTGACTTGGGAATTCTTTCAAACCAAGTTCAAAAAAAAGTATATCACGAGATTCATCGACCAAAAGCGAAGGGAATTTCTTGATCTTAAGCAAGGTTCTATGTCTGTTACCGACTATGAACGAAAAATTGTGAGCCTTAGCCGATACACGCGAGAATGCATTTCGTCCGGGCTATTATGTGTAAAAGCTTCGAGGATGGGCTGAATGATGATATAAGGATGTTCGTTGGCATTCTCGAAATACGAGAGATCGTAGTACTTGTTGAGCGAGCTTGTAAAGTCAAGAGCTTAGAAAGGAGAAACAAAAAGCTGATGTGGGAACCGGAGAATTCGAAGAGGTCCTCGGAAAGTCTCTTCAACAGCAATCAAGAGATTTCGAGATGATGTGAACCGGTCTAGAGGCGCTTTGGGCTTTTCTAGACGAGGACGCGATCGACCCTGTGACCACACGAGTCACTTCGATCGCCAGGTGGAAATGATCGCCGAGAGAGGCAGAGTGTCAACATTGTGGCAAATGGCATTCGGGAGCTGTTGGTTTCGTGATCGCCCTGCTATAAGTGTGGATCGGCCGACCACTTTAGGAAGGATTGACCGAGGATGCTTGAATGAATGTGAGTCGAGTGGAAACTCGGGTGCTACCATCGCCGAGGTAGGCCACCTAGAAATATGGGCAATGTCGATGGCGGTCGAGAAGATCTAGAGATGCTACCATTAGATCTCGAGGCTCGTGCTCTCGCGAGGACTTATGCCACACGCCAAGACGCCGAGGATGCTTGCCTCTCCGGATGTCATTACGGTGCTTTCACTCTTTTCAATACTAATGTGATTGCTTTGATTGACCCTAGTTCTACTCAATCTTATATATGTGAAACCTTAGCATCCAAAGAAGACTTTGCCTATTGAGTCTCTCGAGTTTGTAATTCGGTGTCAAACCCTTGGGTCATTACGTGCTTGTCAACAAAGTGTGCAAGAAAAGTCCCCTAGTGTTCCGAGGTTCTTGTTTCCGGTGGACTTGATGCTTTTGCCGCTTGATGAATTCGACGTTATTCTTGGTTTGGATGGGTTGACCATGCACGATGCGGTCGTAAATTGCAAAAGCAAGACTATCGATTTGAGGTGCGCGAATAACGAGATAATTCGGGTTAAGTCTACGGACTTAAAGTGGTTGCCACCGTAATATCAGCAATGTTGGCCCGAAAATATGTAAGAAAAGAGTGCGGCGTACCTTGCGACGTGTTTCGATGACAAGGAATCGAAAAGAAACCCGAATCTGTGCTCGTGGTTTGTGAATACCCGGATGTTTTCCTTGAAGAATTGCCGGTTTACCACCGCTCGGAAATAGAATTTGGCATCGAATTGGTACCGGTACCACTCCAATTTCGATAGCTCCGTATCGTATGGCACCAACGGAATTAAAGGAGTTGGAAGCTCGATTGCAAGAATTGGTGGATAGAGGTTTTGCTCGCCCGAGTTTTTCGCCTTGGGTGCGCCCGGTGTTGTTCGTGAAAAGAAGGATGGAACCATGCGGTTGCAGCATCGATTATCGCCGACTTAATAAAGCGACAATAAAGAACAAATATCCGCTTGCCACGATCGATGACTTGTTCGATCAACTAAAGGGAGCCTCGGTGTTCTCGAAAATAGATTTGAGATCGGGCTATTATCAATTGCGAATCCGAGATTCTTGGACGCACCCAAGACCGCCTTCGAATCGAGATATGGTCACTATGAGTTCCTAGTGATGCCGCTTAGGCTCACTAATGCCCTCGCGGTATTTATGGATTTAATGAATCGGATCTTTAGACCATATTTGGATCGATTCAGTAGTCGTGTTCATTGATGACATCTTGGTCTATTCAAGAAATGAGACCGAATATGTTGAACACCGCGCGGTTAGTGCTGCAAATTTTACGGATAAGCAATTATATGCTAAGTTCAAGCAAGTGTGAGTTCGTTAAGAGAGGTTAGCTTCTTGGGTCATGTGGTATTCAGATCGGTATTCGAGTCGACTCGAATAAAATTTCAGCCATACTTAATTGGAAGCCCCGAGAAATATTATCGAGGTTCGAGCTTTTGGGGCTTGCCGGTTATTACCGACGATTTGTAAAGGCTTCTCAACGATAGCCACGCCGATGACGGTTACTCCAAAAGGATGTTAAGTTCGAATGGATTGAGAAATGCCAAAAAGTTTCGATCAATGAAAACTTATTTGATCGAAGCCCCAATTCTAGTGCAACCCGAGTCCCAAGAAAGAGTTTGTCATCTATAGCGACGCCTCTCTACTTGGGTTAGGTTGCGATTAATGCAAGAAGGTCGAGTTGTGGCCTATGCGTCGAGGCAATTAAAGCCACATGAGAAAAATTATCCGACTCATGATCTCGAATTGGCCGCCATCGTATTCGCTTTAAAGATTTGGCGACATTACTTATTTGGTGAAAGGTGCCATGTATACTCGGATCACAAAAGTCTCAAATATTTGATGATCCAAAGAGACTTAAATCTGCGACAAAGACGTTGGCTCGAGCCGTTAAAGGATTACGAGCTGGTCATTGACTATCACCCGAAAGGCGAATGTGGTTGCGGATGCCTTGAGTCGTAAATCATTATTCGCTTACGAGCGATGAACGTGCACTTGTCTGCTCGATCCGATAGTGTGTTAGTAGCTGAATTGAAAGCCAAACCACTATTGATACATCAAATTCGAGAAGCTCGTAAAGTCGACGACGAGTTGGTCGCAAAACAGCCGAGTGTGTTCAACAAGGATTCGAGTTTCAAATCGATGATGACGATTGTTTGAGGTTCAAAAGTCGTCTGTGTGTTCCAAAGAATTCGAACTCATTTCGATAATTCAATGAAGCCCATTGTAGCCGAATGGCAATCCACCCGGGAGTACGAAGATGTACAATGATTTGAAACGCTCGGTTTTGGTGGCATGGTATGAAGCGAGACATCTCGACTTTGTTTGAGATGTTTAATATGTCAACAAGTGAAAGCGAACATCGTGCCTTCGAATTACTTCACCAATCACGATACCCGAGTGGAAATGGGATCGAGTCACAATGGACTTTGTATCCGGACCGCCATTGTCGCAAGTAAGAAGGATGCGGTTTGGGTCGTGGTAGATCGATTGACTAAGTCGCCCACTTTGTCCCCGTGACGCACGGATTTTTCAATTGACAAATTAGCTGAATTGTACGCTTTCTCGATTGTGAGATTACACGGGTGCCTATTTCCATCGTGGTTTGATAGAGATCCGAGATTTACCTCGCGATTTTGGAAAAAGTTGCAAGAAGCTTTGGGTACCAAGTTGCATTTCAAAGACCGCTTTTCACCCCCAAACCGATGGTCAATCCGAGCGGATAATTCAGATACTTGAGGATATGTTAAGATGTTGCGTCCTCGAGTTTAGTGGTTTATGGGAACGGATTTGCCGTTGATTGAATTCGCTTACAACAACAAATTTTCAATCAAGTATTAAGATGGCACCCTACGAGGCCTTGTACGGCCGTAAATGCCGTACACCATTGTTTTGACCGAGCTCGGTGAAAGCAAGATTTTCGGTGGATTTGATTAGGGATGCTGAATGTAAAGTGAAAGTAATCCGTGAAAGTCTCAAGATAGCCTCCGATCGCCGAAGTCGTGACGCGGACTGAAGCGTAAGGATATCGAGTATCGTGGGTGATAAAGTGTTTCTCAAGGTATCGCCTTGGAAAAAGATACTCGATTCGGTAGTAAGGGCAAGTTGAGCCCGAGGTTCGTTGGGCCATATGAGATATCCGAGCGAGTCGATCCAAGGGCATATCGCTTGATTTTGCCCCCGAACTCGAAAAGGTTCACGATGTCTTTCACGCTTCGATGCTTCGACGCTATAGATCCGATCCATCGCACGTGATTAGTCCATCGAAATTGAAATTCAAGCTAATATGAGTTATGAGGAAGAACCGATTCGTATCCTATCACGAGAAGTGAAAGAGTTGTGAAACAAGCGGGTTCCGCTAGTAAAAGTGTTATGGCTCAAGCACGGATAGAAGAAGCTACTTGGGAGACCGAGAACTCTATGAAAGAGCGATATCCAAACCTATTTACGGTAAGATTTTCGGGACGAAAATTTCTTAAGTGGGGAGAGTTGTGACACCCAAAATTGACCCTAGTCGGAAGGTGGTCTCGGGACCACAAAACCGAGGCATAAAAATAATTAAAATTTATTTTGATGCCTATAATATGTGTGCTCATGTATGACATTTTATGATGATTGATTTAGTGTTATAAGGGTGAATTCCACAAGAAAGGACTTAGTAATGAACTTTGAAAGTATGATAGGAAATGTGTGATGACTAATTAAAGCATGCATGCAAAATAATGGACTTGCATGTCAAATTCCCCTTTTATAGGTGGTGGCGGCCATGACAAGGAGGATGGGCTAAACATGTCATGAAACATGTTTTGTTGGTGCATTAGGGTGAAATAATAAACAAAGGTGTATGGGTGATAAAAAATGAAAAAAATGTGGGTGAGTGTGGTAATCCCCCATTGCCGTGAGTTGTAGAGAAGGAAAGAAAAAATTTTGTTCATCCTTTCTTTGAGCCAAAACTAAGGAAGAAGGAGGATTTTTGCTTCATGCTTGGTTTGGAAGAGATCTAGAAGGAGATTTGGCTAAGTTTGCATCAAGATTAAGGTATGTATGAGGTTGTGTTAGGAGTTTCATGCATGTTTTGGTTGCTAACTTGATGTGCATGTTAGCCATGGCTCAAATCTTTGTTAAGCCATGGAAATGGTATTTGGCCAAAGTTGTTATGGTGATAAAGCCATTGCATGCTAAGTGTGAAGCTTGATGATGATGCATGCAATGATGGATTGTCTACTCTTGAGTAAGATTTTGAGCTTTCTTTTGTTTTATCATGATTGAAGTTGAAAAGGAGCATGATTGTCATATTCGCCATGATGCATTCATGAGCATGGTTCATGCTTCTTGCATGTTAGTTAAAATTTGTGTTTTGGATGGCTATGGACACCTTGAAATTCGCCATGCTCATATATGTATATATATGTTTGCACATGATGTTTTGGTTATGAAGGAAGTGATGAATAAGTTTGTTTAAAGAAGAAGATGTTGAAGAATAATTGTGAAATTGTAAGCACATTCTGCCTAGCACACATATGAGTGCTTGATGCTATATTGTAAGTTTTGAGCTACAATATGCAAAGCATTAACTAGTAAAATGCATGCTGTTTTGTGTGGTATTAAGTGCATAATTGGCCTCAACATGGACAAGTATATTCGGCCTTGGGTAGCCTATTGAAGGCCTTAGCTTTTCCTTGATGCTCGAATAAATTGTATTGAATTGCTTGATGTAGTATAAAATGTGCATGACCATTGTGTATTCAAGCTAAAGGGTGGCCATATGACCATTTAAATTCCTTGTCATATTCGCCATAAGCTAGCACAATGAGGTTTTGATAAATTGAATTTGTTTGAATTAGCTCAAGAGCTAAGAGGGCCACAATTGGACAAGGGAAGGAAAAGTAATCGAATAGCCGTAAAAGCCGCTCGACAACATCCGAGGTAAGTCCTCAAGAAGTGACCTTACTTGAATTATGTGGAATGAAATATGGATGTATTGATTATTGATTTATGTGTGTATGAGTATTCGAATGATACCCGGCTAAGTCCCGGCGATTATGTTAGTGATTATAATTGTGTTTGAGCCTTAGTAACGAAAATAAATATGTATGTCCAATGATTATTGATGTATGTGTGCATGAGAAATTGAATGATATCCGGCTAAGCCTCAAGACAATTATGCTGGAAATTATAACCGGTTAAGACCAAGGCAATTGTGCTAGTGGCTACATCCGGCTAAGACCAAGGCATTCGTATGAAGTCATTCTATCCGGCTAAGACCAAGGCATTTGTGCAAATCGTGATATCCGGTTAAGTCCCGTGAGGCCTTGGTGCGGGTTACCATAACCTGCTATGTCCCAAGGCGATTGATCGAGTAGCGACATCCGGTTAAACTCAAGGTATGTGATTTGAAAATTATAAGCTTGCTGGAAAATTTCAGCTAATGCACTTGTGAAATTTCCCAATGACAAGGTAAGTGCGGTGTGTGCTTATGCGCTAGGAGTAAGAGCGTGTGAATATCCGCCCTATGATGGAACGAGTTATCGGCCTTAATGAAGCCGTTATTTGTGTATGAACATAAGAGTTGGGATGGTAAAGTAAGTATGATTATGTGAATGTGCATTAATGAAATGATGCATTTAACTATGTGAATGTATTGCTGTAATTAGAGTTGATTATATTCCTTGAGACTTACTAAGCATAAAAATGCTTACTCCGCCGCTTTGGCTCTCGCTTTTCTAGATTTCGCCGATAGCAATCGGATTCGGATCGTTGAAGTCAAGTCATCCACACTATCAAGCCCCCATTTTGGTATAAATTCTTGGTTGAACTTGAAATGGCATGTATAGGACTACCCCTTGTTGGTTTAAATATGTTATGATGTATATGTGTACGGCCATGCGAAAATGGCTCGTAATAGTGAAGTATCAACTTAAACTATTTGCGGTTTGTATATAGATATATGGTGTCATGATGTGACTATGAATTGAAATGGGAATGTTGGTCACATGATCAGCCATTGGCATGGTTAAAATGATCATATGTGGACCTATGTAAGGCAAGACTAGTTGGTTCATGGAGACTACAAAATAGGTAAGACCTACCTTAAAAACAGATGCTGCCAGCTGCAGTAACGTGAATGTGAAAATCACCAAAATTTGTAGGAATGGTATTAAATAGTGAATCAGCTATGTAAATGAACATTGATGAGTCTATTTTCATATGGAAGAAACAAAATGGTCATAGGAGTTACATGTTAAGAGATATTAAAGCTATTGTGAGACAGGGCCAGAACGGTTTCTGGGTTCCCTGTCGCAACTTTAAAAATTTACTATAAATTATCCAGAAAGAATTAGGAGACATACCTTATATGTACAGATTCCATTTTGAGTCTAGTTTCATTAGAAACAAACGAAACCAGCATTAAATCCCTGTACAGAGAGATATTCAAGTTATACCGCGCGAAGGTCAGAGCAGTCGATCCTGTAACATGGGTGACTTTAACTAATAAACTGTACCAAT
Source organism: Gossypium arboreum (assembly GCF_025698485.1). Taxonomy (NCBI): domain Eukaryota; kingdom Viridiplantae; phylum Streptophyta; class Magnoliopsida; order Malvales; family Malvaceae; genus Gossypium; species Gossypium arboreum. Next base: position 117,456,617 of record NC_069079.1, on the reverse strand, counting down.
TGGCCTGACCAAAAATTTTAGAAATAAATCCATGGATGGATATATGAGTCTAAATTCAGGGAAAATTTACGAAACCAGTTTCCGAGTTTTGAAACTCGAGATATGATTTTTAAGGCGACAGTGACACAGTTTTTCCAGCCTGACTGGAAATGTCCAATGGATGGGCAAAACAAGTGAACTTGGCTTGCTAACCCCTCGTGTCCAACACCGGCGATGGTCTCGGGTTCGGGGTGTTACAGCCTCCACCACGTACTCAGAAGAAAGTTCAGGGTTTTCTTGGAAGATTGAATTATATTGCTCAGTTTATTTCACAATTAACCGAGAAATGTGATCCTATATTTCGTCTCCTTAGAAAACACAACCAAGGTACTTGGGATGAGGAATGTCAGGATGCCTTTGATAAAGTCAAGCAATATTTGTTAAACGCTCTAGTACTATCTCCACCTAGTCCAGATAAACCATTAATTCTGTACTTGTCGGTGTTTAGTAATTCCATGGGATGTATGCTTGGTCAACATGACGAGTCGGGAAGAAAAGAGAAGGCGATATACTACCTCAGTAAGAAATTTACAGAGTGTGAGATGAGATATTCGCCAATTGAGAAATTGTGTTGTACTTTAATCTGGACGACGCGAAGGTTAAGACAGTATATGCTATATCATACTACTTGGTTTATTTCAAAACTTGATCCTTTGAAGTATATGATGGAGTCAATAGCATTGAATGGGAGAATGGCGAGGTGGCAAATTTTGCTTTTAGAGTTTGACATAGTCTATGTGAGCCAGAAGGCTATAAAAGGAAGTGCGATAGTGGAATTTCTGGCTAGTAGAGCTGTAGAAGACTATGAGCCGTTGAATTTTGATTTTCCAAATGAGGAGTTGATGTGTGTAGCAACTACAGAGGATTATCCCTGGAAGTTGAGCTTTGATGGGTATCCAATGTGGTGGGAAATGGAATTGGGGCAGTCCTGGTATCCCCAAATGGTGATTATTATCCACTCACGTGCAAGTTGGATTTTGATTGCACAAACAATATGGTCGAGTATGAAACGTGCATCATGGGACTCCGAACGGCTACAGAGCGAGGAATAAGAACCTTGGAAGTATATGGAGACTCTGGGTTGGTAATTTACCAGCTTAAAGGTGAATGGGAGACAAGAGATCCTAAATTGATCAATTATCGAAAGGTAGTTTTGAGGTTACTTGAGATGTTCGATGACATCACTTTCAATTATATCCTATGAGACGAAAACCAGATGGCAGATGCTTATCAACCTTGGCTTCAATGATTAGAGTGAATAAAGAGGAGGAAAAGAGACCCATTCAGATGAGTATCTTTAAGGCTCTAGCTTGCTGTTGTAACATTGAGGAAGAAGAAAAGGATGATAATCCTTGGTATCAAGATATATTGCGATATGTGAGAGATCGTAAATACCCAGAACAGGCAACTGAAAATGATAAGCGAACTTTAAGGAGATTAGCTTGCGATTACGTTTTGGATGGGGACATCTTGTACAAAAGAATAAAGGACCAAGTACTGTTGAGATGTGTTGACGCCGTGGAGGCTAAGTTAATCTTAGAAGAAGTTCACGAGGGTGTTTGTGGGACGCACGCTAATGATTTCACGATGGCTAGACAAATCATGAGGTTTGAATATTATTGGTCTACTATGGAAGGGGATTGTATCAATTACGCCAAGAAATGCTATAAATGTCAGATCTATGGAGACAAGATTCATGTACCACCTTCACCTCTGCATGTTATGACTTCTTCATGGCCTTTTTCCATGTGGGGCATGGATGTCATTGGGCCAATATCACCAAAAGCTTCAAATGGGCAACACTTTATTTTTGTGGTCATTGATTACTTCACGAAGTGGGTAGAGGTTGCTTCTTATACAAATGTTACTAAGTCGGCTGTAAGTCGATTCTTGAAGAAAGAGATCATTTGTCAGCATCGGATGCCTGAAGGGATCATATCAGACAATGCATTGAATTTGAACAACAGAACGATAGCAGAAGTTTGTAGTCAGTTTAAGATTAAGCATCATAATTCATCTCTATATCGCCCAAAGATGAATGGGGCAGTGGAAGCTGCTAACAAAAACATCAAGAAGATAGTGGGGAAAATGACTGAAACTTACAGAGATTGGCATGAAAAGTTACCGTTTGCACTCTTAGCTTATCGAACGTCCATCAGAACTTCTACTGGGGTAACCCCTTTCTTGTTAGTTTATGGGATGGAGGCAGTGTTACCTATTGAAGTTGAAATACCTTCTCTTCGAATTTTATCGGAGATAAAGCTGGATGAAGCTGAATGGATTCAATCGCGGTATGACCAGTTGAACTTGATCGAAGAAAAGAGGCTAAAAGCTATTCGCCATGGTCAGATGTATCAGAAGCGAATGATGCAAGCTTATGACAAGAAAGTGCGACCAAGAGAATTCCACGAGGGGGATCTTGTGCTAAAAAAGATCCTTCCCATTCAGAAGGACTTTAGAGGAAAATGGATGCCGAATTGGGAAGGGCCATATGTCATGAAGAAGGCCTTCTCTGGGGGTGCATTGATCTTAATGGAAATGGATGGGAAGAGTTTACCCGATCCAGTGAATTCAGACTCAGTCAAAAAGTACTTTGACTAAAGGAGAGGAGAATCCAAGGTGAAAACCCGCAAAGGACGCCTTGAGTTTTCAAAAAAAAAATAGAGAGGCCAAGGTGAAAACTCGCAAAGGGCACCTTGTGACCAAAGGGGTTTTGAGTTGAAAACCCGAAAGGGCAGCTCAAATTTTGAAGAGCACACGGTAATCTTGCTATATCTGATTCAATAAAAAGCGAAGCGCGTTGCATATCAGGGCATCAACAAATTACTTTGAATCTTTTAAACACATGTTGAACTCAAGAAAGTCTTCATGGAACTGGGGTATAGACGCTCAAGCGGCGATATCTAGGGCACCTAACTTTTTTCTTGTATGCTATCTTTAGATTCTCTTTCTTCTCAAAGATAGGCTATCAAATTAATTTCCTTTGTATTTCTGACAAATTCATTCAAATCTAATTATTCTCAAGATTAAATTCATCTTCCATTATTCTTAAAGTATGTTGCATTAAAATAATGATAGATGAACTAAATAATTTTCACAAATGAAGTTTTGCTCATTACTCTGGAAATTTCTAGATAATACAAGAAACTAAAACAGAACAATTGTTCGAGGAATTCACGTAAGTGAGGTTTGAAAGAACTCAAGAAAATTCTTTCTTTAGTCCAAAATGATGATTGGACAAATCAAATGATTCGATCCTAGGAGAGCATCATTTTATAGACATTTTCAGTGGGTCATAGCATTTGAAGAATGGTACAAACCCATAGGCTGAGTAGGAATGATACTTCAAGAGAAATAAGGATAAACTTCGACAAAGGAATGAGTGGTGACGTCTGGAATAGGGGTCATATTCATAAACATTTTGCATTATAACAAGTTTAATTAGGATCATTCGACTCACTTAGGTCATGGCATCCTAATCATTAGGCACGAACTCATACACATTATACAGGTTATGTCCTTCAAGGGACAATGAAGATTGATGCGCCTTAACCCCCTAAGCAGTAGGGTAACAGGCTAAAGCATAGCAGATTTGACCTTCAGATGTTTATGCTAAAACAGATCCAAGATGATTTGGCATCTCTATATTGTCAAAGAACAAATTGAAGAAACAGATTTGGCATCTCCATATTCGACGGAGAGCAGATAGAAGACATAGCAGATATAACATTTGGATGTTTTCATATCGAAGTAGATCCAAGATGATTTGGCATCCTTGCGTTTACAAGGAGCAGATCGAAGACATAGTAGATCTAACCTTCGGATGTTTTCATATCAAAGTAGATCCAAGATGATTTGGCATCCTTGCGTTTACAAGGAGCAGATCGAAGACATATCAAATCTAACCTTCGGATGTTTTTATATCGAAGTAGATCCAAGATGATTTGGCATCTTTGTGTTTACAAGGAGCAGATCGAAGACATAGCTAATTTGGCTTTCACGTGTTTATGCTGAAACAGATCCAAGATTTGGCGTCTCTGTATTGTCAGAGAGCAGATCGAAGATAGCAGATTTGGCATCTCTATATTGTCAGAGAGCAGATCGAAGATAGCAGATTTGGCGTCTCTGTATTGTCAGAGAGCAAATCGAAGATAGCAGATTTGGCGTCCCTGAGGTTGTAAGGAGCAGATCAAAGATAGTAGATTTGGCGTCTCTGTATTGTCAGAGAGCAGATCGAAGATATCAACATGGCGTCCCTGAGGTTGCAAGGAGCAGGTTAAAGATAGTAGATATTGCATTCTTGAAGTTACAATGAAGCAAATTGATGCAATCATATTTATGGTCCAATACCTCTGAAGTTGCAGATAGGTTGAAGGCCATTTGAAGAAAGATCTCAAGATTGGGCCAGACCGGGCAAAATGGGTCCTTTTATAGTCTTTGCTCTATTACCGTTACACGACAATGAGCAAAGAGGGGTAGCTGTAGTAGCCCATTTTTGCCCGGGCCCGTAATTAAATAAATAAAAAACAAAAATTAAAAATAAAAGTTCATCTACATTCCATTTACAATAAACAGGCTTCAAGGCCTAATAAGCCCAAAACCCGCTACACTTGTGACCCAATTGGTCTAAACCCGATAGCCTATACCCCAGTTTAACCCAATACCCGTTTACAGCCTTAACCCAAAACATACAGGGCCCATATGGCCCAATTTGTTAACGGAAGACAGAGAGGCCTAGGGTTTCAGAAACCCTAGGCGCTGCAACCATCCCAAGCGTCACGCACTTTCGTCTCGCGCCATTTCAGTGGAGTTCATCAACGCCGTGACTTCGGCCTTGTATTATGCCACGATCAATGCGTGAATCAACGCCAGCGTATTCACTGATAGATTTTTCGCTGGTACCTGCAAAAAGGAAAACAACAGCAAAAGAAACAAGCATGGAAAGAAATCAAAGGATACTTTCCCAAAAATGTAACAGAGGGTTTTTTTTTATATACAAAAATACAGAAAAAAGATCAAAGAGTTAACTGAAGAACAGAGGTGGTATTTTTTTCCATTATTTATTTTGAATACAGCATGTAGTAAATACATATAAAGAATAGTAAGAGGGTTACCTTTTCGATTCGCTGCGAAAAAATAGACTTTTGAAAGTCCCGACCGCCGAATAAGGCGGATCTGACAGTGGCGCGTGGGCGCTGGGAACGAAGGCTCGACAGAGCTCCGAGGTCGGCCCCAAATCCTCTTTCAGAGGATTTCTTTCATTTTTTTTGAAAACCGGGTTTCAAAATGAATTTTAAGTTAAAATTTGGCTTATATAGCCTTATTAGAACGATGTCGTTTAGCTTAAAACAATAAGCTCCAAAACGGCGTCGTATCAATGCTGAGGATCCGCGCGTTGACCCGTGACTCGGGGAGGATCTGGGTGTTCTTGGAAAATAGGCTAATTGCCCAATTAGTCCTTCCGCATTTTTAATCCTTATAATTTCATTTTATTTTTATTTTAATTCAGCCCTAATCTTTTATATTTGTTCCAGTTTAATCCTAATGGCTATTAAAATCCATTCTGAAGAGCGACGTCGTTTTAGGATTAGGGCAAATTGCCCAGTGAGTCCCTTGTAGTTTTGAACACGTTCCAATAAGGTCTAAACTTTTTTTGTTATTTTAAAATTAGCCCTAGAACTTTAGTTTTATTTAATTTTAATCCTTTTAAATATTTTTTGCATAATTTATTTATTAAATACCTTATATATATTATTTATTTTTATAAATATTAGTTATATAAAATACTATATATTATTTTTATTTATATATTATCTATTATATTATTTTTATTATTATACATTTTATTTATAAATTATATTATACATTATATATTTTACTATATATATTATTCCTTACATTTTTTCTTTTTCAAAATTTTATTTAGTTATAAATTATGTATTATTATTCATTAATTGTGTAAATTTTAATTTTTTAAATTATTATTAAATAATAGTATATATATTATCCTTATTTATATGATAGTATTTTTATTTCATTATATTTTATTTATATATTTTATTACATATCATATTTTATTATATATTATTCGTTATAATATCTTCCTTTTATTATATATTATATTATATAAATTTTATTATATATATTTTTTATATTATTTTTCATATGGTTTATATTATTATACATTTTGTTTATAAATTATATTATACACTATATATTTTACCATATATTATTCCTTACATTACTTTTATTTTATTATAAAATATACATTATTTTATTTCTCATTAACTACATATGTTTTTATTAAATAAATATGTGTAATATTACTATTTAGTACATTATTTTTTAATATATATTAAGTTATTATATCCTATAACATGATTTATATATTAATTATTTTTTAAAAGGGTTCTCCTTTCTCATTCTTATATTATTCTAAATGTTTTTAAATATCTTTATTTTTATTTTAGTTGATGTGTTTATAACTTGCTTACTTATTTTTGTTTTCTTTTATTTTGATATTGTTTTAGTAGATTAAATTTTCATAGATTATTTGTTATTTTATGTCATTGTTTTTACATATTCGCATGAAATTAATTATTTATGTTAATTTAAGTTACATTTGCATAAAATATTATCATATATGTATATTGCAATTTATATTTGTTGTATTCATTATGCACTACATTGTATTTTGCATGTAACAATAATGCATGAACATTTATGTTATTTATGATAATATATGCATAAAATGATAATGTATATTGTGTAATTTATGCCATTATTTATTATTTTCTATACTATATTTGCATAAAATGATAAAGCATGTATTATGTAGCTAGGTTTATTTAATATTAATTTCTTGTAAAATGTAAAACACATCATTATTTTCAAAACAAAAAATATCTCATTTGATTCAAAAGGAATTTTAAAAAGAGGCAATGTTTTTGGTATTCAGGAACTCGGGAAGTAGTGCCCTAACATGCTGGGTTGCGATTTCTCGTTTGTCTGAATGTCTAAAAATATCCTTTTAAACGAGTTTCATAAATCACAAGATGATTTCAGTTACGAAAGTTTAAAGATATCATCTCCAATCATGCTGGATGTGATGTTTGTACTCTTTTGAAGCGAAGGAATCTTGATTCTTTTTAACTCAAAACGTTACGGTTTTAAAGGAAATCTCATTTCTAAATTCTTTCAAACTTCTGACATTAAGAAAAAATTATTCAATTTGGTACCAATTCTGGCGTTACGAGGGTGCTAATCCTTCCTCGTGCGTAACCGACTCCCAAACCTATTTTCTCGTAATTTCGTAGACCAAAACATTTTATAAAGTGATCCAATCACACTTTAAAAGGTTGGTGGTGACTCCCCTTTTTAAAATACCCTCCCCAATATAAAAAGAGGTTTCGACAATATCTTCCCAAGCATGAAGGTCTACATTAAAGCGTAATAAGCCACCGAGGGTTTTAGCAGCTAAAGGCAAACCGTTGCATTTTCTCACTATCTTCTCAGCAACTTCCTTTAGGCTTGGATGTCCTTCAAAGTCCCTTGCTCCCAGTGCATGTTGAGCAAATACAGACAAACAATCATCAGCTGACAAAAGCTCTAAGGAATGAGCATGCAAGGCACCCATTATTGATGAAACATCATGGTTTCTTGTTGTCACAATAATTTTGCTTTCTTGGGTCTTTGTTTTGAAAGGAGATTGTAAGATAGTCTAGTCATAATAATTCTCATTCTAGACATCATCTAAAACAATTAAGATTTTTTTCCCGGACAACTCCTTTTGTAACTTTTCTTGAACTTTATTCAAATCATTATCATTGCATGGCTTGGAAGTGACTGATTGCAAGATTTCCTTTGTTATTCTCAAAACATCAAAATCATCAGAAACGCAAGCCCATGCTTTGAGGTCAAAATGAGGTTGAATGGAAGCATCATTGTAAACAAGCTGGGCAAGGGTTTTCTTACCAATCCCACCCATCCCAACGATGGGAATCGCAAAATTTCTTTCGTCATCACTCTTCCGGAGTAAATCAAGAATTGTCTGTTTGTCTTTGTCTCTGCCATACACATGATTTTCAATCTCCAAAGAAGTAGGCTGCAGTCTTTCTTCTAGTCTTGTGGGTCTTTCGCAATCAGTCCTTCTTAACTCTAACTTGCTTCTCTGAGGTTCCAAATCTTTCAATTTGGCCGTAAGATCCCTTATCTTGGACATTATATCTCTGTTAAACAGAACATCATTGAATGAAGAAGGAATATTGAGTCTGGATTATTAGAATTTATAAAACAAATCTACCAAATTAAAAACATAACTAGATGCAGAAGCGTACCTGAATCCATGGATTCCTTGAAATTTTCTGGATCTTCGAGATTTGATCTTCCAAATTAGCACACAAGAAATTCAGAGAATATTTGCTCTCTCTTTCCTAATGATGGGATATTAGAAAAGATATCATGTGTATAATTTGGAGACCATAACCCTAATATTTATAACCTTAGTGTCGAAACCTCTTTTTAAAACGGGTTTTAAAAAAATGAAAACGGGAGTTGCCACCAATCTTTTAAAGTGTGATTGGATCACTTTATAAGACGTTTTGGTCTATGAAATTATGAGAAAATAGGTTTGGGAGTCTGTTATGTACAAGGAAGGATTAGCACCCTCGTAACGCTCAAAATTGGTACCAAATTGAATAAATTTGCCTTAATGTCAGAAGTTTGAAAGAATTTAAAAATGAGATTTCCTTAAAACTATAATAATTCAAATTAAAAAAAATCGAGATTCATTCGCTTTGAAGGAGTATAAATATCACATCCAGCATGATTGGACACGATGTCTTTAAACTTTCGTAGCTGAAATCATCTTATGATTTGGAAAACTCGTTTAAAAGGATATTTTAGATATTTAGACAAACGAGAAATCGCAACCTAGCATGTTAGGGTACTATTTCCCGAATTCCTAAATATCAAAACATTGCCTTACTTTTTTAAAAATCCTTTTAAATTATAATTTTGGTTTTAAAAGTAATGATATGTTTTACATATCACAAGGAATTAAATAAATCTAATTACAATATACATGTTTTATCATTTCATGCAAATATAGTATAGAAAATAGTAATAATGGCATAAATTACACAATATACATTATCACTTTATGCATATATCATCATAAATAACATAAATGTTCATGCATTATTATTCCATGCAAAACACCATATAATGCATAATAAGTACAACAAATATAACTTGCAATATACATATATGATAATGTCTTATGCAAATCACCATAAATAATTAATTTCATGCTAATATACAAAATAAATGATATGTAAAATTTAACCAACTAAACAATATCAAAATAAGAGAAACCAAAGATAAATAAGTAAATTAAAATGTATAAAAATAAAAATTAAATAGAAATAAGATATTTAAAAATATGTTGAATAATATAAGAATGAAAAAGAGAAACCCTCCTTTTAAAAATACATATAAGTTATATTATAGGGTACAATAACTATATAAAATGTACTAAGCATTAATATTACATTTATTTATAAAAATTTTAAAATGTATATAATTAATAAATAATAAAATAATGTATACTTTATAATAAAATAAAGGTAATGTAAGGAAATATAGTATAATATATAGTGTATAACATAATTTACAAATAATATAAATCGTATGATAAATAAAATAAAAATATATATGATAAAATGTATATAATATAATATATATATAAAAATATTATAAGGAGTAAAATATAATATGTAATAAAATAATATGAAAACAAATAATAAAAATAATATAACACATATAAATATAGTGAAATATATAAAATGTATATAAAATTTATAAGAAACATATATAATAATATAATATATATAAAATAAAAAATTATTATTTCTATACATAATTAACATTTTTAAAAAAATATATAATACATATGTTTTAAACAATATTTTAATTAATACAATATAAATAATACATATGCCATATAAAATAATATATAATATAATATAATAAATTTTCAATATTTAATAATTATATAACATACAATTTTAATATAAAATAATAATATATATTAAACAAACAATAAAATTCAAAATAAATAAATTTATAAGTTAAGGGACTAAAATTAAAAGCAATTAAAAATTTTGGGCAATTTTAAAAGTAAAAGAAAAATTTAGGCCTATTTAAAAAACACATTAAAATCGAGGGACTCATTGGGCAATTTGCCCTAATCCCAAAACGACACCGTTTCAACGAATTTAGTTTTAAAGCCACTGTAAGGACCAAATTGAATCAAAATTAAAATATTAGGGTTAAATTAAAAATAAATAAAATGAAATTATAAAGATTTAAAAATGTGGGAGGACCAATTGGGTAATTAACCCAGTCTTCGAAAACACGTGGATCCTCCTCGGGTAATCGGGTCAACGCGCGGATCCTAAGCCTTGAAACGACGTCGTTTTGTGTTTATTGAATTAAACCAAAACGGCACCGTTTCGTTTAGGCTATATAAATCAAATTTTAAGTTTGAAAATCATTTTTAAAGTCTGTTTAAAAAAGAAAGAAAGAAACTCTCTGAAAGAGAGTTGGGGAGAGGCTCTCGGAGTGTCACCAGACCTCCGTCCAGGGGTTCGCACGCGCTCACGTGCCCCCGTCATCTCCATCGCATACGGTGGCCAGAGGTTTAAAAACCACGCCTTCCAACGCCGATTAAAGGTATATCCCTTTCCTTTTTATTTTCTACAATATTTGTACGTATTTAAAGAGAAAAATAATAATCACCTGAATATTCTTTCTTGACTGTTGATTTTAGTATAAAAATGAGTTTTGTTTTTTTTTATTGAATCTCCCCCTTTACAAGTTACAAAGGAGGCTTTTATAGCCACTGTTTCTATTACATATTTTGGAAAGAAATCTTTTCTTTTTTCTATATTTGTTTTGTTTGTTTGCTGCTGCTTCTTTCTCTTTTTACAGGTGTTCGCGAGGAAGGTAGACCACCGGCGTTGATTTGGCCGTAGGCCACGGCCTGATTCAGAGCCTACAATCTCGGCTTTGACGATGGGTAACTGGAACGACGGGACACGAACAGACGCGTTGATTGAGGCGCAAAATGAGTCTGTTGTCGGCTACGATCTCGAGGAAACTTTGCGGCGCGAAACCTAGCTAGGGTTCCTCAGAAGCTGAAAATAGTTTGGGCCATTTGGGCCGATTAAGTCTTGGGTTACTGGGCTAGTTTAGGGTATCAGGGGTAGGGTGTAAATGGGTCTGCTGGGTAGTTCTGATTTTTGGGCCTACGAGCTATTGGTATTTGGGCTGATTATTGTAACTGGACTTTAATAAATAAACATTTATTTATTTTTATTTCTGGTTTTAAGGCCTGGGTAAATTTGGGTTATTACACTTAGCATATTACTTCTAATCAAATTCTAATTAGTCCATCATTAATTAGAATTTGATTAGAAGAGTATCTATACATATTTGACCCATACTTTATTTAATAATTAAAAGCCCAATAAAATTCTAACCAAATTAGATCACTTTTAATTTGGGCTAACCTATCATGATAGTAAATAATAACATGCAATTGTCCTTACTATATATGTGATGTCCAAATTTTCCAACAATCTCCCACTTGGACCACATATATATACTGATTACTTTATAACTACATGTCATTATATAACCTTATGAGCTCAAAATTTTACTATCATATCCAAAAGGTATTCCGAACAATCTCGTCCATTAATTATGTTAACATAGAACCAAGGTGACTTTCGTTACATATATCGCAACTAAATCTATCCATGATCACGTATATTAACACAACCAAATGACATAGATCAAGTATGGATGTGTAGCATGGAAATTACATGCAATATGATCTAAACATGTCTATTTCCAACTGGTCCTCTTTAGTGAGATCAAACCTTACCAAAATTAGAGTGTGAATAAACCAAATAAACTGTTTCCGCAGAAAATAAACTTAATATCTTTAAAATGAAAATGTGTCTATAACATAAAAGCATTTAAAAAATACAAACTCCCACTAAAACCAAATATCCTTTAAATGACATTACACCCATATGAGCAATGTGCTCTTATAAAACCTTAGGGGTAGTTCCTTAGTAAACTGATCCGCAATCATGGAGTTTTTCCTCATATGCTTTATAGACACCTAACAACTCTGATGTTTTACTTTAACAACCAGAAACTTAAAGTCTATGTGTTTTGACTTTGATGTGCTCTTGTTGTTATTGGAATAAAAGACTGCAATTTGTTTTCACAATCTGCACCTTAGTGACAAAATCTTGTATCCACATTCCATCAAAATCAAAGTCTATATACCTGATGATCTCTAACTGATTAGACCTCCGATATGTGAGCATGTAATCTTTAATTTGTTCTCTAAAAGTACCTTAAAACCCTTTTGGATGCTATCCAATGGTCCAAATCAGGGTTGCTTAAAATATCTACCTAACATCCCAATAATATACACAATATTCCAATGTATACAAACTTGAATGTACATTAGATTTTCCATTGCTAAAATGTAAAAAAAAAAAATCTAATGCATTTTTGTAATATCAAAATCATTCTTAGGGCATTGATTGAGACTATACTTATTATTGACAAGCAATATGTCATTAACATATAAAACCAAATATAGAACCTTACTCCCACTAAACTTATGGTATATACGATTTTCAATAAAATTCATCTCTAAACTGAATGAGATAATCATTTGGTAAAATCTGTAATATTATTGATGAGAAGTTTGCTTAAACCCATAGATGAAGTTCTTTGCAAATCATTAACTTTGCATCAGTAGACACAAAGCTTTCTAATTGCACCATATAAATGTATGATCAATATTACCATTGAGAAACCATTAACTTAATATTCATCTGATGTAGCTTAATGTTAAAATATTCCACTAAAGCCATTATAACCCTTTTTCTAGTGGACCTTTTTAATGACATTTATTCTTGAGGTTGTTGAGTTTGTTCTTCTGGAACAATTACCTCATCTTGAATAGGGAGTGGTTTAACATTGTCTTATTAAGGTTCTAGATTTACTTTTTGATCAATGATAGGTGAAAGAACCTAAACATCATCAAAAGTGATAGTAGGAACTGAGTTAAAATTCAATTCCTCCTTAAAAACAATGTATCTAACCTTATTTCTCCCTCCAAACTCAACATCCTAAAAGAATGTTGCAATTCTCATCTCAAAAAAATATTCCTAATTGTGGGATCGTAAAATTCATAGCCCTTAGATTGCTCAGTGTTTCCTTGACCCTTATACTTTATAGACATCAAAGAAGTTAGAAATGATGACATTTCAACCTTATCATTTTTAGCAAAAAGTTTCTCAATTTCGTCAAGAAAACCTTAGCCTGAGTAATCTTTTCAGATTTTATGCCCTTAAAGGCTTCTAAAATGTTGTGCTTCATGATCATTAGACTAAAGCAATTTGAACGATTTCACCTCTCAAATTCCCTTTTAACATAGGGGGTGCTTTCCGCAGTGAGAGGTGCATATTATTCTTCCCTTAGTGCAAGGTTTATGTCCATACAACCAAGCGCTATAAGTAAGTGCCCTTTTCATTCCTTAAAATTAGTCCCATTAAGCATGAGTATAAAATTTATATTAGCTTGTGGAAGTAGAATATGAAGTAGCTGAATATAGAACAAAAAATAAATAAAAAGCTCACATCAATATTCATAAGTAAACAATAAATTCAGGATAATGGCTAATCCCATCTCAAGATACCAAACACAACATTAATATCAAGTCTTTGGACAATAATATTAACAGTAAGCGGTACCCTTGTTGTAGCAATCAAATATTGACAATAAACTATGTCAAACAGTGAATTAATCTTTGGACTAACTTATTGCTCACATAAAATACCTTATAATTGTCACACATTTATCACCACAGATGTCATTGTAATTCTGCCAAATATTAACTTGCCTTTGGGTCAATTAATAAACACATGAATCACAAAAACATATAATCATCTTAATATTTCAAATAAACTAATCTACACAAAAGAGGTCACTTTTGCGGTATTTTGTTTCAACTAATTTATTTAAAATATTTGACATCCTTAATTAAAAGCTAAAATCTGAATTTATTTGATTCAAAATATTTACCTTAATTTTATCTTTCAAACAAATTAAAAGATAATAATATATATTTATATATATTTATCCCAAAACAACATACAAATGATGTTGGCAAATAAAATAATAGCTGAATAAATCAAAATAACCTTACCTAAAACTTTAAATTTAAACTAAAATAATCTGAATAAAGGAAAACCTCATATCAAGATATCGGACACTCCATTAATATTTCATCTTTGGACAAAATATTAACTTGTAAGCGATATCTTGGTGAAGTAATCAAACATTGACAATAAGAACATATCGAATAATAAATCTTCCAAATTAACACACAAGAAATTCAGAGAATATTTGCTCTCTCTTTCCTAATGATGGGATATTAGAAAAGATATCATGTGTATAATTTGGGGACCATAACCCTAATATTTATAACCTTAGCATATTAGTTCTAATCAAATTCTAATTAGCCCATCATTAATTAGAATTTGATTAGAAGAGTATCTATACATACTTGACCCATACTTTATTTAATAATTAAAAGCCCAATAAAATTCTAACCAAATTAGATCACTTTTAATTTGGGCTAACCTATCATGATAGTAAATAATAACATGTAATTGTCATTATTATATATATGATGTCCAAATTTTCCAACATGGATCTCTTACTTGAGCTGCCTCGACGTTCCATCATCAGATTGCGCCTATCAATTTGGGTTGCAAACTCGTCCAGAACATCCTCCACATCGAATGCCAAGTTTTGGAGGTCGATCAACCAGTCTTTCACCAGCTGCTCTGTCATCTGTCTCTCTTCAGCATCATCAAGCACCCTACGGATCTGCTTCAGTTCCTTCTCCAAGTTCTGGATCTCCTCAAGAACCCTTTTTTCAGTAGCGAATTGCAGGAGCTCGGATGAGGCCAGCTTCTCAAGGGAAAAGTCAACGAGCTTGGAAACAATAACTTCTTTTATAGCGGACAAGGCTTCAAGAAAAAGCTTGGTTGCCATCTTGTAAGAGAAAAGAGCAGAGAAAGGTTTTAGAAAGGAGTGTTGAGCAAAGGTAGAGATGGAAGTGAATTATTTGATTGTAGGTACTGAAAAACACAAGTGCTATCTTGCTTTTGCCCCTTGATTGGGTACACAAATAAATTCTGAAGAAAATGGCAGCACTTTTCGTTGAAATTTCTACCCTAAACAGTGGGAAGTTTGGAGGTGACAATAATAATAATTATAAACAAAATGTTAAAAATTTCGACTTTAGTTATTACTTCTTTTTCTTATTGCTAGCTTCATTCTTTGTGATTGTCATTTGTGATTTTGTTCCTTCTTCGGTTGTGCTTATTGCGTTATAAGATTGTGGCTTTATTTTGGTTGTGGTTTTATCTTTCGGGTGGAACTAAGAGCTGGCACCTGTTTTATTTCTCTAAAATAGAAAACTTAAAATTTAAATTTTTTATAATTTATAAAATTTTTAAATTTATAATGATAAAATTATATTTTATCCCTTAAATTTTATAAAATTTTGATTTAATCATTTAAGATAAAATGTATGAAAATGATAAAATACAATTTTACTTATCATAACAATATTTAATTTAATTTTGATTAAAAAAGTATTTTACTTCGTCTCTACTTATAAGGTATAACCCTCCATTTTTGTAATTAATTTTGCGTGCCTCGCTTTATGGTATTAGAATTTGGGTGTTTAATGCCTGGGTGCCGAGAGCGGGTCGGGTCTTTTCTGTTGCTTTATTTGTGAAACACTTCTGTTTGATGAGGCCGCATTTTTTACCACTGGGTACTCGTGTTCATGAGTGTTTTTTTTTTTACATGATTGAATTTCCCTTTATTGTTATATTTTTCATATATTTTTATTTTATTATATTTTAAAATATTATAAGTTTTTATTTTTATAATTTTATATTAATTTTAATATTTTAAATCATTTTCATTTTTAACAATTTTATATTTTTATGAAAAACTATTAAATTAAATCAATAATTGACACATGTCGCAATTTGATTAGTCCATTAATTTATTTTAATGGTCAACATAATCAATAATAAAAATCGTTAACGGAGGGTTTAATTGATTTTTTTTTGTTAACAAGAAAGGCTTAATTAGGTGCGAATTTAATATAAATATTTATTTGGGTATGAATTTAATACAAAACTTAATTATTTTTTTTTGTATTTTCTTAAAGAGTTTTTTTTTTTTGAGATATAAGCTTTATCTATAGTTATAATTGTAATTATATCTGTAATTATGTTTGTAAGTTTAAAAGAAAATTAAAATAGTAAATAAATAGATAATTTATTTTTGAAAAAGATAGTTAGATGATTTATGATTGTAATTATAGGATAAATTATATCAATAGTCACATAATTATTAGTGTGTCACTATTTTGGACACCAATGAATGATTCAACTCCAAAATTTTTTAATTTACTCGTTAACATTATATATATGTGGCCTTTTAAATCCAGTTTTGGGAAATCCTGGATGTGGAGATGGGTGAGAGAGGAGGGCAGTGTGACTCCTATATCTCATATTGAGGAAATGACACTGCATCTGGACACCCATTTGATATGTAGAGAGATTTAAGACAAGTGAGTTTATGCAAATGCCTCTCAAGTATTGTCTTCTGGAGATTGGGTCCACCAATTGTAAGCGATGTGAGATGGGTAGGAATCCCCTCTTCCAGAATGGATGTCACATTTGGACAATCGCTTATTTCTAAGTTTTTTAGAGAGTTGAGACTGTGCATATTCCCAGGCAAAGCTTGGAGACATCTACAAGAGCGAAGGTGGAGCACTTCAAGGTTTTTGCTGGGCAAACCATGCTAAGGAAATCAAATTTGAACAATTAATTATCCATATGCTCTTGCAATGCTTGAGCTTGTTCAATCCTTGAGGTAAACCCTTAAGCATATCACATCCATCAATAAAAATAGATTCAAGAGAAGAGTTATATGGACTCTGGCTTTGGACACACTTATTTGAAGTTCTTTCAGTGTGGAGGGCAACTCACTTCTATTTATTCTCTTTAGAGATTCACACCAGAAAATACGCAATTTCTGTCTCTGTTTTCTCTCCTTCAACATTAACAGTCGTACACATAAACTAAGTAATACAAATCAATTCATAATGACAAGAATATTTTACAAACGGATATTGACAAAAATTTTAACCACCATTCCGTTGAAGTTAAATCAATATAGATAGATACTTATTATTATTTAATAATATTAATTATTATATTTTTGATAACCATTGTCACCAAACTTCCAAATAAAAAAAAAAGAAAGCAGTTAAAAGTGTCCACAATTAAAACTACAAATATATTTCCCAATTAAATTTGGGGATTTGACTAAGAATAATAAATTAATTAAGGAGGCAATCAGAGATAAGGAAAATGGCAATGGATGTGCCCACTATTTTATAGAATGTTTATTTTTAGTTGCTTATTATTGCTAATGAAGAAGCTTTTCATTGTTTAATCAAACAATTTGCTTCTTGGCCTGAAATCTCGATGAAATTCCAATGATTCCTTAGCTCCATCTTTGCATTTTGTTTATATTTTTTTTATTATAGTACAAAAAATAATTAATAAGCCAACGAGTTATTTTGTTAAGTAGCTCAGCTTTTGATAGATTATTTTAAATTTTTATATTTGATTTTAGGGTAGGAATATAAATTTTGTTCACAAAACTATCTTCTTTTTGGTTTTTGGGTAAAATCTAAATAACAAACGCAATTAGCACAACTCAAATCCACATCATACTTGAGATGGTGAATACCTTTGACCATCATACCATCACATGGAATTCTTACAAAATTATCTTTAATCATAAATAAATATCAACAAAGACATAAATGATAACTATGGAAAAAAAGAAATTTGATGCAAAATGTCGAGGACGATGATAACAACAATAATAATTATGTTAAAAAATTTTGACATCAGTTATTGTCTCTAGTTCGGTGTTATTTGCGACTTTGTTCCCCCTTTAGTTGCTTATTGCTTTAAGATTGTGGTACTTTGATTGATCACCTTTGGGCTTATAAGGTATGACCCCTCTCTTTGTTCTAATTATTTTTGCATGCCTTGCTTTGTGGTATTAGAATTTGGGTGTGTTGTGCCTGAGTGCCGATAGTGGGGTCTTTTCTGTTGCCCTATTTGTCAACCACTTTTGTTTGATGAGGCTCCATTTCTGTACCACTAGTGATATAGCATGACTGCTTTTTTTTTTTTTTTTTACATGATTGAATTTCTCTTGCTTGTTATATTTTTATAGATTTTTTTTTGTTTTTATTGTCTTTTATATTAATTTTATTTTTTAATTTTAATAATTTTATAATTTTTATGAAAAACTATTAAATTAAATCAAAAGTTAAAATGTGTCATCATTTGATTAGTCCGTCAATTTATTTTAAAATCAATGTGGTTAATAATAAAAATCATCAACAAATTAACGAATGGGCATAATTGATTTTTTTTATTAACAACAACTGGGGCTTAATTTGGTGCGAATATAATATAGGGCTTGATTGATTTTATTTTATTTTTCATTTTCTTAAGGACTTTTATATATATAAACTTTATTTATAGTTATAAATATAATTATATTTATGATTATATTTCTAACTTTAAAAGAAAATTTAAACAATAAATAAATAGATAACTTATTTTGGAAAAAAATAGTAGGATGATTTAATTATAAGATAAATTATATTATATTAATAGTCACACAATTATCAGTATATCACTATTTTGGGCACCAATGACTTAACTCCACATTTTTTTATTTAGTCACTAATATTATAGACATTTGGCCCTTTAAAATTTATAATTTGTAAGTTAGTATAGTAAAATTATCATTTAATCCCAAATATGATAAAATTTTAATTTAATCTTTTTAAAAATATAAGCTATTAAAATAGTGAAATTACCCTTTTAACTCTAAGAGAAATATATATAAAAAAAAAAACTTTCTCAACTTTGTACCTACAATCCAACTTCTCCCTCAGGAAAATTGAAAAATTATAATTTTTTATATAAATTCATATTTGATTATATCTTTTATAATTTTTTATAAGATTATATCAATTTTAATATTTTTAAAATATTTTTATTTTTAATAATTTTATAATTTTTATGGGAAAATATCAAATTAAACCAAAACCGACATATGTCATCATCTGATAAGTCCATCAATTTATTTTAACAATCGACATGATCAATGATGAAAACCGTTAACCAATGGAGCTTAATTAATTCCTTTTCTATTTTCTTAAGGTTGATATATAGTTTGCCCTTGAATTTGTCCCAAAGTTCCTAGTTAGTACCTAAACTTTTTCTTCAACCTAGTTGATTTATGGACTTGTATTCTGTCACACGAGTTGGTACCTTTGCATTAACACCGTTAATTTGTCCAACGTGACATTGATAGTCAATCCGATGGTGACATGTGGCAGCCCCTCAACATGCCATGTGGTAAACATAAATAAAAAAATCTTTAAAATATATATATTAATAAAAAAGGTATAATTTTTTCTCACAAAAAATAACTTAGACAAATGATTGTCTAGATACATCTGAGCCTAAACCACCCTTTGTCTAGATTCATTCCATATATGGTTTTAGTAAGTTTATATATTTTAGATTTTAATAAAATATTAGGTTATTATTATTATTTTAAAACTAAAATATATAAAATTTTAAATTTTTAAATATATAAATTAATAAAAAAGTATAAAAATATTTCCCATCAAGAATGAATTGAACACGTTATCCAAATTTAAAAATATTTTCCATCAAGAATGAATTCTAATACGTTATCCAAATTCAAATGCATCTAGACACATTGTCCAAATTAAAACGTACTTAGACAATGTGTCTAGATTCGTTCTAAATGTATTTTTAGTGATTTTAGATATTTAAATATTTTTATAAATTTATATTTTATATATTTTCAAAACATTAATAATTTTAAAATTGATATTTTATCAAATAAAAAATGTATTAAAAATACATCTAGAATGAATATAGACAAATTGATGCTATTTTTCAAGGTTTTTCTTGACCTGAAAAAATAATTTTTATTAATTTATATATTTTTAAATATGTTTTGTTTTATTTATTTATTTATATTTGTCCCATAACATGATAAGAGATTACTACGTGTCATCATAAGATTAACTACTAAGGCTATATCAACACAAACTAACTATGTTAGTGCATAAATACCAATCTATATATGACGGAATACTTTGGATACCAACTAGGTCTAAAAGGTTTAGATACCAACTAGGTAATTTGAGACAAGTTTAAGAGACAAATTACATATTAACTCTTCTAAAACTTCTATAAATTTAG
Source organism: Gossypium arboreum (assembly GCF_025698485.1). NCBI lineage: Eukaryota > Viridiplantae > Streptophyta > Magnoliopsida > Malvales > Malvaceae > Gossypium > Gossypium arboreum. The sequence continues at coordinate 117,436,056 of NC_069079.1, read as the reverse complement.
CCCTTTTAACTTTATGTTATGTATTTTGTAAATTAAGTCTTATTCTAGAAAATAGAAAATTAAAAACTTTCATAGGATAGAAAAATGTATTTAAAAATTATGTTTCTATAAAATAGATAAAATATATTTAGAATAAAAATATTATAATTGTAAAAAAAATCTTTTTAGAACAGTGCCGAAAAGACCCTAGGTGAAAGAAAAGTAAGATAAAATCTTTTTGCTTTTTGTTTTTCAAACTACTGGTGTTGTAAGCCAAAAATCGTGTAGTTTTTCATAATGAGAAATTTCCTGATTTAAGAAAGGTTGAAATGCACTCTTTGTGGGTGGAAGTTGTTGTAAATGTTTTATCAATTTAATTAATGAAGATGTTGGGTTGAATAATTTGAGGCATGTTTATAAGGGTATTTTATCGTATAGTATATTTTCTATGATTCAATAATTTTTTAATTATGAAAATGGAAATAAAATTTAAAATATATTATAACACAAAATACTCCGTATATTCAAAAGGAGGAGAGAATGAGTTGAGAATTCTTGGGTGTGTAAAACAAAAATGAGTCTTGGTATTATAGAAATTTCACTAATTAAAAGTATGTGAATTGGATTAGTTAAAATAATTTGAAAATGGTTCAATGAATTGAGTTAAACTATTTTCAACTTGACTAAATATAGGTATTATAAGTTAAATTATTCAGTTTTTTGAGACTAGAAAAAATTAATAAAAAATTCAAAAAACAAAAGGGGCTCAAATGTATGTATTACACTAATCTTTTGATTCCAATGCATGAGTCCACGCTTTCAACTTAAATCTTACTAGTTCAATCAAACATAATAATTTATAAATAAGTGTCTGAGATTTGAATGTTTTAAAATATGTGGCACAGCAGTTAATTCTCATATTTGTTTTTCCCTTTCCAAGCAGTTGCGGAGGAAACAGAGGTTTAGGCGTTTCTTACTATTCACAGGCATTGCTAAATCACGCCTACTCTAGATAAGTTTAGGCTTTGTGGTTTGCTAATCCAATTCAACTGTTTAGGTATTTTTTCTTGGATCTATCAATCAGCCCAGGACTTGATTAAATAAGAACAATAGTGGACAAACTTTCATTAAGATTTAATTTCCACAGTTAAGGCAGTTTTCTGGTGAAACCAAATTTTGTATGATTTCTTGTATATAGATGTTGGTTTTTTGGTCGATACCAGTTAGAGTTAGTATTGAGGATGAACACTATATATTTATTTAATATTTTTTAAAAATTTATGTATTTTTATAAAAAAATGAATTTTAAATTCTTTTTGAATATTTTGTTTTATTTTTTTGGAATTTTTAGAATAAAAAATAAATTAATGTCGATTTGATAGTTAATGTCGGAGATTGAAGAAGAAACTTCGGATTTAGTTTACAGATTGGTGTTGGTGGTGCAAACGAAAAATGTTATACAACAATAATTTTAACAACCCAATAACTTAAATTGAAAAATTCAAATAGTTCAATGACCATTTTGTAACTTTTTGAAATTAAGTAACCAAAACGTAAACTTAATAATAATTTAGTGACCTTAGTTACAATTAGTTACAAATGAAAATGTACAGATAATCCAAAAATAATGTCACTTGTTATTATGCAAGAGTTGGCACTTGACACTATTCATAGTGATCAATTATGTCTCTTGTCACCGAATATTATACCACTTAATTAATAACAAATTGTCATAATTATTCAAATAAATACCTATTGAATAATTATGTTTATATATGGATAAAGATATAACTATCCATTTGGATAGTTATGTTCCTATGAAGAGACATGAACCTCTTATAAATAGGAGAGGAATTTCATTTGTAGGATATACTCAAAAACATAGAAACCATGTTTCTTTCTATTCTCCCATCATATTTTATATTCCTTGATTATTCTATAAAGAGTTACTGTAGAAATTCTTTAGAGAAATTGATATCCTTACAATGCTTCACTCAATGCTCAATGGACTGTTTCCGTCAGTATAAAGCGTAGACAGTCATTGGGCTTCAAGGTTCATTTGCTAGTAACTCTTTTGCATACTATAATATAAATAGGGGTGAATAGAACCTTAAAGAAAGTAATATTGATACACACCTTGAAGCATTCATTAATTTATCATAAGTTTATTTTTATCCCCACACATCAAAAATTTTAAGGTTCTATTTCACAATTTATGAGAAATTAAAGAAGGCTTGTCTGTACATCACGCATTCACATGCCACTATAAGCATGGTACTGTAAGGATGGATATCAACAAATGTAATTGCATGAAGGTTAGTGATCTTGTCAAATTTTGATTTAGAAGAAATCTTTCTTACAAGAAAAAGTATATCAAATTTATTATTTTACTCTTATTGCATAATTAGATTTCAATTGTCATGTGTTTATTGAATTGCATTATGTAAAAGATGTAAGTGTCTCATGCATCAGTTACTTGACAAAAAGAAACTCAAATGCTAGTTCATTGTATGCATGACTTTTTGAGATGCGTGATTATAATTAATTGATATAAAATTATATCATATATACCATGCAAGAAAGAAAGAAAGAAGATGGAATGAAAATGCATGTTTGGGAAATGGTCTATTAATGGATCGAAAAGTTACTTTCATTTTGAATGGTGATGGCATTGTTCAAAAATTGGGTGAACATGCTTCTATTCAACAGAAGCATTATGGCCATTCGGGTGAGCTTTCCCAAATAAAAAAAGTTGCATCACTTGATCCAACAAATATTTTTAAAAGGTTAGACGAATGATTTTCGGAAACCAAAAAATCCAACTTAAAAAGTAATTTTTTTTAAAGAATCACTTAGGCACCTATTTATGCTTTATAAATAGAAAATAAGTTTGGAGAATTGAAATATAACTCATTCCATCTAATTTGTGAGTAAAACTCTTTGGTATAAAAAGTATTCTTTTTTTTATATATATTCAACTTGAGATATGAAATTATTTGTTTATTCAAATCATGATATTAGAAACTAGCATTTGGATGATATTGACGAGACATTATTTTTATTGCTAAAATGAAAGTTTGTAGATAATCATATAATATAAATAATTTTGGCTGTTGTTAAACAACCATAAGCTAAATGGGTTTTATAAATGATTGCATATTTTTTATTCTATGCTATAAAGTTTGGACAAGAAGTGGTTTTGACTGTAAATGAAATAAGTCATATACATATATGTATGGTTAATTTTTCTAGTCAATATAGAATAGTGGAAATCATTGACATATATAATAAGATCACTGTCGAAACCATCCCTCGATAAAAATTTTAGGTTTAAAAAATGGGGGGAATCGACTTTTGAAAAACAAAAATATGGAGTCGCCACCGATCTTTTGTTTTTGGTGTGATCGGATCACCTAAGAATGAGGTTATTTTAATAAAACATTTTAGTTTACTAAAACAAAGATTTTGGTCTCACGAATTTTGAGAAAACGGATTCGAGTCGGTTATGCATGAGGAAGGATTAGCACCCTCATTACGCCCAAGATTGGTACCAAATCTATTTAATACTGTCCTTGTGTTTAAATTAAAAGTTTGTGAAATGTGGTTCCCTTTATAACGTTTGAGTAGTCCGAGTTGGTTGCCAAACTTCCTTGTTTCGACGTCTGAAAGTATATAATTTGAGAATTACAGAAGGATAATCAACTATTTAGTCCAACGAAAAATCGAAACCCAACACAGTAGGGTACGAATTCTCGAATTTCCAAATATTGACCATTGCCTTACTTTATAAAATACGTGTGAAAATTCCGAGGAGATATTCAATTATTTTGGACAAATGAAAAAGCGCAACCCAGCACGATAGGGCTCGATTCTCAAATTGCCAAACATTGAACATCGTCTTCGTTTTTAAGCAATTTTTTAAACATGAATGAGAAAGTAGAGGAATGTTCGATCATTTTGAGCAAACCATAAACCACAACCCAGCACGATAAGGCATGATTCTCGAATTGTCAAACGCTGAATATTGTCTTCGTTTTAAATATTTTTAGAAGATATGAATGGAATTTTGAAGGGAAGCCCGATTATTTTGAGCAAACGCAAAATTGCAACCCAACACGTTAGGGCACGATTCCGCGAATTGCCAAACATCGAACCTCGTCTTCGTTTTGAGGAATTTTAAAAGGTGTGAGTGAAATTTCGAAGTGATATTCGATTATTTCAAGCAAACGCTGAATTGCAACCCAACCCGTTAGGGCACGATTCCGCGAATTGCCAAACATCGAATCCCGTCTTCGTTTTGAAGAATTTTTGAATGAGTACTTAAAACATGTTAATTCAATTTGAAGTAAAATGACATTAATCATAAAAAATTTGGGTTTTATAAAACCACATTTCAAAAATCAGGGGAAACGATGATATGGGGTAAAAGGCACGTAGGATGGTACGATGCTTGATGAATAAGAATATCAATCTACTAGCAGAATAAGCAATTAAATATAATTAATCTAAAAATTATGACCTAATTTCAATCACGTATGAATAACAATTGACATATCGATAAGATGAATACCATGTAATAATAACATATGCTATAATATAAAACAACCAACAGAATATATACGAAACAAAATAGAATTCGAAATCAAAGTAGTATAAAGCGATGTCGAAACAAAAAAACGACCTAATGAACCAAATATTTATACGACTCATGAATTAATGAATTAATGCATTTTAGAATCTATTAAAAACAAAAACTATAAATATATACTTAATCATTTAAAATACATATTATAAAATCAATGTCTTTATCGAATATCATATTAAAACATCAAGTAATATTGGTCTAAAAAGGGATTTATAGTACGAACCATTCAAAATATGTGTAGAATATTTTACAAATGATAATAATAAAATGTATCATATGATGTAGTCTTTAAAAACATAATGGTTCCATAAATTATATGTATATATAATTTTAAAAAGAAAAAAACATAATTACTTGTAAAAGCATAGAAATACAATGCATATTTAAATTAATTTTATAATAACTTAGATAATAGTTTTAAGAACGTGCTCATATATATATAAAGAAAACTACGTATATAAATACATAAATTTAATAACATAAATATGGATTAAGCATAGGCGTTAAGAAAAACATATATCTACCATAATAATTTAAAAGCTATGTTATGAGAGATTATACAATAAAATATGAGAATATGTATTTAAAAGAAACTATATACAGCATAATGTAAGATTAATAATGTGCATAAAAAGGTAACCTTATTATAAAGTATATATAGAGAGAGAGAGAGTTTAAACCAAACAAATCTAAAAGAGAATAAATAGATAGATATATGTATGTATAGTTATGTATATAGGTATATATATATATATGGGATAATGTTATACAAAAATTAAGAATGAATTTAAAAGACATTATACTGAACAAAATAACATAAAGTTGATAATACACATATGATAAAATGCACTTTATTATAAAATATATATATATATATATATATGTTTGTACAATGACGTATGCCAAAACACAAAAAAACATTTATGTAAAACAGTGTATAAAATATGGCAGTATAATTATTGAGAGAAGAATAAGCCAATGTTACATAATGGTAAACACGAATCAAAAGGAAAAAAAAATGAAAAAAATGAAGGAGAAACAAGTTATTTGAAATCAAATTTAAGTAATAAGAATGGTTTACAAATGAAATAGTTAAAGGGACCAGTATATGAGGCGCCCGATTATGCGAGGATCCGAAATGGGAATATCCCCTAGTCCAAAACGCAGCACTACCATGGGCTAAATTGAAAATGCGTGCAAATCAAGGAGCTAATTAAAAAAAGGGCCCAATTGAACGTGCATACGAAAGGGGGGGACCTTTGGCACAAATTTCCCTTTTAGAACATAAAGGCGCCGTTTCTTTAATGGTTAAAGCTCTCCATTCCATTCATTTTCCTTCCCCAAAACTCAACATGAGTTGAAACAAATAAAAAAATAAAAGGAGAGACCTTTGCTCTGTTAGGGTTCGTCTATTATGCAGCCATTAGACCACCATCAGCTTGGTGGCTAGTGATGCGGATGACGATTAACTTTCACCGGCAGGAGCCTCAACCCCGAAGATCCGGTAACCTCTCTTTCTCCTTTACCCTTTTCCCTTTTTTAAAAAAAAAAACTTAGATCCTATACTATTCTTAAAAAAGAAGCGAACTTAAAAGATTTGATTAAAATTTTAACGCCGTTCGATCCTCACCCACATCCAAGCGTTTTTAGATGCTTGGGTTTTCATCGGTGTCGATTCGGGTTACCCTTATGTGTTCATGCCAAGTTTGCGAACCCCCTCAAGAGAAACTAAAAGAAAATAGATCTGGAAAATCACTTTTTTTTCTTTGTATTGCTTGTATATCTCGCCTAAAATGTGTAGGCGTTCGTATTCTTCATTTTTTTTTGTCCGTATTTTTATTCTTTTGGTTGCATACCCCCTTACAAAGATTGAATCGTTGGCTTTATAGCCGGCAAGAAAAACAAAAAAAGAAAAATACAAAATATTTTCCTATTGGCTGCCATTCTTATTGTTGTTCTTTGTTTCTTTCCACAGGTACAGGTCTGTTGGCATGCGCACGGGGTATGGGTCTAGGCTGGAGCGGATGGGGGTACAGAGGCGGTACGGAGGCCGAGGATGCTGAGGTGCAAACACATGCTGCTAGGGCTTCAGTCTTGGTTTAGTGTTCTGGGCCTATCGGGCCTTGTAAGTTTGGGCCAAGTTTTGAAATCGGGCTTAGGTTTAACTGTTGGGCTGTGGGGTATTGATTTGGGTTTGTATTAGTGTTTTAATTTGGGCCAAAGCCTGATAATAGACTGTTATAAGGTTTAAGTTTTAGTCATGTAATTGGGCTTTGATTGGTTATTGGCCTGTGGACTATTGTGATCATTTGGACTTTGGACTGTTAATATTTATATTTAATATTCATTTTTTTTATGTTTATTTGGGCCGGGCAAATTTGGCCCACTATAGCTGCCCCTCTTTGCTCATTGTCGTGGAACGAGAATAGAGTAAAGATTATAAATGGGCCAATTTTACCAGGGCCCGCTGAGCTTCAACTTCTTGGTGCTTCTTTTCTTCAAGTAGCTTCAATACGCTCCACTGCAACTTCAGGGAGACATGGTTCGTGTGTTTTTTTTATCCTGCTCTACTGCAACTTCAGAGAGATAAGGATTATGACTTTGACTTTGCTCCACTGCAACCTCAAGGAGACAAAATCTTGCAATATTCGGCCTGTTGTCCTACAACTTAGGGGGTTAAAGCTCGTTTTCTCTGATCTGCTCCCCTGGAGACGAGATCTGCAATCGTCAGCCTATTCTACTACAACTTTAGGGAGCTAGGGTGATGGCTTAAATCTGCTCCACCACAACTTTAGGAAGCTGAGATTCGTCGTCTTCGGTTTGATTTTTTTGTCAATACAGAGACGCCAAATCTGCTATCTTCGATCTGCTCTCCGCCAATACAGAGATGCTAAATCTGAGACCTTCGATCTGCTCTCTGCCAATACAGAGATGCCAAATCTGAGATCTTCGATCTACTCTCCGCCAATACAGAGATGCCAAATCTGAGATCTTCGATCTACTCACCGCCAATACAGAGATGTCAAATCTGCTATCTTCGGTCTGCTCTCCGCCAATACAGAGATGCCAAATCTGTTATCCTCGATCTGCTCTCTGCCAATACAGAGACGCCAAATCTGCAGGATTTACCAATGTCGCCATACTATCTTCTAAAGACATGACGTGTAAAATGGGTTTCCTGTATCTATGTATGTCAAATAACTAGGATGCTATGATCGAGATGAATCAAGTGTTCCTAACTAAATGAATGATTATGAATGTAGAAATGTTATGAGAGTGGTTTCTTTTTAAATACTTAAGGCATCGTTGCTCATAACTCGTCCGGGTTCCATCATTGATGTGCTATCGCGTCTTCTTACTTAGCCATTATCTCTGACAGAAAATTTGAAAAAATAGTCCTAATTTGGATTTCTCTTTTTCCAATATTTTCCAACTTGAGCCCGGTTAGTCCTGAATAGTGGCCCTGTTTCAGGTCCTTGTACTATTTAGAGACTTTCCAGAGTAATATGCATAACATCTTTTGTGTGAATATTACATGTTCAAAAATCGCGATTTCAACAAAAATGCTCGAAACAGATTATCATAATGGACCGATGGAATTTTATTAAGCAAAATTTGATGTGAATACATAGGATAGCGATTCTGATAAGGTGTAGAAAAGGGTGCCCCAGATATCGCAACACGAGTTTCACTATTCTAATTTCTCAAAAGCTCCTTCGAACCAAATGTGTGTTCAGGAGATCCCGTGTATTTTGTTGATGCTCCCAGGTGTAATGTTCTTCTGTCTTGTTGATTTTGGAAGTACAAGACTACCATATGCCCCATATTCAGAATTTGAGCTGTCCGTTTTCGGGTTTTCCACTCAAAAAACCCCTTTGGTTCCAAAGTGCCCTTTGCGGGTTTTTATCTTGGCCTCTCCTCTCTTCTTCTTCTTCTTCTTTTTTTTTTATTTCAGAGCGCCATTTGCGGGTTTTCGCTCTGGCCTCTCTTTCTTCAGGTAAAATACTTCTTGACCGAATCTGAGTTTACAGGATTGGGCAAATTTCTACCGTCCATCTCGGTTGGAATCAATGCTCCTCCAGAGAAAGCTTTCTTCACCACGTAAGGCCCTTCCCAATTAGGCATCCATTTCCCTCGAAAGTCCTTCTGTATGGGAAAGATCTTTTTCAAAACCAAGTCTCCTTCGTGGAATTCTCTAGGGCGAACCTTTTTGTCATAAGCCCGCATCATTCGCTTCTAGTACATCTAACCATGACGGATAGCTCTTAACCTCTTTTCCTCAATTAGGTTCAATTGATCATATCGAGACTGGATCCACTCGGCTTCTTCTAACTTTAACTCTGACAATACTCGAAGAGACGGGATCTCGACTTCGATTGGCAACACTGCTTCCATTCCGTAGACTAGGGAGAAAGGGAAGTTCTGACTAACGTTCGATAAGCAAAGAGGGCAAATGGCAACTTCTCATGCCAGTCTCTGTAGGTTTTGGTCATCTTTCCCACAATCTTCTTAATGTTCTCATTAACTGCTTCCACTGCCCCATTCATCTTCGGGCGATACGGTGATGAGTTGTGATGTCTGATCTTGAATTGACTGCAGACTTCTGCTATCGTACTATTGTTCAAGTTTAATGCATTGTCAGATATAATCCTCTCTGGCATTCTATATCGACATATAATCTCCTTTTTCAGAAACTTGCTCACTGCCGACTTGGTCACACTAGCATACGAAGCGGCTTCTACCCACTTGGTGAAGTAGTCGATAACCACGAAGATGAACCGATGTCCATTGGAAGCTTTCGGTGATATCGGTCCAATCACATCCATGCCCCACATAGAGAATGGCCATGGAGAAACCATGACATGCAGCGGTGAAGGAGACACATGAATTTTGTCTCCGTAGATTTGGCACTTATGACATCTCCTAGCGTAATTGATACAGTCTCCTTCCATGGTGGACCAATAGTACCCGAATCTCATAATTTGCCTGGCCATTGTAAAGCCGTTAGCATGTGTACCACAGACGCCTTCATGGACTTCTTCCACGATTTTCTTAGTCTCTACAGCATCTACACATCTTAGTAGCACTTGATCCTTTCTTCTTTTGTATAATATATCCCCATCTAAGACATAGTCGATGGCCAGTCTTCTTAGCGTTCTTTTGTCATTCTCGCTCGCCTGGTCCGGGTATGCACGATTCTTCACGTATTGCAATATATCGTGATACCAAGGGTGATCATTTCTTTCTTCAACTTCTTCAATATTGTAACAGTGGGCCGGAATTTCATAAATGCTCACCCGGATGGGTTTGACATCTTCTTGTTTGTTTACCTTGATCATAAAGGCTAAAGTAGCCAAAGCATCAGCCATCTGATTTTCGTCTCGTGGAAGGTAGTGGAAGGTGATGTCATTAAACTCTTTAACCAATTCAAGGACCAGTTTTTGATAGTCGATCATCTTAGGGTCTCTGATTTCCCATTCTCCCTTGAGTTGATAAATCACTAGCGCGGAATCCCCATACACTTCTAGCATTCTAATCTTGCGTTCTATGGCTACGCGGATACCCATGATGCACGCTTCATATTCTGCCATATTGTTTGTACAATCAAAATCTAATTTACTAGTTAATGGATAATGATCTCCGTTTGGGGATACCAAGACGACCCCGATTCCATCGCCCACAGCATTTGATGCCCTATCGAAGTTCAATTTCCAAGGAAGTTCTTCTAGAGCACCTTCTTCAGCCGTAGCAATACACATTAGGTCTTTATTCGAAAAGTCGAAGTTTAGTGGCTCGTAGTCTTTCAAAGCTCTACTGGCCAGAAAATCTACTATTGCACTTTCTTTTACTGCTTTCTGGTTCACATAAACTATGTCAAATTCAGAAAGCAGAATCTGCCATCGGGCCATCCTTCCATTCAAGGCTGTTGACTCCATCATGTACTTTAAAGGGTCCAATTTTGATATGAGCCAAGTGGTGTGATACAACATATACTGCCTCAGCCTTCGGGTTGTCCAAATTAGGGCACAACACAACTTCTTTATCGATGGGTACCTTGTCTCACATTCTGTGAACTTTTTACTAAGATAGTAAATGGCTTTTTCTTTCCTTCTCGACTCGTCATGCTGACCCAATACGCACCTCATGGAATTCTCAAATACTGCCAAGTACAGTATCAACGGCTTATCGGGCTTAGGTGGCATCAGCACCGGGGCGTTGGATAAGTACTGTTTGACCTTGTCGAAAGCCCTTTGGCATTGTTCATCCCATTCACATGGGTTACGTTTCTTGAGGAGGTGAAAGACAGGGTCATATTTCTCGGTCAATTGTGAAACGAACCGAGCAATGTAATTTAATCTTCCTAGAAAGCCTCGAACTTCTTTCTGAGTGCGCGGCGGGGATAGCTCTTGTATGGCTTTAACTTTGTCTGGATCAATCTCAATCCCTTTCTCACTAACCACGAATCGGAGCAACTTTCCAGACTTAGCTCCGAAGGTACATTTGGCTGGGTTAAGTTTTAGCTGGAACTTCCTCAACCTCAAGAATAGTTTTCTCAAGACTTGTATGTGCTCCTCCTCTGTTTGGGACTTAGCTATCATGTCATCAACATAGACCTCAATTTCTTTGTGCATCATGTCGTGAAAAAGGGTTACCATGGCTCTTTGATAAGTCGCCCCCGCATTTTTCAGTCCAAACGGCATCACCTTGTAACAGAACGTGCCCCACATGGTTACAAACGTAGTTTTATCCATATCTTCAGGATGCATCTTGATCTAGTTGTATCCCGAGAAACCGTCCATGAATGAAAAAAGTGAATGTCCCGCCGTATTGTCCACTAGGGTGTCGATATGAGGTAATGGGAAATTATCTTTTGGGCTGGCTTTATTCAAATCTCTGTAGTCTACACACATTCGCACTTTTCCATCTTTCTTAGGGACCGAGACGATGTTGGCTACCCAATCTGAGTATCTTACCGTTTTTAAAAATCCAGCGTCAAACTACTTTCGGACCTCTTCTTTTATTTTTAGCAACACATCGGGCCTCATTCTTCGGAGCTTTTACTGAACTGGCTTACACTCTTCTTTTATAGGGAGTTGATGCACCACGATGTCAGTGTCCAATCCGGGCATATCTTGGTATGACCATGCGAAGACATCTTTGAATTCTCGAAGTAATCTAATGAGGTCTCGCTTCATCTTCGTAGTGATACATGTTCTGATCTTCACCTCTTATCCTTCTCCTAAGCTCACAATTTCAACTAATTCTTTGTGAGGTAGGATTTGTTTCTCGTCTTGTTCTACCATCCTCAGCAAATCAGGAGATAGGTTACAGCCTTGGTCATCTTCAAAATCCTGAGAATCATCCATACACACATCTTGCTCGAAAGGAAATTCTGAGTCGCTAGCAGTGTCACTCGTATCATTAATATCTGGGGACCTGTTATGAGGGCGAAGGCAAATACAAAGAATCAAAAGAATTCGAAACAATTATTTGCGTGATATGATTATGAATGACGAATGAAAGAATATTTAAAAGAATGTTTCAAGAATAAAAGGATTTGAAAGTAATCATTTGAAAGGACGAGATAACATCTGCTCAAAAATGATAATAACCGTGCATTTTATTGAAATATCATTTTTAAACATCAGCCTATTTCACAAAGGATTCTTATCACTCCTAGGCCTAGAGCAATAAGTGTGTTTTGGACATTACTCTGTATTCATTCTAAAAACTACATGGATCTCTTCCGCAGTCCAGTTGTCTAGAACACTTCTAGGTGTAAGGGCCAATGTCCGATAAACTTTCTCTTCCGGTCTCCTCCTCGTACATGACGTTGATGTCCAAACTTTCCAGGCTTTTTTCTATAGCTCCCATCATTGATGTGTCTCTTTCAGGATGGATGATTCCCCCGGACACAAATTTTTTCGATATATGGGGGAATATCATTGGTTCCCACTTGATTTCCTTCCCCGTTAATCTAGCTCTCCTTCTTTCCTGCTTCTTTTCCAGCTCCCTTCTTCTTTGTTTCGCATCCAGCTTAAATCCTAAGCCGAAGCGGTCTCTCTTGTCTTTTAGCATTGGCGTTTCAGTTCTTCCTTGTAGATGTCTCCCAAGTCCTTTTTCGGGTAGGGCCCCTTTTCCAAATGTCAGCTGGAGGCTCATCCTCGTGGTTTTGGACAATTTCGGTACCAGAATTTTGCTTCCCTCGGCGATGAACGTTGCGTTAACAAATTCCAAAGATCTAAATGAGCATTCGATTGTTTCGTCATCTGTCTCCAAATAGGGTGCATTATTGCTCACAGTTGCAATAATATCTTCTTCAGCCTTAATCGTTATTAACCTTCCCTCTGACACCAGCTTCAATTTTTGATGCAACGAGGAAGGCACTACCCCAGCTGAATGTATCCAGGGCCTCCCCAATAAGCAATTATATGAGGGTTTGATGTCCATTACAAGGAAATCCACTTCATATGTGTTTGGCCCAATCTGAAGGGGTACCTCGGTTCTGCCCATCACCTTTCTCTCCGTGCCATCGAATGCCTTCACGATGTTCTGGCACTCCTTCATGTGAGAGCTGTCTATAGGTAATTTGTTCAGCGTGGTCAATGGCAGGACGTTCAGGGCAGATCCATTGTCAATTAGTACGCTTGGCAGCGTATACCCTTTACAGCGTGTGGTGATATGCAGAGCTTTAGTCGACCCCATGCCCCCGGGTGGTATCTCATCGTCATTAAAGAAGATATAGTTATCGGCACTGATGTTGTTAACCAAGCAGTCTAACTTGTTAACGGAGATACCATTGGGAATATACGTTTCATTCAAGACCTTCATTAGCGCGCTGCGATGGACTTCCGAGCTCAAAAGCAAGGCCAGTACTGAAATGCGGGCTGGTTGTTTACGTAGCTGTTCTACCACACTGTATTCGCTATGCTTTAGGAACTTTAAAAACTCATTGGCCTCCTCTTCGTTAACTGGCTCGTTAACAGGTTTGGTTGCTTTTCCTTTCATTTCTTTTATCTTCTGGGCTTTTCCTTTTGTGGGTTGTGCCTCCTCATTCGCCGTATCGTAACGTCTCCCGCTACGTGTATAGGATCCCTTGTCCTGATCCCCTCTTGAAGCGTCAATCGGGCTCTCCTTTCCCGGCATCGTCACACTGGAATCATAATTCCATGGGACCTTTTTGCTATCTTTGTAAGGAAAGACTGCAGGTCTTTGGATTATGACCCTCGGTGGTATTTGTACTCCAGCTTCATTATTTTTGGGTCTCGAAATGATCACCGCGGGGTAGTTAGGTGTTTGATTTTGTGCCGTCAATTCTCCCTCTGATGCGCATATATCTCCCACTACGGGGTTTTTGGCTTCTTCATAAAATTCCATTTCTTTATTGTTCATCATGTTTTGTATTAGGGCCTTGAACTCCACGCAATCTTGGATTTCATGCCAGTGATTCCCGCGTGGTACTCACATTGGGCGTTCGCATCATACCATTTGGGATACGGGGGCTGCAGTGGCTTCAGGTAGAAAGGGGAGACCACATGAGCGTTGAACAGGTTCTGGTACAACTTCCTATACGTCATGGGTATAGGGGTGAATTGTGGTCTTTCTGTGTTCTCCCTCGCGTTGGATTCTTGCCTTGCAGAGCTTTGCTGATTGGTGGTCACCGCCTTGGGTTGATTTACGGTGAATGGCTTAGGCTGACCTTTGCTAGATGTGCTCGTGTTGTTCACTTCATTGTCTCTTTTCCTCGGGACCGACTTTCTGGTACTTTCTCCAGCTTCTATCTTGCCACTCTTTACAGCATTTTCGATCATTTCTCCCGTTATTACTATATCAGAGAAGCTCCTGGTGGCGCTTCCCAACATATGAGTGATAAAAGGAGCCTTCAAGGTATTAATAAAGAGCATCGTTGTCTCTTTTTCTAGAAGTGGTGGCTGAACTTATATGGCCACCTCCCTCCATCTTTGTGCGTACTGCCTGAAGCTTTCATTCGATTTCTTCTCCATATTCTGGAGAGTGATTCGGTCAAGGGTCATGTCTGTCACGTGATTGTATTACTTCATAAAGGCTTGGGCCAGGTCCTTCCACGAGTTAATCTTAGAGCGACTTAATTGGTTGTACCACTTAGACGCCGCCCTGACCAGACTATCTTGAAAGCAATGGATTAATAACTGATCGTTGTTAACATATCCCGTCATTCACCTGCAGAGCATAGTGATGTGGGCTTCAGGGCAGCTCGTTCCATTGTATTTCTCAAATTCGGGCATTTTGAATTTGGGGGGAAGGACTAAATCAGGGACCAAACTCAGGTCCTTGGCATCAATCCCTTAATGCTGATCCGCGCTTTCCATGGCTTTGAATTTTTCCTCGAGCCATCTGCATCGTTCCTCCAATTGTTTTTGCGAATCCACCCTCTCCTTTTCCTCTTTGGCAATTTCATCCAAGTCGGGAATAGGCGGATAGTTCGGGTTGTTGACAAAGTTAGAGCTGAGCCGTTTGAAATTTATCGATCAAGCTCCGGCTGAACTCTTTGGGCATGATCGTGATAGATAGTTTCGGTAAATTAATCTCGAGCTTTATCGGTACATGCGTCGGAGTGAAGCAAGGGGGGTATTGAGGATCCTTGTTAGTTTCTTCAACTTTATCCATAGGGCCCTTTCCCTTATCCGTTCCTTCCAACAAAGAATGGGATAATCGACTCATCATTTCCTCCGACTCCATCATTTGCTCTTTCATCTCTCGCTGAATCTTGGCTAGTTTCTCTTGCATCTGAGACTGCATTTGTTCTTGTATTTCTTTTGGCATCTGCTCTAATTTCTCGAGTCTCTTATCCATTGATTGTTTTCTTGTACCGTAGGGGTGTGTGGTTGGTTGGTTTTCATTGGTTTCCAGGTTACTGAAATAATTTTTAATTAATTAATTAGAAAACTCTTATGGCCTTTTATGCATAATGATATGATGCAAATGCAAATGCATGAATGCAAAGGAGGTATCAATTTTTTATTCAATTGCCCTTAGAAAGTTTTACTTGAAAATAAAATCTTTTACATAAAGTTGAGTCACAAATAAAATCTCGCTCTAACACTTAAAGTCCTAATTTTTTTAAGCAATGAGGCCAGCTCTTGGCCGCGATCCGACTCCAACTCATATTTCACGCTCAGTGTGTCCGCCTGAACCGCTAAAGTCTGCAAGTAGTCGGCTACCTCCCGAATCTGGGTTATGGCTTCCTCCATAAGATAATCTCTATTTCTGACTTGGTCTTGCACATGGTGAAGCTGCTCTTTCCAACAATCCTCGTTTGCTTTGAAAAACTGGATCCGCATCTCACAGTTCTGCAGTGATGCCTCTAACTCTCCTATTCTTCCTTTCATCTCTTCTATCTTGCTCAAACTTGCCCTCAGCTCTATTGCGGTGTTACAGTTTCGGTACTAATGCAGAGACTTCTCGAGTTCTGCTACTCTAGCCCTTAATTCACCTCGCTCGATTCTACTTTCTGACAGACTCTTCTCCAAATCTTCGTTTCGTGCCTGAGCTTCTCGGAATTTCCTTTCCCACCGATCGGTATTGGCCTTTTCTTCTCGAATTTCATGGCGCCATTGTTCGGAAGTCTTACCTAAGCCCGCAGTCCTCATAGATAGACGTAGCTTCTTATAGTCCGTCTTCAGGCTGTCTAGGTCTTCTTCGGCCTTAGTTTTTCCTTTTCTCCACTTCTCAGCCTCTGACCTCTGAACATCGGCGTCTAACCTTAAGTGCATTTTTTCTTCTTCCAATTGCTCGATCTTCTTCCCAAGCTCTAAACTCTTTTTCTCGAAATCTTGCTTTATAATTTCTAATTCTGATGGGGAAATTTGTAATTGTTCCCCGACAGGTTGAGCACTCTCCAAGCTTGGCCTAGGAATATTATCATTAATCCTCTTCTTAAACCACTCGCTGTACTCGGGTGTTACCATAGAACCGACGGCTAACCTCTTTATCCAACAAGTTTGCTTCCAAGCATCTGATAATTCCCGAACTCTCTTCTTATAGTGAGCATCTTTAAACGAGAATTCACTCTGAGCAAGTCCGTAGGTCGTGGGTACAAACTGCCTCGACTTGTATTACCTCAAAGCTATCAACGAAGTATACCCAGTAGCTCCCCAGATTCCTAACAATGGCACCCAATCGAAGTTACCACATCGGTATATGATCTCGTCGGGGACCATCCAATAAGCTCTCCATTCAATATCCCCCTCCTTGAGGTTTTGAAGAATATCCATCCATTTCTCCTCCGAGATATCCTCTCTCCTCTGTATGGCTGCCTCTTCTTTCAAAGGGGAATAACCTTCAGAAAAGACTCGATAGGAAACCTTGTCTACCTTCCAAAAGTGCCCATGAAACCATACCATCAATAGTTGAGCACATCCAATAAATCGCCCCTCGCCTGTCTTCCGACATGAACCCAAAGATCTGAAAGTTTCTGCCAATATCGCCGGTACTGGAGTGATTCCCTTCTCAAGGCGATCGAACAAATTGATGACCGCCTCGTTCACGTGCCTCAAAGCCTTAGGAAAGATCACTAATCCGTAGATGCTTAAGGCAAATATATCGACCCTCTTTCTTTCGTCTGGATGAGTCAAGATCAAATCTCGCAAATTCTCCCAAGGGACACATTTGCTATCTCCTTTTTGCTGAATCCGAACGGTGACCCAAGGCTCGCTCATCCCAGAAATGCTCATTAGTTTCTTCATGAAAGCCTGACTACTAAAAACCCGGGCATAAGTCTTCCGGACCTGAATCTTTGGACACCTAAGCAGCGTAGTGTATTCCTCTATAGTAGGTACCAAATCCACTTCTCCAAAGGTGAAACACTTATATGCGGAGTTCCAAAACTGCACCAAGGCTCGGAACAAATGCTTATCCACTCTAATGTCTAGCAGGTAGGATATATCACCATAACTTTGGTAAAACAACTGCTTGATCCTTTCATCCCAACTAGCCCAAATGCCTCTCAACTCTTGCAGCTCATTCTGTACTACATTGACGCGAGTGAAATCCCGTAGCTCTGATACATGCCCTTCTGCTAAGCTATCCCCTCTCTCAGATTGTAGCCTTTTTGACCAAGCACGAACGGCCGCATTATCCTCGACTTTACTAAGAAATTCATTCTCCAAGTCAAATTTTCTAACTTAGCAATTGAATGTAGGTTAACGCCTCCTTTAGTATGCAATGTCATGCAAAAAGACAATCAAAACAAAACATCGGTTAGTATCAAATAATAGCGATAGAATAAATGGTGATTATAATGCATATACAGGTAAGTACTAAGGCCCGACGCGGCTCCACCCAAGGATAGCTCCTAAGGTTCACTATATGTGGTTTAGTTCTAGGAAAAGCTGTATCCGAACCAGCAGATTCCTTAATCCTCACCCATTATAGGCTCATATAGATTGAGTTCGGTTCGGAGGGATACATTTCCCTATGACCATGCGGAGATGAAGATCTCACGAAATCATAGGTACGGATGTACCCCGGAAGCAATCCACTAGCCCATGCGGAGGTGAAAACCTCAGGAAAGCGTTGTTTCTTACTCCCACTTAAAAGGTGTGACCACAGTGGCCATGCAATGAAATGCAGTGCTATTCTACAAGACCCGCACCAAAACAATCATACAATCAGATGCAATCGAAAGATAGATGATTTTTAAAATACATTTTCAGTTTTTGACAAAAGGACAGTAGATAATCGATTTTTATGGCTCAACTCTCAAGTTCAGTCCCCAGTGGAGTCGCCAAGCTGTCGAAACCATCCGTCGATAAAAATTTTAGGTTTAAAAAATAGAGGGAATCGACTTTTGAAAAACAAAAATATGGAGTCGCCACCAATCTTTTGTTTTTGGTGTGATCGGATCACCTAAGAATGAGGTTATTTTAATAAAACATTTTTAGTTTACTAAAACAAAGATTTTGGTCTACGAATTTTTGAGAAAACGGATTCGGGAGTCGGTTACGCATGAGGAAGGATTAGCACCCTCATTACGCCCAAGATTGGTACCAAATCGATTTAATACTGTCCTTGTGTCTAAATTAAAAGTTTGTGAAATGTGGTTCCTTTTATAACGTTTGAGTAGTCCGAGTTGGTTGTCAAACTTTCTTGTTTCGACGTCTAAAAGTATATAATTTGAGAATTACAGAAGGATGCTCAACTATTTAGTCCAACAAAAAATTGAAACCCAACACAGTAGGGTATGATTTCTCGAATTTCCAAATATTGACCATTGCCTTACTTTATAAAATACGTGTGAAAATTCCGAGGTGATATTCGATTATTTTGGACAAATAAAAAAGTGCAACCCAGCACGATAGGGCTCGATTCTCAAATTGCCAAACATTGAACATCGTCTACGTTTTTAAGCAATTTTTTAAACATGAGTGAGAAAGTAGAGGAATGTTCGATCATTTTGAGCAAACCATAAACCACAACCCAGCACGATAAGGCATGATTCTCGAATTGTCAAACGCCGAATATTGTCTTCGTTTTAAATATTTTTAGAAGATATGAATGGAATTTTGAAGGGAAGCCCAATTATTTTGAGCAAACGCAAAATTGCAACCCAACATGTTAGGGCACGATTCCGCGAATTGCCAAACATCGAACCTCGTCTTTGTTTTGAGGAATTTTAAAAGGCGTGAGTGAAATTTCGAAGTGATATTCGATTATTTCAAGCAAACGCGGAATTGCAACCCAACCCGTTAGGGCACGATTTCGCGAATTGCCAAACATCAAATCCCGTCTTCGTTTTGAAGAATTTTTGAATGAGTACTTAAAACATGTTAATTCAATTTGAAGTAAAATGACATTAATCATAAAAAATTTGGGTTTTATAAAACCACATTTCAAAAATCAAGGGAAACGATGATATGGGGTAAAAGGCACGTAGGATGGTACGATGCTTGATGAATAAGAATATCAATCGACTAGCAGAATAAGCAATTAAATATAATTAATCTAAAAATTATGGCCTAATTTCAATCACGTATGAATAACAATTGACATATCGATAAGATGAATACCATGTAATAATAACATATGCTATAATATAAAACAACCAACAGAATATATGCGAAACAAAATAGAATTCGGAAATCAAAGTAGTATAAGGCGATGTCGAAACAAAAACGACCTAATGAACCAAATATTTATACAACTCGCGAATTAATGAATTAATGCATTTTAGAATCTATTAAAAACAAAAAATATAAATATATACTTAATCATTTAAAATACATATTATAAAATCAATGTCTTTATCGAATATCATATTAAAACATCAAGTAATATTGGTCTAAAAAGGGATTTATAGTACGAACCATTCAAAATATGTGTAGAATATTTTACAAATGATAATAATAAAATGTATAATACGATGTAGTCTTTAAAAACATAATGGTTCCATAAATTATATGTATATATAACTTTAAAAAGAAAAAACATAATTACTTGTAAAAGCATAGAAATACAATGCATATTTAAATTAATTTTATAATAACTTAGATAATAGTTTTAAGAACGTGCTCATATATATATAAAGAAAACTACGTATATAAATACATAAATTTAATAACATAAATATGGATTAAGCATAGGCATTAAGAAAAACATATATCTACCATAATAATTTAAAAGCTATGTTATGAGAGATTATACAATAAAATATGAGAATATGTATTTAAAAGAAACTATATATAGCATAATGTAAGATTAATAATGTGCATAAAAAAGGTAACCTTATTATAAAGTATATATATAGAGAGAGAGGAGTTTAAACCAAACAAATTTAAAAGAGAATAAATAGATAGATATATGTACGTATAGTTATGTATATAGGTATATATATGGGATAATGTTATACAAAAATTAAGAATGAATTTAAAAGAAATTATACTGAACAAAATAACATAAAGTTGATAATACACATATGATAAAATGCACTTTATTATAATATATATATATATATATGTTTGTACAATGACGTATGCCAAAACACAAAAAACATTTATGTAAAAGCGATTATATAAAATATGGCGATAATAATTATTGAGAAGAATAAGCCAATGTTACATAATGGTAAACACGAATTAAAAGGAAAAAAAAATGAAAAAAATAAAGGAGAAACAAGTTATTTGAAATCAAATTTAAGTAATAAGAATGGTTTACAAATGAAATAGTTAAAGGGACCAGTATATGAGGCGCCCGATTATGCGAGGATCCGAAATGGGAATATCCCCTAGTCCAAAACGCAGCACTACCATGGGCTAAATTGAAAATGCGTGCAAATCAAGGAGCTAATTAAAAAAAGGGCCCAATTGAACGTGCATACGAAAGGGGAGGACCTTTGGCACAAATTTCCCTTTTAGAACATAAAGGCGCATTTTCTTTAATGGTTAAAGCTCTCCATTCCATTCATTTTCCTTCCCCAAAAAGCAACATGAGTTGAAACAAATAAAAAAATAAAAGGAGAGATCTTTGCTCTGTTAGGGTTCATCTATTATGCAGCCATTAGACCACCATCAGCTTGGTGGCTAGTGATGCGGGTGACGATTAACTTTCGCCGGTAGGAGCCTCAACCCCGACGATCCGGTAACCTCTCTTTCTCCTTTCCCCTTTTCCCATTTTTAAAAAAAAAACTTAGATCCTATACTATTCTTAAAAAAGAAGCGAACTTAAAAGATTTGATTAAAATTTTAACGCCGTTCGACCCTCACCCACATCCAAGCGTTTTTAGATGCTTGGGTTTTCATCGGTGTCGATTCGGGTTACCCTTATGTGTTCATGCCAAGTTTGCGAACCCCCTCAAGAGAAACTAAAAGAAAACAGATCTGGAAAATCACCTTTTTTTTTCTTTGTATTGCTTGTATATCTCGCCTAAAATGTGTAGGCGTTCGTATTCTTCGTTTTTTTTGTCCGTATTTTTATTCTTTTGGTTGCATACCCCCTTACTAAGATTGAATCGTTGGCTTTATAACCGGCAAGAAAAACAAAAAAAGAAAAATACAAAATATTTTCCTATTGGCTGCCATTCTTGTTGCTGTTCTTTGTTTCTTTCCGCAGGTACAGGTCTGTTGGCATGCGCACGGGGTATGGGTCTAGGCTGGAGCGGCATGGAGGTACAGAGGCGGTACGGAGGCCGAGGATGCTGAGGTGCAAACACATGCTGCTAGGGCTTCAGTCTTGGTTTAGTGTTCTGGGCCTATCGGGCCTTATAAATTTGGGCCAAGTTTTAAAATCGGGCTTAGGTTTAACTGTTGGGCTGTGGGGTATTGATTTGGGTTTGTATTAGTGTTTTAATTTGGGCCAAAGCCTGATAATAGACTGTTATAAGGTTTAAGTTTTGGTCATGTAATTGGGCTTTGATTGGTTATTGGCCTGTGGACTATTGTAATCATTTGGACTTTGGACTGTTAATATTTATATTTAATATTTATTTTTTTTTATGTTTATTTGGGCCGGGCAAATTTGGCCCACTACAATCACTATTTTGGTATGAAATCTTCTAGTGATAATCATATATTTGAAACAGAGATCATAATGTGCATATTTATGATGGTGCATATGGTTTTTTATATATGACTTGGTTATGATCTATAATCTTGTGATTCTATAAAACTTTGAAATGTAGTAATTTTTAAAAAAGATCTCGTGAGTATGAAAATAGTACTATAAATGCTATTTGACTCATTTAGGTGATGAACATGATTTTAATCACAACCAAGAAATAATTGATAATGTCCATGATGAAGGATGGATAAATGTGTGATTTTATAGTCACTTGATGGGACAATTGATGGCCCTTTAATATGACTATATATGTTACACCCTTGTATACATAAGGTGTGTTGAGAAAAATAATGTTATTTGACTATGAATAAAAAATAATTAAAAGTCATGTAGTGACTTTGAAAAGAAGCTATGACAAATTGAAAATATGTTGTCTAATTTCACCAAGAGATTTGAGGCCTTTTTACAACAACTTGGCGAAAAAGACATGATGTATGGTTTCATATATTTGGTGATTGTGAAATTAATTTTTTTGAATATCATGTAACGCCCCAATTTTTGGGAATTCTGTGAATGTTGGCATAGGTTTAATTATGTTTATGGGCCTCTAGAAGGCCCAAGCTTAAGATAGAACCCGTAATTTTAGTTAATTTTGTTCCATAAGAAAAAGGAGTGAAATTATGAAATAGGACTTATGTGAAAATGTTTGAAAATGCTATAGGCTAAATTGAAGTGGCCAAATAAATAGGAGTGCAAAATAGGAGGATTTGCATGACAAACCTCCCATTTTACATGAAGTGGCTAGCCATCATGTTGTTGTAGACAATATGAGTACTTGATATCCATAATTTATGGTACAAATTGATACAAATTGATAATAGGTTAGGTAAATGTTCCATGATAATAGGTTAGGTAAATGTTCCATGATAATGGGTTAGGTAAATGCTTCATGATAATAGGTTAGGTAAATGTTCCATGATAATGGGTTAGGTAAATGTTTCATGATAATGGGTTAGGTAAATGTTTCATGATAAGAATTCCATATCTTTTGTATTAAAGAATTAAATGGATGAAATATGAAGTTTTATTAAAAGAAAAAGGGGTGAAAAGAATAAAGTTTTATCCATCTTTGTTCATCATAGCTGAAAGTTAGAGAAGAGAAAGGAGAGGAGAAAGCTCTTGAGTATTTGGTCATTAGGAGGAGGAAAATTGAAGGTAAGTTCTTGGTACCTTGCTTCTATTTTGAGGTTCATGAGTTCTTCTTGATTCTACCTTAACTCTTGAAGTATATTTTGATTTTTAGTTGTGTTGTGAGCATTTAGTCATGAATTAAAATGAAGGAAATGGTTGTTGTTTCATGTTCTTTTGATGAAAAATGGAAGATAGGTGAAGTTGAGCCAAACAAATGAGCATGCATGTGCCTTAGATGTTAAAGGAAAAATCAGCTAACATGTTGTGCTTTAAAATGATGAAATGGAGATTATACTTAAGTAAAATCATAGATATGTGATGATTGATTGGTGATATACATGTTTAAATAACATGCATGCAAGGTATGTGTGAAAGAGTGATTTGGTAATAAATCTGCTTGGGACAGCAGCAGTAACGTGACTTTGGAAAATCACCATAAATTGTGGGAGATGAATTAGAAGCTGAATAAATTATGTAATTAAAGCTTAATGAGTCTAGTTTCAAATGGAATAAACGAGAACATATTTTGAATTCTTTACAATGAGAAATTTGATTCGTAATGAAGTGTGGTCAGATTAGTCAAACAGTGAAACATGGGAAACTTTGAGAAAAATCTGGTATTGATTGGCTAAACCAAAAATTCTGAAAATTTTATGGATAGAAGATATATGAGTCTATTTTCAAGGAAAATTAATGGAACTTGATTTGGAGTTTCGTAGCTCTAGTTATAAATAATTTAGTGACTGTTGCTCAGGAAGACAGCTTGCAGTGAAATTATGATTATGTGGTAAACATTGACAAAAATTTGTTAATGAGTTGCTTATTGATTTCTTATAAGCTTACTATGATCTGTAGGTGTGGTTGGCCGAATATTGTAAGGGGTTAATCGTAGTTTGTATTTGAATAGTTAGATTAACGTGTTAGTAATCCAATTGTAGGCGGTTCGTGTGTGGATCTCGTCAACATATCGTCATAAAAGTGTGTAACTAACACCCTCTTTCTTAGTCTAGATCGGCAAAAGCGAAAAGCCAAATGCTTAAAATCGGTATTTTGTAGATTTGCGAGTGTGCAAATGCTCGTGAGGTAAATCGATTAATGTTTTTGGTAAGCTGCAATGTTTGGACCGCAAAGTGCATGATTTCTATGCCCTCGATATTTTTGGGCTTAATAGGCCAAAATTGGAATGATGGGCCAACGGCCCAATTCGGTAAGAACCCTCGATGCGTGATTACGTTAGTACGTGAAAAGTAGGAATATGCATGAAAAACCCTAAAATAGATAAATTACTGAAAAACCTTTAAAAGTGGAAAATTTACGCTTTACCCCTAGTAGATAAATTACCAAATACCCCTAGGGTTAAATTGACCTAAATGCATGTTTGATCGTTGTTATTTATCGCATGCCATGTTGTTATTATCGATGCATGGAATGGGATATTGACGGAGGAAGTACTGAAAGTGGCTTGTCCACGTCTTGGAGGCTTTGCCTCAATTCTTGATAATCGAGCAGCAAGGCCGCAATGTGGAGTGTTAATTTGGGTGGGTTGAGCTATTCCCCATATGGAGTGTATGGCTGGTACGGGTGGAGTGTAGTGGTTGGTGGGTTGAGTAGTCTCCCAAATGGGCTTGCATATGTTTACTTGATGTTGCATGTATTTTGAAATGGGCTTATGGGCCATCTTGTTATCTGAATAAGGGCTAAGGCCTAGTTTATTGTAATCTGAAAAGGGCTTTGGCCCAAGATCACTATTACCCAAATGGGCTTGCATATGTTATTGATGTTGCATGTATTTTGAAATGGGCCTATGGGCCATACATTATCTGAATAAGTGGCTAAGGCCCGCTTTATTGTAATCTGAAAAGGGCTTTGGCCCAAGATCACTATTACCCAAATGGGCTTGCATATGTTATTGATGTTGCATGTATTTTGAAATGGGCCTATGGGCCATACATTATCTGAATAAGGGCTAAGGCCCGGTTATTATAATCTGAAAGGGCTCGGCCAAGACCACTATTACCGAATAGGCTTAGGCCTAATAGGCTTGAGTGACTTGGGCTTTGAAGGGTTTTCCTTACACACCGAGTTTCCCCAAACTCACCCTTTTATTTTCATCCACGCAGAAATCCCCAACCATAGTGGGCTTGGAGTTGTGAGGGAATTGGAGTGGCCACCGCTCGAAAGTTTGATTTTCTTCGGTGAATGGACATCCTTTTATTTACATTTGAAGTTTTGGGCTTTTAAATGTAATAAGGCCGCTTAATTATTTTTATGGTTTTAATATGTATTACTAAGATAGGTAATACTTATATTTAACTGTTGAAACTGGATAGCTTTAGGCGCGTTTTCAAAAACAACAGTTGATTTCAAAATAACACGACAACAAGCAAAGCTTCCGCAATGAAAGTATTTTTCCAAAATTAATCACTTTTCCTAAAATGACTTAATCAAATCGGTTTTCCTAGAAATATCCATGACATTAAGGTGTGGCAATGGCGGTATGCATGTCTAGGATTGGATCCGAAGGAGCTTGGTACTTAGCAATCCGATGGACTCACCACCTCTTTTCCGGTTTCCTACCGGTGCATAGCTTCCATTCACTTTAACCCTTAATGAATTAATCTTTGAACATCAAGTACGATTTTCGGACTTAGAAAGGAAATTTTTTTTTACGTTTTTGATGTGGCATGCCGGATCCGGCCATAACTTCTGGGCCGGGTTTGGGGTGCTACATATCAAGAAATAGGAAAAGTAGTCAAATATGAAATTGTCATGATAAGAAAAAAAAAGTAAAGTGACCACTATAATTTGACAATAGTAGAAATGATATCCTTAATAGCATTCTTTTGCGAAAGAATTGATAATTGAACATGGTGGGGATATTGATCTTGTGAATATTCAAGACAAATAAATACAAAGTTTCACCATGTGATATAGATAATTAACATAGATACGTTGAAAAGTTGAAAATTTGGGATGAAATACAAGCCCATAATATTTTAGTTACTCATGATGGAAACTCGACTCAACGTTTGGTATAACATCAAATCTTAAGTTCAATAAGACAAAGTACATCATCATTATGTGATTGCTAGCACTATAAAAAACAATAATATCATATCAGGATGAAAAATGCTAAGTACCTGTAATGATAAGGGAAGGATGAGTATTATACTCTTAATAGACCCATAACATAAACGTGTTAGAGTGTTATAATTATGGGAACAATCTTGAAGGGATCTACCTATGTGAGTGGAAGTGAGGCCACTTCTAGAAACTCAAGGGCTTAGCTCTGACAGCACTCATGAAAAAAGGCTACAGACATTTGGTCATAATAGTGTCCTTGAAAATTGTGCATTGACTGGTGTTGAAAAAAAGTAAAGATTCAACTGTAAGACACCTTTATTTATGCAATTGATTTTCAAGATTATCAAAATCTAGAATATTTTGAAAATGGGGGAGGTTGTTGGAAAATTTTCAAAAAAATATATAGTGTTTAAATAGTTACAAATGAAAAGGCACAAGTGATCCAAAAATAATGTCACTTAGTTATTAAGCAAGAGCTATCACAATACCACTTAATTATGTCTCTTGTCACAAAAAATTATATCACTTAATTAATAAGAAAATGTCATAATTATTCAAGTAAATACCTATTGAATAATTATGTTTATGGATAAAGATATAACTATCCATTTGGGTAGTTATGTCCCTACGAAGAGACATGAGACCTCCTATAAATAGGAGATGAATTTCAATTGCAGGATATACCCAAAAACATAAAAACTAAAGCTCCGTTTGTTTGCAGGTAAAATGTTTTCCGAAAAATGATTTCTGGAAAATAATTTCTTGGAAAATGATTTCTGGAAAATGATTTACTTTTCTGGTGTTTGGATGAATCTATGTAAAATATTTTCTGTTGTTTGGCAGAATTCTTAAAAATATTTTCCTAAAAATATTTTCCTGAAAAGTCGCTTTTAATAAAAATTTATATATTTAAGAATTTATTATATTTTCTTTGTTTGATTGAGTTTACATTATATATATATATATATATATTAATAAATTTATATTTTAAATTGTTTTTACGTGTATTGCAATGATTTATTTATAAATAAATAAATCATTTTAAATATATAATAATACTCAATTATTAAATTAGAATATTAACCGTCATAAATTGAAAACAACCAAAGTCAAATAAAATTATTTGTAATTGTGTTATAAAAAATAAAAATAAGGATTGAATAATTATAAATTAGCTTTCAAACCACAATTAATACTAGAAATTAATAATATTATCCAAATACATAATTAGTATTACACCACATGATAACAACAATATTATCCAAGTGCATAACTAATATTACACCATATGATAACTAATATTACACCACATGATAACAACAATATTGTCCAAGTGCATAACTAATATTACACCACATTAAAAGTATCAATATCTTCAACCTTGAGAAAATTTTTGAAGCCAAATTTTTCTATGCTTCTTACTTTTAACTAAAAAAGCTTTTGCCTCAGATTCATGACTCACTAAATAATCAAAAACAGAACAAAAGAAGTCATCATCAAATCCTTCTACCTCTATTGACATCACTTCTTCAGAAAGATGTGGTGTCTTATCCATGATAAATTGTTCCAAAGCATTAGCAATTTTGCCAAGTTGTTCACCCACAAATTTAATTTGTTCATTATTGACACTTTCTTGAGCCTTTTTTCTTTTACATTTGGATGTGCCAGATGAAGATACATTTGTTCTTACCTCTTCAGTCGCTTCATTCTTGCAGTCTATAGGCACTGAATCTATGTTATCATTATCCAAATCTATGTCAACAAATGTTCTGGCAAGACTCCCTGTTGCCATATCTTTACCAACAACCAAAGCCATTTCATCATAATGATCAATGCTTTTATTCAAAATGGCTCATACTTCTTGTACGCCTGTTGGATATTATATAAAATTAGAATAAAAAGTAAAAAATAATTGACATATACTTACCATATATATACATATATTACCATTACTGCTACATCATATGTCGCTCTATCACATGTAATCATTTTTATGTTATCATTCCATCCAAAACCACTTTCACCCCGAATTGTGCATATAATCTGCCACTGTTTTTTTACAGTCCTCAAATGATTTTCCACATGTTTTGCATCACATTGGACTTGAAATTTTTCAGAAATAACTTCGACAACTCGATTAATAGAAACTGCTTTGAAAGTATTAGAAGGCTTATTTCCTTTCTGGGTCTCCTCTGCTAAAATTTCAAGAAAAAGATGTTCCATCGGTTTTGTCCACCTGAATTGCTTGGAGGTCTCTTCTTTGTTGCCCTTACCCATTCTACATTAATAATTGTCATTGTCAATCATTTCAATATCCAACAAGCTTAAAACATAATAAACTCAATATCTAACAAGCTTAAAACATAATCAATATCTAACAAAATCAAGACATAATAATTTCAGAATCCAACAAATATAATAAACTAAAATTTTAGATTCCAACATTAACAAAAAAAAAAACAATTTTAATACTAAAACATACATAACATAGAAACAACAACCCTAAGCCCTAAACCTACCTAATATTTCTAGCCATATAATCAGTCCACATAGTTTGTGCAATTTCATCTCTCTTAGCAGACCATTCTCTTGCTTCTTCTCTTTCTTCTCGCTCCGTAAGAGTTGATATTATCAAATCAGACTCAGGCTCCTCGTATAATTCTTGATTAAATAAATCACTAGGATCAACTCCCATGATATGACTATAAATGATGCAACAAGCTAAAACTATATCTACTTGAGTTTGAAAATTCCAAAATGGTTCAGCATCTAATACACGAAACCGTTTCTTCAAAATCCCGAAAACACGTTCAATAGTGATTCGTAATGATGAATGACGAAGATTAAAGAGTTCCTTTGCATTTTCAAGCCCCTGAGCACTAAACTCTTTTAAGTGATATCGAACACCACGATATGGGGTAATAAATCTATTACGAATGCCATATCCAGCATCAGCAAGATAATATTTACCTACAATTTGACAAAACATAATTATTACTAATAAATTATGAGCTTACTAGAACTATTTGGTATTTAATGTTGTATAATTCTTACCTTCCGGAATTCTTAATCCTCTTGGGCGTGAAAGTGCATCACTTAAAATACGAGAATCATGTGCACTACCTTCCTAACCAGCTAGAACATAGGAAAATTTCAAATCAAATGTAATGGCAGCCAATACATTTTGTGTCGTCCCCCCTTTACGGCTACGAAATCTTCCTTGAATGTTAAGTGGAACGGATGCACGAACATGAGTTCCATCTACTGCTCCAATACAATCTTTAAAATAAGGATAAAACTTTGGATTGTTTCTGATTTCACTAGGAATTGACTCATCAGATAATCTAATAACTAACTTATACAATTTCAAAATAGCTCTCAATACAACCCTAAAATAACGGTAAATTGTCTCAGTTGATCTATAATATCTAAATCCTATCACTCGAAACCTTACATTATGACCAATTATATGTAAAAATATAATCACTTGCTCCCTAATATTCACCGATTTAGTTGATTGTAACAAATTATTTCTACTAAGAATATCATACAAATTAAAAAATACAATCGGTCTCATCCTTATCACATCAATACAATGCTGGTCACCACTATATAAAATACTATTAATATAATTTTCCCTTTCATAATCTCTATTTACATGAGGGTCAGAAGTAATTTTCTTCCTAGTTTTTAATTTTTTAATCCAGAGAGCCCCAAAAGCTAAAACTGAAGTCACGACTCCGACAATTGCATGATGTTGATTACGATCCATCTACACAATACCACATAAATATTTGATCACTACAAAAAATACGTAAACTTTTCATAAGATCACATATATGACTAAAATTACCATGACTAAAATGCATACATATATATATATATAAAGCTTCTCAAGTAATGAGTAAAGTTACCATGACTAAAGGGAATAGAGTTAACTATCATAAAAATTACAATGATTTTTTAATAACAAAAATTGATAAAATATTTAATCAAAAGACTACTATTAGACCTAACATGTAAAAACTAATTTATCTATTCTATTAACGAAAAAATAAAATATAATCTAATTAGTAACACGAACCTCAGATAATAATTTTACCTAGGATTAATTTTGAATCTTGAGACAAAAGGAAATTAAATCAAAGTGGTCGGCCAAGGGTGGCCCAAAGAAAAGAATCATGATCATTAACTTTATTGAACGACGACTAAACGATGGAGAAGAAAGAAGAAGAAAGAAGACAGACAGACAGGTCAATTGCTGTTACCTCTTTTTACTTTTTTGATCAAAATTTGATTATACAATTTTTTTAATTCAAATAAATTCTATTTGTAATTAGTTTTCATAATAAAATAAATATTTTATTTTCAAATTAGTGAATTTTTTAAATATTATAGAATAAAGATATATTAAAAAAATTAAGAAAGCTTATAAATAAACGATTTTATTCAATTTGGTTATATACAATATTCAATTGGACTTGGGCTGTATATGTGAGTTACACTTATACATTTCTTTTAAGGTTTAGTCTTCTTCTTCTTCTTCTTCTTCTTCTTCTTCTTCTTCTTCTTCTTTATAATCAAAATTTACGGCGCTTATCAGGTAGTCACGCTGCTCCAGCGGATAAATCTTTTGCTGGAGCGAAAAACTACTTTCCTTGCACAAATCAAACTAACATTTCTTTATACTTTATCCAATCTAAAATCTAAAAATATATAATAAACTTAAAAAAGTCCTAAAATATACTAAAAACTAATTTATAAAATAAAGTGAAATTCTAAAATCCTACTAAAATAAAAAACAAATAACTTTGATATGAATGCTCCTCCAAAAGAAGCTCTTCCCACTTCGCAAGGCCTCATTTTTGCTTAATTAAATTTTTTAGGATTTGACCTTTGGCTATTGTCTTCTTTTGTTACAGTGTATTATCTCAACTTCTCATTTCACATAATGTGTTTCTCAATTTCTTTTTCATTTTTATCCATTTCTCTTCGAGCTTTCATCTTTTCTTGCTTTTGAAAATAAATCTTTTTTATCAAGACTTCAACTTTTATTAACTTTTGAGTTTTCACAAGTCGTTTCTTTTTTCCTTCACCAAGAACAAAATGATAAAAGTTCATGAGATTAGTTAATTTTTGTAGTCACTAAAGAGTAAAAGAAAATCCAACTTTGAGTAAGGTCAAAGAAATCATTCAGCAACAAAACTCCAATTTTGAAGTAGATACACAGTCAAAATCAAGAAAACAAAGTAAGCTATTATTTTCAAGAATAAAATGTTTTAAATGATAACTAAGATAAGACGCATAAAATTGAAGAAAATTTATTGGATTTAACCCAAAGAAAACAAAAGCAGAGTAATAGTAGTTTTCAACATAAAGACAATGAGAGAAGACCAAGAAACAGTGCAGAAGAAAGAATTAAGCACGTTACTAGATGATTCTGTCATATTTGGCATCTTTATTAATGAGTCAAGCAAGAACACTTAGCATTACAACTCTCTTCTAATTTCGAATCATGATATTTGCACATCAGATTTTCAAATCTGTTTTATAAGAAGAATCCAAATTTGCTTTTAACATTTCCAGTTGGTGGAGCCTAATTCATATACTTCTTGTCTTGGCAAAATTAAGATGTTCGGATCCTAAGAGTATTTGTGCTAGAACTAGTAGTGAAGCTTCTGGTTCTATAGGCTCACAAAGTATATGACACAACTAACCTAAAACAACACATGAGAACACCAGTCAAAACCCATTGAATGAAAAATGATAATCCCACCAACAACCGAAATTATAAGCCAAAGTCACTGCCGACTACCAAGAGAACGACCACGGTTTGTTAGTATGGCAAAAAAAGCAGAAACAACAAGAATAAAAAGAACCAAAAGAGGGACAACAACCACACGTCAATCTCAATCCAAGGGAATCAGAATCCATATGAAAAAGAGAATCACCAAAACCACGCGTTAATTGTATGTATGAATTAAAACAAATAAAATGCACCAATAAGAAAGGAGAGTATGCTATATGGTAAATTTATTTGATGGTATGGCTTAATGCTATATGGTAAACTATGGGATTTTTTTTTCCATGCAATCTAACAATCTTTGCATGAATACAAGGAAGAAGTAGAGAAGCATACAAAAATGGTGCCTGCAACTTTCTCAAGCAATCTTGAAGCTTGCTTTCTGCCATTTTAGCCTAAACTGGTATGCATTCTGTCTAGGAAGAATTAGAGTATGTTCTAAAACAATATTATCACAAGTCATCTGTCTAAAATTCCCAGACCAATTTATTCCTGATGCTAGGAAAATGAACTAAAAAGCACATTTTGTGTTGTTTATCTATCATATAATCAAAGATCTATGGCATGACATATGACTAGAACTTTTTTAAATTTCTTTTTTGATCTTTACTCATTGGTGCTGTTATTGAAGAAAGTGAATGCGAATTCATGAACTACTTTCTAAGAATAGTTGAAGCCTATGAAGCTGAGTCATGGCCGTGCTCATTGTGGCAGACTAACTTTTATCAATCCAAGGGAATCAGAATCCATATGAAAAAGAGGATCACCAAAACCACAACTCCACATCACAAAACCCATCACCAAAACAAAATGAAAAAGCAGAATAAGAAGATGCCATACCTTGCAAGGAAGAATGAGATCCTGAGAAAGAGGGGAAGACAGAAAACGAAACAGCAGCGTGTGTAAATTTTGCCTGAGCAGAAATGAAATGCGACGAATTAAGGAAAAAGGGAAGAGATTTGAAGAACGAAAGAAGAAGAAGACATGGAAAAATTTGAAGAATGGAAGAAAAAGAAGGCAGAACGGATGAAAAACAAAGCCTTACCTGGATGAAGAGGAGATGGAAAATGTCTTACACAATTGAAATCGGTAAGACGTTTTCCCCAAATTGAAGGGGATTTTACCCGTGTCCAGTAAAATATTTTCCCTTTGGAAAATGTTTTCAAGCATCCAAACACGGTAAAACCAGGAAAATATTTTCCGGAAAATGTTTTCCTGGCTTCCAAACGGACCCTAAAATTCATTATCAAAATATTGAGAAGAATAATATCCATGATATAAATATAAAAATTTTCTATTAAAATTCATTATCAAATTAAATTTTCTATTAAAATTTTAACTAAAAATATTAAAATAAAAATAAAAATTTAGAATCAAAACTAAAATAAATAATAAAATTAGATTAAATATAAAGATATCAATGAAATAAGGACTTAAATCATAACCATGTAACTATAAGATATTATCATCAAGATTTACATCCTCATCTTGCTCAAATTTTGGTGGCTTGTACCCTTTCTTGAACCATTCATCTTGTAGAATTTCAGGAATAGTTAAACGCTGCCAAAAAGAACATGCAGAATTTCAACCAAAATGCACGCGCTAAAGCTTATACTGTGATCAAAGATTGCATGTAATCACAAATTTTCATAGGATGAATTGAATTTGAAACTTACGTAAGAGGGTTTGGATCAAGAATACGCTTAATCAAATTCCTAGCACCAGATAAAAACCATGATGGACAGCTGAAAGAAGCCTCCCAGATCTGAAATTTATCAAGGTACAAACAATTTTAATGAAGTTCTCATCTAAAAAGACTGGCCAAATCTGTAGGGTACTTACTTTCTTAAACAAGCCTATAAGGCTTGGCTCATCAAAAGGCAAATAACCAGCCATGAGAACAAAGAGAATAACTCCGCAAGACCAAATATCAGATGATGTACCATCATAACCTTTATCTTTGAGCACCTGAAAATAAAAATATCAGATACCAGAATGAAAAGGCAAAAAAAAAAAAGAAAGAAGAGTTGCAGCAATACAGCTAATTATTTTCTGAGTTCATGAGTGAAAACCTCCGGAGCAACATAATTTGGAGTCCCGCAAGCAGTGTGAAGCAACCCATCCTCCTACATTTTCAACGTGTCAAAGAAAATAAAAGATTACACTACTAGACATGGAGCTTTCTATCTTTTCCTCCATTATTGATAGTTAACATTTATAAGATGTTACTGCCAACTAAATGCCTTGACCATCTGTTTCAACCATTTTCCCATACAAATTATTGGTTTATAAATGGATTTTACCGTTTCGCCATACGAATTCCATCATATCTTCTTACTATGGAAATTTTACCATTTTCGCCATACAAATTATTGTTTGAGATGTTCATATCATGCTGTATTTTAATCGTTTTTCTTATATATCGTATCCAAAATTATCAAATATAATGTTTACTACAATGTTAAATTAGACTGCCTATAATATTAACTCTGAAATTCATGATGACTACAAAATTCCGCTTCGCGGTCCAGAACTGACAGAACATGTCGCAGAGCACTGAACGGTGGAAAAGAAAGAAGGAAAGAAACTATCAGGCCATGGTGGATGGTTTAGACAAACTGGAGGTTACCTTGTGTCTGCGCATTAGATTTGGCGACCTTTTCTCTCCACCCTTTCTGACGAGCTCTTATTTCCCACATTGCTGTCAATAAAGTTGACACCTAAATGAAAGTGATAGCAGCAACAATGGTGAAAAAACCCAGCAGAGAGGGCTTTTGTCATGCTAAAATTAGAGGTGATCTAAAAGGCATAGAAAAACAAATGTAAAATTTCTTCGTATTAAGTTACTTAGTCCCATATTCCAATAAATACATCCATCCATGACAAAGAAACAGGAAACTGACCTGTAAAGGAAGCATTGCTCAGTCCTGCATTAATTAAAGATAGAACCATAAAATTAGCTTAATTCTACAGGGCAAAATTGCCAAAGATCACATGTAATTCCTGTTTTAAGTAAAGTCGAAGCCTTAAGGGCTGGTACAAGTTACTAATATCACATGTAATTCTAGTTCATGGCTGTTATAATGGTATTGTACAAGTCAAAAATAACTTTGCTCATGTAATGATGAAAATGCCCCATCCAAGTTCAATTAGTTGCTGCCAAACTCAAAAGAGCTCATATGACTATTACAATATAGATATACAGAGAAAGAGCAAGTTCTACCTTCTAAAACAGGACTAGTCTATTAAGTTATTGGTCATTCTTTAGCTAAAAAAATTCAATCATCATTATTTATTTAGTTGACAAAAGGCTGCAACTTACATGCTGCAATTGATTCTAAAAGCCATGTGTGACCAATGACTTGTCCACCTAATTTTGTGGCTATATCCTGTGCTTCACTAACCCTCTGCCAAATAATCAAAGAGCTTTGGTGCCTGCAAGAGAAAGAAGTTAATTATTTGCAAAAGTAACATTACCAACTTGAAAAACTAGCACACTTGAGCTCAAAAGAGTAAGACTCACATTATCCAATACCCTGACTCTGCCAGTTTTAGGACCATCACAACACCCATGGTTGTCAAGACTAATTTCATCAATCATGAAAATTTTAACACCAAAAAGAATCAATTAACGAGAAACTTCAGTACTTGCAAAAATATCATCAGTATACGAGTTTACCTTTCAGCACAATAAAACACATACGCAAGTCAAAGATATAATTATTAAAAAAGATAACTACTCAACAGAAAAATGGGTTTTATCTAATCTAAACAGAAAAAGATACAATCTTTTTTTTTTTTTAATTTAAGTTTAATTAAATATTAAAATTCTTAACAATTTAAATAGTAACTCCTACTTTTAGAAACCATTGAAGTTTAATATTTGGAACTTGTATTAGTAGCAATAATGCTTCTAGAAAAGCACAGCAGAAATAGCATCTACCTCTCACGAGTTTCATCAATACACTAAAATGGGAGCTATTTAAATCTAATTACCAAAGGACAATTTTTTAACATATGAATCTACCAAGTTGGGGGGTTTGCCTTTACAAACAAAGGCTGAACTTGGGGGAACTTTATCATGTGTGATGTTCATCTGCAAAATCAAAGTTAGTAAAAATATAAACCATCCTCTTTGTTTTGATCCTGTATTTGAACTATCTGAATTACAAACTAACAAATAAGTCTGTCGATGACTACGATTGTTCAACGTGATTATTAATCGCATCAGGGCAAGATTGTGCTTGCGGAAATGGAAATTAGAATCTTACTCTCTTTGACTGTTCCGTAAAGCCAGCACAGTACCTCATCAGCAAATGCCAGGCAGACTCCTCCCTAAAGATTGAGTTTTAAACAAGGAAATAAGTGACCAATAGCACAATGAGTCAATGAAATTGGAAAAGGGAAGCCATAAAAAGGGGAAAAAAACCAGTAATTCTACTTAAATGCTTTCTTTTGCAGTTTCTTACCATTATAGAAGGCAACAAATGTAAATTTGCAACATGGAGAAAATGTGAAATTAAAAATATTGAACTGAACTACTTTTAGTATTGATGATTGATCAATAACCCATAAAGTTTGACAAAAATCTACCTACCTAAAAACAATTGCCCAAAGAATCTACAAAAGCAATGATAATTTCTTT
The DNA here is from genome assembly GCF_025698485.1 of Gossypium arboreum. Lineage (NCBI taxonomy): Eukaryota > Viridiplantae > Streptophyta > Magnoliopsida > Malvales > Malvaceae > Gossypium > Gossypium arboreum. The sequence continues at coordinate 117,399,177 of NC_069079.1, read as the reverse complement.
CAAACAAGAAGACATAAAAAGAAGTTAACTAGAATTCAAGTTTAGTCAACTTCTAAACCATAAAGAACATTAGCATACTTTTCAATTGGGTCCCCATTTGCAAAATACATTTCCTTTATCTTCAACCAAGCTTGATGACTCTTCCCAATTGCACGCTTCACTCCCAAATCCGTAGACGCACGATCGAGCCCTCCATGTAATCCAGCGCAGAATTTCATTAAGTGTTTGACGTCGTAGATTCTGTCTCCGAAGAACACTCGCACGAGTTCCAAAAACGCTTTACTCGGAAGTAGTTCCTTGAGTGCGCCAACTGCTAATGGATTCCCTAACCCTCGGCAAGGAGAAATGGTCAACAACCAAAACAAGGAAAGAACAGTAGCAACCAACACCACTCACAAGGCAAGCAAAAGTACAATCTTTAATGACATGGAGACGGTACATTCAGCTATTGGGCGGAATCCCTTCAGAAGCTCGGTATACAAAAGTGGAGAAAACCCGACCCGCATCAAAAACCCAGACAAAACCCAAAATTCCAAACGACAAGAGCCAAGGTCTTTTGTCAAACAGAAAAGAGCGCCAATAAACACATTAGTGACGACCTGTAAGAAGAACCCGATCCCAACAAAGGAAAACCGAGGTGGAGCACTTCCCCAATCCTAAACCAGCCCCTAGGTAATGAAAACCAGAGGAAAACAAAGGCATTTCCCAAATCTAGGTGGAATCAAAAAAGGGAAGCCCGAAACACTGTCCCGGAAGAAGGAAAGATTACTGATTGAGAGAAAATTTCAGAAAATTTGAGAATTTCGATGGGACAAAATCCCAAAGGGATATGCTGCCCATTGTTTTCAGAAAATTGGGGATTTTGATTTTTTTTACTATTGATTAATTTTAAATTTTTAAGTTTTTATTAATTTTAAATTTTTAAGTTTTTTATTTTTTTTATTTTTTTAATTTTTTATTTTTAACCAATCATATTTTCTTCACTAATTTTTTTAATTTTTCAAGAAAATAAAATGAAAATACCCTTAATTTTGAAACCAAACACACCCAAAGCCTTCCACGCAGGATTGTTTTCATTATTTATAGAGGCTTCATTTGTTAACATTATATATGACATATATTAAAGTCACATGAAATGTCACCAAAATTAGACATAGATAGTGGAAATTATATACGTTTTATATTTTTCAATTTAAAGTTTAATTTTTAATACATTAAAACTTTGATTCTATTATCTAATTTTACAGTTATAACAAAGATAAAATATATATTTTTAACTTTCAATATTTACTCTTTTTTTTCTCTTACTTTTCTAAAATTACATAAAACTATTCAATTTTATTAATATTTTCAATAAAAAACTGAAAAAATAAAATTTTTGTAGGAACCCAAATTAGCCCAATAACCCATTACAAACCAACCCCAAACCCAGCATTAATTAAACAAGCCCAAACTCAATCTAAACCTAAACCCTAACCCAAAAGAAAAAACACAAAGCAAGTCAGAATAAAAAAACCCTAGCCGCCTTCCCACTTGCGCCGCAACCACCCTCTGGCACCACGCCATCGACGTCAGCCCTCTTGCATCGGCCATCAACTCTGCAGCACCGTTCAACTGCTCCTGCAAGAGAAACACGCGAAAAGACAGAAACTAATAGAAAATCAAGTTGTAAAGGCTATAAAAGCCATCAAAACAAATGTAAAAAGGTCGGCAAGTCTTAATACATACATTAGTTTTAAAAAAAAAAAAGAACAATAGATCAGTACCATAGATCGTTCGAATCAAGACCGAAATAAAAAAGAGGTGATTAAATTTCTTTTCTTTTACCGAATCTGTTTTTTTTCTCTTTTATTTTTCTTTTTCTTCCTTCTTTTATATTCTAATATATATCTATATACATATATATTATATTATTAAACTAAAAAAAAATTTACCTTTTTCAGCCACCGTGGACGCCGGCCGGAGAGACGGCGGCGGTGATCCTCCTGGCTGGAGCTGGACCTGGTCCAGAGAGAAATCCCTCCCCTCTCCCTTTTTTTTTTCTTTCACTTTGCAAAATGGATTTTTTGAAGAAAATGGGCCTTTTATAGCCCCCCCAAAACGACGTCATTTTGGGGTTGGCCACTAAACCCCAAAACGACGTCGTTTTGGCCTAGCCCGTTTGTTGACCCGACCCGCTCCAAGGATCCGCGTGTTTTTCATTAAAGGGGCTAATTTCACTTTTAGCCCCTCCGCTTTTTCATGCCTCTGCAATCATGTACTTTTCAGTTTTTTAATTTAGCCCCAAAGTATGTAGCGCTTTGCGATTTGGTCCCTCTTGCTATGTTATGTTTTGAGGGGAGGATTAATTGTGTTTTTAGTCCCCCTTTGTTTTGTGCGTGTTCAAATAAGCCCTTTTACCTTTTTATTATTTCAAATTCGCCCCAAAACTTTGATTTTAAAATCCAATTTTAGTCCTTTTTCATTTTATTTACTTATTTATTTTATTTTCATTTTTTAATATTGTTATTATCATTCCTAATATTATTAATACTATTATTTCTATTATTATTATTGTTATTATTTGTAACATCCGAAATAGGGCCTAAGCGAACGATGGTTGCGAAACCACAAATCCGAGGTAGAATGTAACGGCCTAATTTTCGGTGGTGTCAAAATGGTGATTTGAGATCACTAAATCGGACAAATAAGATTGAACAAGATAGTAACTTAATATTTATGAGTCAAGTAAGAATTTAGAAGAATTTGTGAAATGGTGAAATTAGTGAATTAAAATAATTTATTAGGTCGACGGGTCAAAAATGAGGTATCGAGATCTCGAATTTGAAAATCGAGCTATAAATATTTTTATAAATATTTATGAAGTGTCATTGAGTTAGTATTAAAGTTTAGTTAGAAAATTTTGATGTTTGGATAGCTAATTAATTAAAAAGGACTAAATCGAAAATAGCTCAAAATTTGTTAAATTGTGAGTAAATAGCTTAAGTATTTAAAAGATGGATTTAAAGAGCAATTAGACCCAAAGGTTAATGGCTGGACGGTTTGGGTATGAAATAAGCAAGAAAACAATGTGAACAAGGGACAAAATTGGAATTAGCATAAAAGTTAATAGTTAAAAAATGATGTCATTGAAAATCTAGACATTTCTTCATCTTTCTCAGCCGAAACGCCGTAGCAGGTCTCCTATGCTGGTTTTTCATATTTTGCACCATGTAAGTTCAATTTTACTATTTCTTAGTAATTTTTATGTTTTTGTGACTTTTATAATTAGGTCCAATCATCTAATTCATTAGTTTTTGATTTGGTGGGTGAAATTGGAAGTTACCCTGGCTGAGTAAGGGTAGTTTATGATGAATTATTATGAAATTGAAGTTCTAATTTCATATTAAGGTTGTTTTATTAAGTCATTTTGATAGAAAATGGTATTTAGGACCTAATTGTGAGCAAAATTGTGAATTAGATATTGGTGTTGAAATTCAGAATATCAAAGGCTATGAAATAGTTTATAATGATAAAATAAAAGTGTTAATTTATAAAAATTAGTTCAATTGATGGGTGAATTGAGCGGGACTAAATTGTAAAAGCTGTAAATTTTGGGGTAAAAGTGCAATTTCGAATTTTGAACAGCATAAATTGTGAAGTGAAATAGAAATCAAATAAATGCTAATGAGTAGAAATATTTTATATTATAGATCAAGAATCCAAAGAAGAACGAGGAAAAGAAAAAGTAAAGGACTAAATTGTAAGGTTTAGTCACATTTTGTATCAAGGTAAGTTTACAGAAATAAATGCAATATTCTTTTATTTTACATTATTATTGTCAATTTCCAGCATTTTATGTTATGAAAATATTTAAAGTCGAATTTAAGGTGAAGTGACAGAGGAAAAGTGTTAGAAAGCCGGTTGAACCCTAAGAATGTTAGGATATTAGGGTTGACGAGATGTAACAGAAATGAGCCATGTAAGTCCATATTAGAAATATGGCTTTGGAGACAGGATTGAGCCATGTAAGTCCATATTATATATGGCATTGGAGACAGGAATAATTCATGTAAGTCCATGTCAAAGACATGGCATTGGCAGGATATTGATAGACAGGAACGACCCTAGTATCCTTAGTATTCCGAGTGGTTCAACGGGTCAGGATACGAGTTAAATTACAGTGAATTAACAGTAAAGGAAAAGTAGATTATACTTATGAAAAAGGAAAGGTCGTAAGAAAGAAGGTAAGGGAATAAAGAAGAAGATAGAAATTGAGAAGTAAAGAATTTTATGATGTTAGATGATATTATGCATAATTATCCATTATGTTGAATGTTGTGATTTATTTGCTTGTAAGCTTACTAAGCCTAGTGCTTAATCTCTTTATTTTCTTCTTCTTATAGTACTTATCTAGTCACTCGGGGATCGAAGGAAATGTCGGAGGCCGATCACACTATCAAAGAAATAACTCGGTATAACTAGGCGTTTTGTTTTGGGTATGGCATGTATAGAAACTTAGCTACTTTTGGTATAATATGAATAATGAATGATGTGTAAATACTTGCTAGTGATTAGCTAAGAAAATAGCTGATGATATACATGTTTATTAATATGTATGATTGAATGATGATTATCACATGAAAATTATGAAAAATGTGAAAGTAACCTAAAAATGATTCAAGTAATGAAATGATGTAACTTTGAAAAATCACTAAAAATTGTATAAACATAGTTTGAAGATTAATAATATATGAAATTAAAGCTTATTATGTATATTTTCTTATGGAATAAGCAAAATAGGTAAAAGTATTATATTTTATGATATATCTGAGTTTTAGTGAAACAGGGTTAGAGCGATTTCTGGATCCCCTATTTCCACTTTGGAAATTCACCATAAATTGTACAAAACTAATTAGAAGGTATAATTTATATGGTTAGAATTCTTGTTGAATCTAATTTTGAGAGAAACAAACGACTTAGTCATATGAATTTTGTACAGGAAGAAAAATGGTTCGTAGTAAGAAGAGGTCAGTGCAGTCGAGTTTTGAAACAGGGGAAACTTTAACTAATAAACTGTACTAATTGGCTAAGTCAAAATTCTAGAAAAAATTAGTAGATATATATATGAGTCTAGTTTCATGAAAATTTACGGATCTTAATTTCGAGTTTTGAAACTCGAGAAATGAATTTTAAGTAACCATGACGCAGAAAAACAGTTTATTCGAAAATTAAAATAAGTGATTTAGAGTTGTTTAAAAGGTAAGATAAGTTTAGTAACACCTCAAGCTTGACTCGGTGATGGTTTCAAGCGTAGCTTACATTATTAATATTCTGGTTATTAAATATTATTATTTTAATGTATTGTTATTTCTAGTTATTATTATTTCTAGTATTATTATTATATATAATATTAGTGTATGTTTTATTATATATGTATGTATATACATTTTTATATACTGATATTATTTTAATTACTTTATTCTAATAATATTATTATTATATTATATTTAGATATATATATATGTATATTTATTTTAAAATGTCTCCTTTTTTTTTACTATTATGTACATATGTATTTATCATTATATTTATTATTATATTATTTACTTTTACTATATTTTTTAAATATTATATTTTTCATATATTATGTATTTTTTATATATTATATTATTCGTATATTTTATTGTATTATATATATATATTTGAAATAATTATACTATGTATATATTTGTAAGTATCATACTATTAATATATTTTATTGTTATTTCATATATATATATATATATATTATTAGTTATATATATATTTTTATACTATTTCATGTATGTATTTTCATATTATCCTTATTATTGTTATTAATATTAGTATATGTATATATCTTTAATATATATATAGGTACATATTTATGTGACATTATTAATAGGTGTTTTCAACATTATTATTATGTATGTATATATTATGTAAATATTTTAACATTATGCATTTTATATTATATATAGATATATATATACCTTTTAGTATTGTATCTTTATATATATATCATGTATATATTTGAATACTATATTATTTTTTTCTTACATATTATCTTATATATGTATATATATTTTAATAACTCTATATTATGTATGTATTTTAACATCATACTATGTATATACTTTGTAATACTATTATCATGTTTATATTTATAATATATATACGTATGTATATAGGTAACATTATTAGTGTTTTAATATTATGTTCCTATCACTTTACTTATTATTATTATATGTTTATTTATGTTTGTCTCTATTTCTTGTTTAATACTATTATTATCATGTTTAGTATCATATCCATTACTTTTGTTTTTTACAATTATTATCGCATATACATTGTTAATGTTTTATATATTATTTGCTTCATATATTTTTAACTTTTATCATCATTTATCTGTTCAAGTTAGCATATTAGTTCACATCTTATTTCAACATCAATGTTAGTTTTCTATCACTTTTATTTTTATCTAAAATATTTTTATTCATGTTTTTAATTTCAGTAATCAAGGCAATGTACCGATTTAACATTATGTCATCAAACTTCATCGCTATGTTGGATGGAATTTGTCGGCTCGTGTTAAAACGGTATGTCCTTCTCAAAAAAAATAAAAAAAATTGAAAATTCTTGTGTTTTAACCGGATCACGGCTAAATATTACATTGAACTCGTATTTTTGAAAATCAAGATAACACGTGTTTATAAGATACCAATTTTGGGCGTCGCGAGGGTACTAATACCTTCCTCGCGCGTAACCGACTCCCGAACCCTAGTTTTTCTCTGGACTTTCACGTAGACCTAAACTTGGCCTTCTTTTTGTTTTAAAAAAAAAAGGAAATCTAATAGGTGTCCGATCACACCTAGGAAAAAGGATCGGTGGCGACTCCCTTCTTATTTCAAAACCAAACTTCCATTTTCAAATTTTTAATAAATCGCCACAATTAGCGACCGAAAGTAAATTTTACGTCGCTACAGCTGGCGACTCCACTGGGGACACCTCAATTTTGGGAGTCGAGTCAAATTAAATGCGTGTCGTCAAAATTCTCAAAATTCCTTGTTCAAATTAATATTTACTCGTGATCCCAAAATGCGTTTTTTGAAAAGTCATGCATTTGCATCGTGTTGTAAATATTCATCTAATTTGTTTATTTGGTTGTTTTTCAGCTTTAAATTTTTATGATTTTAATTTTAGCTTAGTTTTTAAATAAAACGTAAAGGTTTACAAGTTTCTCCCCACACACCGTACACGTGCATTTTTTTTTTGCATAACATAAGCTTCATACCCGGGCTCCGTCCCTTTTAAGTGAAAGTAAACGCTACGCCTTCGTGAGTTAACTCGTTCCTCCGCACAGGCTAGTGAATACTTTCAGGTTACATATGACTTATGCTTTTGTGAGTTAACTCGTCCCTCCGCATAGGCATAAATAAATGTAATCCCTCGAATTGATCTCGTAAGCCTATGATGGGCCATGACCGAGGCTCTGTACTAATCTTAGTAGATGACAATACAGACGATTCGAGTACCCATCTAGAACCAAAACCGCATATAGTGAACCATACGAGCCATCCAACTAGAGCCATGCTGAACCTTTGTCCGTTTACTAGTCACCGAAATAAGTACACGGAAAAACACATCTTACCTTCTGTTTCTTTTACATTTACGCTTTCTATGCAAGAGAATTGAGTCCATTAGACCAAATAGCTTAATTTGTTAGATTTTTCGCAGTTTTTCTCTGTTCATATGTGTTGTGCTAACCGAGGTTGTTTGTCTATATTTCTATTTTTCATCATGCATCATAGGCATCTTGTTAGGAAGGTGTTGATTAGAGATTGGTTGCCAAAAACGGGTTTCTGATAGAGTAGTCAATTACACGAGTGACCGAAACGTTGAGTAATGGACTCTTTTGATTAAGGAAATGCCTAAATAGGGGCTATCTTGAAATTAACACCAAATTTTTGCATATTCATTCATGACTAACATTCATTTGACATTTATGCATTCATTCATTCATTCATGTCATATCCCATAATCGTTCGCTGAGGTTAAAACATATAATTCGCAGTTGTAATACCACAAGCCTGGAATCACGTGACTCATATAGGACGCGTCGACAAGTTAGAGTAATGGAGGCTGAATTTAACGAAAGGATTGAGAGGATAGAAAGAATACAAAGGGAATTACAAGAACAGTTGGCAAAGTCACAACAAGAAACCAAAGATCTGATGGTGAGATCTCGAGGAGAATCGCTCGAACAAAGGGACCAAATAGCCAGGATGATGGAAATGATGTCGGCTCTGGTAAAGGGAAAGGGACCTATGAACTCTGACGTTGTAGAACCACAGTCAAGGGTTAATCTCGATCAGGATCAGCCCCATCCTCCAGGATTTACTCCACCGCACACCCATGCAACACAAAGAGGGTATGCTCAATGGGAACCTACAAGCCTGGAGTAACGACCTGCGCTACCTACTAAGCTGGGGTAAGGAATGTTCGTATCAAACCTGGGGGCTAGTCCTACTGATCCACTTGTTCCAGATTTGGACGATCCAGTAAAGATAGCTAGGTTAAAATTGGATGATCATGATGCAAAAGAGAAATATAGGAGCTTGGAGGAAAGACTTAAGGCAATAGAAGGCACTGAAGTCTTCTCTGTACTAGGTGCTAAAGAACTTAGTTTGGTACCCGATCTAATTCTGCCTCCGAAGTTTAAGGTGCCTGAGTTTGAAAAGTACGATGGGACAAGATGTCCAAAGGCGCATCTTGTCATGTTTTACCAAAAACTGACTGGTTATGTGAACAAAGATAAGCTACTCATACATTGTTTTTAGGATAGTCTAGTAGAATTGGCTCTTCGGTTGTACAACCAGCTTAGTAAGGAAAAGATCCGATCTTGGAAAGACTTAGCATCAGCATTCTGTGAGCAGTACAAGCATGTATCGGATATGGTGCTTGATCGAATGACTCTACAAAGGATGGAAAAGAAACCAGCAGAAACCTTTAGGCAATATACTTAAAGGTGGAGAGATATCTCGGCTCAAGTGGAACCATCATTGACTAAGATTGAGATAACAGTCCTTTTCATTAATACTCTGAGAGCACCATTCTATGACAAGTTGGTAGGAAGTGCTACAAAAGGCTTTGCGAACATTGTGATATCTGTGGAACTTATAGAGAATGCCATAAAAAATGGAAGGATGGAAGGCCCTGAGAGCTCAAAAGGGCAGCACCCATGAAGAAAAAAAGAGCCAGCAACCCATGTGGTGGGAACATGAAGCCACTATACTTTTAATTCGTACCTAACTCAACCACGACCTCGATATCACCCACCTCCGAACTTCACATACTTGGGAGTGTTTTAAACAATAGGACAGTAGAAGAGATCCGTGTACTTTTAAAGCTAATCTAGAGTAATATTCAAAACATACTTATTGCCTTAAGAGCTAGAGGTGATAAGACTTCTTTTGAGAAATAGGTTTCGGTCCAAGATTTTTATTTCAATGAAATGCATCTTTTTGAGTAAATTTTCTTCTATTTATAGATTATTTTATTATTTGGACTTTCATTCTTTTATTTTACATTCATGATCATCCTATAAAAATAATCATCTTTAAAATCATTTATTCTCTGGAATTTGCCTTCATACCTACAGTAGATCCCCAGATATCAATGTCACGAGCGACGCTGTTACTAACTCCCTTTGGAGCAAGATATGTGTCTAGAGGAATCTCAGGACTTCGAAGATGACAGAGATTGTGTCTATCTTCCGATTCGTGAAGGATGACAGAAAGAAATGAAAGATAGACCCTAACTTACAAAGGGTCAACTGACATTGTAAACTTGGGAAAAAGATGAAGATCGAAACCTAGCTTACTGCAGAAATAAGGCAAGACTATTGAGCTATTTCTAAGAATACAAGGATGTTTTCGCACGATCATATTAAGACGCACTTAGGAACATCTTGAAAGAGGTTCATAAGGGTGTCTAAAGAACACATGACAATGGTTCTGCAATAGCCAGGCTAATCAATGAGGATCGGATATTGTTGGTCCACCATGGGAAGGGAATGGCATCAGTTATGTTGTCAAGATTCACGTGCTTCTTCCATCTCTTCACAAACTTTTTAATACGTGGGGCATAGATGTTCTGAGGATGATCTCGTCAAAAGCTTCTAGTCGACATCATCGTCGTGGCCGCCAATTGCTTCACTAAGAAGGTGAATGTTGCTTCATATGTCAATATCATAAAGTCGACAGTCATGAAAAAAACAAAAAAAATAAAAAAAAGAGAGATCAAATGCCAGAAAGAATCATGTTTTAATGCGTAACTGTACAATGTCATATCACAATGCAACAAAGGCTGCCAAAAGAAAAATACAAAAATAAAGAAAAGTCATGGAAGGTGACCAAGACTTGTAAATATTGGCATAAGAAGCTACCTTCTACTTTTTGTGCTTATTAAAGTTGATCAGGACCTTCACTGGGGCATTGGAGGTGGTTCTGTCCATGGAAATTAAGATTCTTTTTCTCCAAGTTTTGATTGATCCAAGAATTGGATGAAGTAAAATGTCTTCAGTAAACTTGACTGCAGAAAAGGGTTTGAAGGTCAAACGCGTATGATGCTGAGTTATGACGGAAATGGTTCACCCAAAGGAATTTCATAGTAGGAACTTGGTATTGCAGAAGATCATTTCTATACGAAAGGATTTCAAAGGAAAATGGATGCTTAAGAACTTTATGAGGTAAAGGAGGCTTTCCCCGGAAGAACACTGATCCAATCCTAAATTCAGATTCAGTCTAGAGATACTTAAAAAGGAGAGGCCAAGGTGAAAACCCGCAAAGGGCACTTTGTGACCTTCATTCATTCAAAAGAAAAAAAAGAAAGAAAGAAAAAAAAAGAAAAGAAAATGGAGAGGTCAAGGTGAAAACTCGTAAAGGACGCCTTGAGACCAAAGGGGTTTTGAGTTGAAAACCTGAAAAAAGCGGCTCAAATTTTGCTCAAAGGTGGGGCATATGGTAGTCTTGCTATACTTGAATTGACAGTAAAGAAGTATGCTACGTCTTGGGGCATCGAGAAAGTACTCTGAATCCCCTAAACACATGTTGAACTCAAAAAATGGTCTCAAAGGAGTTTGTACAGGGAAGCTCAGGCTGCGATATTTGGGGCACTTAGCTTTCTATTTTACCCATTTCTGAATTCATCTTTGATTATCTTATTCTTTTCAAAATGCGCTTCAAATAAACTCACATTTGCTCTCATTGTTTAACTTGTTTGTTTCGAGTTATGCTCTTAGTCAATTTTCTTCTTGTCCATAAGTATAATCCTTTTCAAGCATTTCGCATTGAAATAATTATTAATGGACTCATCATACTTTCGTAAAAGGAGTTTCGCGTATTACTCTGAAAGCTTCTAAATAGTACAGGAACCTGAAATCAGTCGATTGTTTAAGAGCTCACCAAGTGTAAGGGTTGGAAATATTTGAGGTCAAATTAAGTTTATTTCCTCAGATTTTCTATCAAGAAATATCAGTTGAGGGAACAAGTTACAGATCATACACTCTTGAGTTACAGTAGGATACAGATCCTATAGCCAGGAATTGCAGTGGAATGGTTTAAAGATAGTGCCAACCTTGTGTCCCCAAATTACAGTGGACCTTGAAGTTACAGTGGAGCAAGCTGGTTAAGCAAAATGCGATTATTTCCTCAGGTTTTAGGTCGAGATTCCAGCCGAGCAATAAGGCAAAGTACTATGTCAGTGATAGAGACCTGAGAGGCAATGAGTGATGACGCCTTAAGTTTTTCCGGAAAAAAGATATACTAAGATAAAAACCCGAAAGGGCATCCTAATAAAGTAGATTTGAACCCAAGAAGTAAAACGATTCAAGCAGTGAGTCAAACAGCAAGACTACTGTATTTGAAGCATTTTCAGTAGTCCAAACTTTCTACGCAAGAAGCCATGCTCGAAAAGATTCTTAATTAAGAAATATGGAAGAGTTCATGCGTTGAACATATAGAGCATTTTGAAATGACATACTCCAAACAAAGTAAATGTTGAGTATTACCCAGATGAGAATTTGATAAGTACAAGAGCCTCAAAGCAAGGACAAAGTTCAACAAGGGGCAAAAGAGTGACATCTGATAAACGCAGGTTACTCATAAGAAGAGAATGGGTACTGAAGAGAAAGTCAAGAGTCGAAGCAATGAACGCGGATCATCAAAAATCGTGACGAAAGAGGACACATGACAAACATGCCTAAGGCGCATAGCATAATCATGTAAGCATAAAGGCATTTAAGAAAAACATGTGCATATCATGATAACATCATGCATGACATATACAGGTACTCCAGCAGAGCAAGAGGTTTCGATGATAGCTGTACTGAATCAAAGGAAAAGACACATGAGTTCCACCAGATGATTTGTTTTGATACTCTGAGGTATCTTTAATTCATGTTTTCAAAAATCAACTCATATTGCGAGAGGTGAGTTGAGCCTCAGGTCACATGCTGCGGTATTTTCAGTTTATGTTTCAAAAAATTGACTCATATTACGAGAGGTGAGTTGAGCCTCAAGTCACACGCTGAGGTATTTTCAGTTTATGTTTCAAAAAATTGACTCATATTGCGAGAGGTGAGTCAAGCCTCAGGTCACGCTGAGGTATTCTTAATTTCTGTTGTTTCAAAAATCAACTCATATTGCGAGAGGTGAGTTGAGCCTCGGGACACTGTTGAGGTAATTTCAATTTCTAGTTTTCAAAAATCAACTCATATTGCCAGAGGTGAGTTGAGCCTCAGGGCACGCTGAAGTATTTTCAATTTATATTTTTCAAAAAATAAATCAACTTACATTGCGAGAGGTGAGTTGGGCCTCAGGACTTGCTGAGGTATTTTCAATTTCTGTTTTTTTTTTAATTTCTGCTTTTAAAAAAAAAATCAACTCATATTGCGAGAGGTGAGTTGAGCCTCAGGACACGATGAGGTAATTTCAATTTCTGTTTGTCAAAAATCAACTCATATTACGAGAGATAAGTTGAGCCTCGGGGCACGCTGAGGTATTTTCAATTTCTGCTTTTCAATTCCTGCTTTTCAAAAAATCAACTCATATTGCGAGAGGTGAGTTAAGCCTCAGGACACACTGAGGTATTTTCAATTTCTATTTTCAGTTTATGTTTTTCAAAGAATCAACTCATATTGCGAGAGGTGAGTTGAGCCTTTTAATTTCTGTTTTTCAAAAATCAACTCATATTGCGAGAAGTGAGTTGAGCCTCAGGACACGCTGAGGTATTTTAATTTTTTGTCTTCAATTTATATTTCTCAGAAATCAACTCATATTGCGAGAAATGAGTTGAGCCTCAGGACACGTTGAGGTAATTTCAATTTCTGTTTTCCAATTTTGTTTTTCAAAAATCAACTCATATTGCGAGAGGTGAGTTGAGCCTCGGGTCACATGCCGAGGTATTTTCAAATTCTGTTGTTCAAATTCTTTTTTTAATTTTTATTTTTTCCAAAATCAACTCACATTGTGAGAGGTGAGTTGAGCCTCGGGGCACGCTGAGGTATTTTCAATTTCTGCTTTTCAATTCCTGCTTTTTAAAAAATCAACTCATATTACGAGAGGTGAGTTGAGCCTCAGGACACGCTGAGGTATTTTCAATTTCTATTTTCAGTTTATGTTTTTCAAAGAATCAACTCATATTACGAAAGGTGAGTTGAGCCTTGGCTCATATGCTGAACCACTTTCAATTTCTGTTTGTCTTTAAATCAATTCATATTGCGAGAGGTGAGTTAAGCTTTGGCTCACGTGTTGAGCTATTTTCATTTTCTGTTTTTAATTTATGTTTTTCAAAAAAATCAACTCATATTGCGAGAAGTGAGTTGAGCCTCGGCTCACATGCTGAGGAGTTTTCAATTTCTATTTTTTCAATTTGTATTTTTCAAAAATCAACTCATATTGCGAGAGGTGAGTTGAGCCTCAGGTCGTATGCTGAGGTATTTTTAGTTTATGTTTCAAAAAATTGACTCATATTGCGAGAGGTGAGTCAAGCCTCAGGTCACGCTGAGGTATTCTTAATTTCTGTTGTTTCAAAAATCAACTCATATTGCGAGAGGTGAGTTGAGCCTCAGGACACGCTGAGGTAATTTCAATTTCTAGTTTTCAAAAATCAACTCATATTGCCTAGGTGAGTTGTGCCTCAGGGCACACTGAGGTATTTTCAATTTATATTTTTCAAAAAAAAAAAGTCAACTTACATTGCGAGAGGTGAGTTGGGCCTCAGGACACGCTGAGGTATTTTCAATTTCTGTTTTTTTTTAATTTCTGCTTTTAAAAAAAATCAACTCATATTGCGAGAGGTGAGTTGAGCCTCAGGACACGATGAGGTAATTTCAATTTCTGTTTGTCAAAAATCAACTCATATTACGAGAGATGAGTTGAGCCTCGGGGCACACTGAGGTATTTTCAATTTCTTCTTTTTAATTCCTGCTTTTCAAAAAATCAACTCATATTTCGAGAGGTGAGTTGAGCCTCAGGACACACTGAGGTGTTTTCAATTTCTATTTTCAGTTTATGTTTTTCAAAGAATCAACTCATATTGCGAGAGGTGAGTTGAGCCTTTTAATTTCTGTTTTTCAAAAATCAACTCATATTGTGAGAAGTGAGTTGAGCCTCAGGACACGCTGAGGTATTTTCAATTTCTGTCTTTAATTTATAACTCTCAGAAATCAACTCATATTGCGAGAAATGAGTTGAGCCTCAGGACACGTTGAGGTAATTTCAACTTCTGTTTTCCAATTTTGTTTTTCAAAAATCAACTCATATTGCGAGAGGTGAGTTGAGCCTCGGGTCACATGCCGAGGTATTTTCAAATTCTGTTTTTAATTTTTATTTTTTCCAAAATCAACTCACATTGCGAGAGGTGAGTTGAGCCTCGGGGCACGCTGAGGTATTTTCAATTTCTACTTTTCAATTCCTGCTTTTTAAAAAATCAACTCATATTGCGAGAGGTGAGTTGAGCCTCAGGATACGCTGAGGTATTTTCAAATTCTGTTTTCAGTTTATGCTTTTCAAAGAATCAACTCATATTACGAAAGGTGAGTTGAGCCTTGGCTCACATGCTGAACCACTTTCAATTTCTGATTCTCTTTAAATCAATTCATATTGCGAGAGGTGAGTTAAGCTTTGGCTCACGTGTTGAGCTATTTTCAGTTTCTGTTTTTAATTTATGTTTTTCAAAAAAATCAACTCATATTGCGAGAAGTGAGTTGAGCCTCAGCTCACATGCTGAGGAGTTTTCAATTTCTGTTTTTTTCAATTTGTATTTTTCAAAAATCAACTCATATTGCGAGAGGTGAGTTGAGCCTCGGGTCACATGACTAGGTATTTTCAAAATTTGCTTTTAAGTTTCAAAAAAACCAACTCATACTGCGAGAGGTGAGTTAAACTTTGGCTCACGTGCTGAGCTATTTTCAGTTTCTGTTTTTAATGTCTATATTTAAAGAGTCAATTCATATTGCGAGAAATGAGTTGAGCTCAAGATTACATGCCGAGTAAAGAATAAAGATTGGAGCTGATTGAAGACACCAGATTTTGTCTCCCTGAAGTTGCAGTGGAGCTGATCGAGGATATTGGATCTTGCCTTTCTAAAGTTACAAAAGAGAAGACCACAAACCTCATCTCACTGAAACGATAGAAGAGCAGATTGAAGCTGTAGATCTTATCTTACTGAAGTTACAGTGAAGCAGATTGAAGCCACAGATCTCATATCCTTGAAGTTACATTTGAATAGATTGAAGCTACAGGGCATATGTAAGAAGATGCAGTGGATTGAACCAAAACTACGAGATGCGGTGGATTAGAACGAGACTATTTGGGAAAGAGGAGCTCCAAAGCAAGTCAAGACTCAACAAGACCGGGCAAATTTGGTCTTCCTTGAAAGTCTTTGCTCTATTCTCGTCGTACGACAATGAGCAAAGAGGGGCAGCTGTAGGAGCCCAAATTAGCCCAATAACCCATTACAAACCAACCCCAAACCCAACATTAATTAAACAAGCCCAAACCCAATCTAAACCTAATCCCTAGCCCAAAAGAAAAAAACACAAAGCAAGTCAGAACAAAAAAACCCTAGCCACCTTCCCACTTGCGCCGCAACCACCCTCTGACACCACGCCACCGACGTCAGCCCCCTTGCACCGGCCACCAACTCTGCAGCACCGTTCAACTGCTCCTGCAAGAGAAACACGCGAAAAGACAGAAACTAATAGAAAATCAAGTTGTAAAGGCTATAAAAGCCATCAAAACAAATGTAAAAAGGTCGGCAAGTCTTAATACAAACATTAGTTTTTTTAAAAAAAAGAACAATAGATCAGTACCATAGATCGTTCGAATCAAGACCGAAATAAAAAAAGAGGTGATTAAATTTCTTTTCTTTTTCCGAATCTGTTTTTTTTCTCTTTTATTTTTCTTTTTCTTCCTTCTTTTATATTCTAATATATATCTATATACATATATATTATATTATTAAACTAAAAAGAAAATTACCTTTTTCGACCACCGTGGACGGCGGCCTGAGCAACGGCGGCGGCGACCCTCCTGGCCGGAGCTGGACCTGGTCCAGAGAGAAATCCCTCCCCTCTCCCTTTTTTTTTTCTTTCACTTTGCAAAATGAATTTTTTTGAAGAAAAAGGGCCTTTTATAGCCCCCGAAAACGACGTCGTCTTGGGGTTGGCCACTAAACCCCAAAACGACGTCGTTTTGGCCTAGCCCGTTTGTTGACCCAACCCGCTCCAAGGATCTGCGTGTTTGTCATTGGAGGGGCTAATTTCACTTTTAGCCCCTCCGCTTTTTCATGCCTCTGTAATCAAGTACTTTTTCAATTTTTTAATTTAGCCCCAATGTAGCGCTTTGCGATTTGGTCCCTCTTGCTATGTTATGTTTTGAGGGGAGGATTAATTGTGTTTTTAGTCCCCCTTTGTTTTGTGCGTGTTCAAATAAGCCCTTTTACCTTTTTATTATTTCAAATTTGCCCCAAAACTTTGATTTTAATTCAATTTTAGTCCTTTTTTCATTTTATTTACTTATTTATTTTATTTTCATTTTTTTAATATTGTTATTATCATTCCTAATATTATTAATACTATTATTTCTATTATTATTATTGTTATTATTAATATTCTGGTTATTAAATATTATTATTTTAATGTATTGTTATTTCTAGTTATTATTATTTCTAGTATTATTATTATATATAATATTAGTGTATGTTTTATTATATATATGTATGTATATACATTTTATATACAATATTATTTTAATTAATTTATTCTAATAATATTATTATGATATTATTATTATATTATTATATTTAGATATATATATATATATATGTATATTTATTTTAAAATGTCTAGTTTTTTTACTATTATGTACATATGTATTTATCATTATATTTATTATTATATTATTTACTTTTACTATTTTTTTAAATATTATATTTTTCATATATTATGTTTTTTTATATATTATATTATTAAGTATATTTTATTGTATTATATATATATATATTAAATAATTATATTATGTATATATTTGTAAGTATCATACTATTAATATATTTTATTGTTATTTCATATATATATATATATATATATATATATTAGTTATATATATTTTTATACTATTTCATGTATGTATTTTCATATTATCCTTATTATTGTTTTTAATATTAGTATATGCATATATCTTTAATATATATATATATAGGTACATATTTATGTGACATTATTAATAGGTGTTCTCAACATTATTATTATGTATGTATATATTATGTAAATATTTAAACATTATGCATTTTATATATTATATATATATATATACCTTTTAGTATTGTATCTTTATATATATCATGTATATATTTGAATACTATATTATATTTTTCTTACATATTATCTTATATATGTATATATATTTTAATAACTCTATATTATGTATGTATTTTCAACATAATACTATGTATATACTTTGTAATACTATTATCATGTTTATATTTATAATATATATATTATGTAAATAGGTAACATTATTAGTGTTTTAATATTATGTTCCCATCACTTTACTTATTATTATTATATGTTTATATATGTTCGTCTCTATTTCTTGTTTAATACTATTATTATCATGTTTAGTATCATATCCATTACTTTTGTTTTTTACTATTATTATCGCATATATATTGTTAATGTTTTATATATTATTTGCTTCATATATTTTAAACTTTTTATCATCATTTATCGTAACACCCCAAACCCGGCCTGGACATTATGACCGGATCTGATGTGCCACATTGATGCGTTCAAAACATTCCGTATTACTTAGTTTGGAAAAGCTGAGTTGGTGTTGTAAAAGACCCTTTAAAAAGTAGGTTAAAGTGAATAGAAGTCATGCACCGTAGGAAACCGAGAAAAAGAGGAGGTGAGTCCGTCAGATTTGCTTAAGTACCAAGCTCTTCCGGATCCAATCCTAGACATGCACACCACCATTGCCACACTCTAACATCTCGTATAATTTTGAGAAAATCGTTTGATTATGTCCGTCTTAAGAAAATGATAAAGTTTGAAAACGTTTGTTTAAAATATTTATTTTCTTGGAAAAACATTTACTTTGCGGAAACTTTGCGGCGTCATCGTGATCTTTTAAAAAATCAAGTAGTTTTTATAAAGCGAACCGTAGTGCTAACAGTTTAATAATCCCCAAAATAAAATTAATTAAAAAGAGCGGCCTTATTACAACTTTAAGCATAATAAAATAAAATAATCCAAATTAAAGGCTAAACTTATTTAAAATCGGCAATTAATCTTCATGGCCACTCTGAATCCCTTGACTCCAAGTCCACCAATTCTAGGGCTCACCGCAAGGATGGAAGAGGAAGGGGTGAGTTTGGGAAAACTCGGTGTATACAAAACCCATCCAAAGCCCAATTCAGCTCGAGCCCATTGGGCCTAAGCCTATTCAGATAACGATACACATGAGGTCAAGCCCTTTTGAATCTGATAGCAAGGCCTTAGCCCTTTTAACATAACAAATGTGGCCCATAGGCCCGATTCGATAATATGAGTAACAACGGTAATAATGAATGCAAGCCCATCCAGGGAGACTACTCAACCCACCAATCGCTACCTTTGCCTGTACCAACCACGCACACCATGTGGGGAATATCTCAACCCACCCAACCCTACACACCACAGTTGCGACAGCGGCACTCAAATATCGATAAGTTGAGGCAAAGCCTCCGATCGTGGATGAACCACTTTCAATACTTCCTCCATTGATACCCCAATCCCATGCAATGATATTAATAAAAGCATATCATGTAAAATACAACATTAATCAATCATGCGATTCGACCATTTTAAAACCCTAGGGGTATATCGATAATTTTGCTCTTTAGGAGTAATTTTGGTAATTTTGCTCTTTAGGGTAATTTCGTGATCTACGCTACTACACAAGCTAATTCAGTAATTTTATCGGTTTTATGCAATTTGATTCCACCATCTACCTAACGAGCTAATTTGCCCTCTCTTACCCATATTGGTCCAGTAAGCCCATTGGGCCCAATTTTGGCCCATCGAGCCCTTTTTTCAAATACGCTAAAACGTCACAAGATCTTGCTTACCACCTTGCGGTGCAGGATCTAACAATTACTCTATGACACGAGAGCATTCGCATACTCACATGACCATGAAATGCCGGAATTTGGCATTTCGCTTTTTAATTGAACTAAGAAAGGGTGTTCGGTATACACATTTAGCGACAAGCGCTCTTGAGATCTCTTTCGATATCCTACAATCGATTAGCATAATGCTTATTTACAAACTATATCACTAACTTCCAAAACTTACTCACCCATGATCAAACCATGTCCCTAAAAACCTTTGAAACCTTACCTTTTTGCCAAAATCGACAGCTAGCTCCGAATCCGATTGCTCTAATGCTTCACGCTTTCAATCCAACACTTAAGAAGGCACTAACCAATGAAAGAAAACAACCGTTAAAACCCTTAGAGCTACATGCCCAAATCGACAGCCTCCCTAATTTTAGGGACTTCGGCTTTTCTTAACTTTGCAAAATAAGAACAGATCTGAGATGATACGTACTTACCCCTTACTCCCACTTGATTTCCACGCAATCTAGTGTAGATTTATCTATCAAGCGACGGTAGAACTTCGATTCCCCAAAGTCTTGAAGTTTGGCTATAAGCCCCAAATCTATGGTTTTTCGGCTTTTGTGTTATGAAGAAGATGATAATATGGGGCTACAACCTTGAAGTAGAATTGCGGTCAGGAATCTAGGATTAAGAAAAGATAATTGTAAATTAATAAAAGCAAAAGAACATAGGAGAACCTGGCTTTGAAGAAATCGGCACAAGCAGTGATCACAGGATTTCGGCTTTTATGGATTCGGCAAAAGTATTGATGAATAGTAGGTATGATGAATAGTTTGAAGAAGAAAAAAATAGAAGAGGAAGAATAGGGGAGGTGGTAGTTTCGGCTAGAGAGGAAGAAGAGAGAAAAGAACAATCCTAAGGGGTAAAAGCAGAAGAAAACGGCACCATCAATACCCTAAGTGCCGAAATACTAACCTCATAATCCCCCTGCCAATTTTCCCCTCTTCAATTCCCACCATTCGGCTAACTCCTAGCCTCATCCCAATCCCTTAAATCTCTCCCCTTATCACTCCTTAATCCAAGCATTTAAACTGATCCAACTCTCCTCTGCGAATCCACGAACTCCAACACTTACCCCTCCCCGCACTTAAAAATAAATGCATCTATTTGCCAACACAGGGAATCGATCCCAAGTCTTCCCCCAACACTTACACGCCACCTTTATAACTTCCTAGTGGCGTCACTTAGCCACTTTACTAAAGGCTCATTTGTGATGCAATTTACCCATCACTCCACTTAAGGCCACTTAGCCAGAACCCCTAACTCCTAAGTCTAAAATTCCAAAAACTCAACTGGGTTTTGGCCAACTCATGGGCCTTTTATAAGCCCATTTACCTACTCAAAATACTAATTCCACATCCATTTACAAAATTTTAAGAATCTTTACAAAATATTGAAAATCGCGAATAAACCTGAAAATTAGGATGTTACAACTCTACCCTCCTTAAAGAAATTTCGACCTCGAAATTTTACCTTATCAGAACAGTTGAGGGTACTGTTGACGCATAGCCTCCTCAGTCTCCCAAGTAGCTTCTTCCTTGCCATGGTTTCTCCAAAGTACTTTCACTAGTGGAACTGATTTCCTTCTCAACATCTTGACGTCACGATCAAGTATTTGCATAGGTTCCTCTTCGAAAGTTAAATCTGACTGTACCTCGATTTCAGCAACTGGTGTGATATGGGTTGGGTCAGATCGATACCGCCTCGAGATGGATACATGAAAAGCGTCGTGGATACGATGCGATTACGGTGGTAACTCTAGGCGATAAGCCATTTGGTCCAACCGCTTAACAATTCGGTAAGGCCCAATAAACCGTGGGCTCAACTTACCCTTCTTACCAAATCTCAAAATTTTCTTCCAAGGGGAAACCTTCAAGAAAACCATATCCCCCACAGCGAACTCAATCTCTTTGCGCTTCAAATCCGCATACGACTTACATCATCGGATGCCTCCTTTAACCGTCCCTTTATCGACAACCTTGCTTTCGATTATTCGCCACCAATTCCGGTCCAAGCACTCGTCGTTCATCCAACTCTGTCCAACACATCGGCGTACGACATCTTCGCCCATAAAGCGCTTCATATGGTGCCATCTGAATGCTTGCTTGATAGTTGTTATTGTATAAACTCCGCCAATGGTAAGTAGTCCTCCCAACTTCCCGAAAATCGATGATACAACCTCTCAACATATCCTCCGAACACGAATAACCCTTTCATTGTCCATCCATGCGTGGGTGAAAAGCAATGCTAAAATCCAATTGTGTTCCCAACGCTTCTTGCAACTTCCGCCAAAACCGAGACGTAAACCTAGGGTCTCGATCAGAAATTATTGACACTAGCACCCCATGCAGTCGCACTACCTCCGCCACATATAACTTGGCCAACTTTACGGTGAGTAGTCGATGCGAACAGGTATGAAATGAGCAGATTTTGTTAACCTATCCACAACTACCCACACCGAATCTTTCTTGGTAGGTGTCAAAGGTAACCCACTCACAAAGTCCATTGTTACTCTTTCCCACTTCCATAGTGGAATTTTCACTGGTTGTAGTAATCCCGACGGCAGTTGGTGCTCAGCCTTAACTTTCTTGCACGTCGGACATTTCCCAACAAATTCGGTCACCTCTCGCTTTAATCCGCCCACAGTACACCTATCGCAAGTCTCGGTATAACTTATTCCCTCCAGGATGCATGGCACGAGAGTCCACCATGAGCCTCTTTTAGAATTAATTGCCTCAATTCGGGGTCCTTGGAATACAAACCCTTCCACGAAAACACGAACTCCTTCACTTTGTTCAACCCAAAATCCTCGTTCTCACCACTCTTAACTTGCTTTGGAACCAAGAGCTAATGAATCGCCCTTCGATTGTTTTTCCTTAATCTGCCACCCAAGTAGGCCTTACTTGCGCTTCGCCAACAAAGCTTCCATCATCGTATAGACTTAATCGTGCGAACAAGGCTCTCAAATCTGTAACAACCCTTCGACTCAATGCATCCGTCACCACATTAGCCTTTCCTGGGTGGTACTCTATCGAACAGTCGTAGTCTTTAAGCAACTCCACCCACCTTCGTTGCCTAAGGTTCAACTCCTTCGAGTCAACAAATACTTTAAGCTCTTATGATCCGTGTATATGATGCACTTCTCCCCATATAAATAATGTCTCCAAATTTTAGCATAAAAATTACATTGCTAGCTCCAAATCATGCGTAGGGTAATTCACCTCATGAGCCTTAAGCTATCGTGATGCATAGCGACCACCTTGCCCTCTTGCATCGATCGCAACCTAACCCCACATGCGACGCGATCGCTATAAACGGTGAAGTCCTTCCCGACACCGGTTGAATCAACACTGGCGCTTGGTCAATACCTTTTCAACCGATCAAAAGCTTTTTGCTGTTTCTCGGTCGGACAAATGGTACTTCTTTCCTTATGAGTTTTGTCAAGGCGCCGCCATCACCGAGAAACCCTCCACAAACCTTCAGTAGTAACACGCCAACCCTAGAAACTCGAATTACCGACATCGACCTAGGTGGCTTCCATTCCGAATCGCTTCAATTTTACGAGGATCCACCTTAATCCCTCGGCGAGACCACATGCCCTAGGAAGGTTACCTCCTCAACCGAATTCACACTTGCTAAATTTCGCATAGAGCTCCTTTTCCCTTAACACTTGCGGACAATACGGAGATGCTCATCATGCTTCGCCTCCGTTTCAGAGTATACCAAGATATCGTCGATAAAGACGACTACAAATTGATCCAAGTAAGGTTGGAATACTCGATTCATCAGATCCATAAAAGCTGCAGGTGCGTTCGTTAGCCCAAACGGCATGACCGCAAACTCATAATGTCCATATTGAGTTTGAAATGCTGTCTTATGAATATCCCCTTCTTTTACCCTTAGCTGATGGTATCCAGAATGAAGATCGATTTTGGAGAATACCGAAGCTCCCCTAAATTGATCGAACAGGTCATCAATCCTTGGTAGTGGATACTTATTCTTAATCGTCAGTTTGTTCAAGTGGCGATAATCGATGCACATGCGCATCGTTCCGTCCTTCTTCTTCACAAATAGGACCGGTGCTCCCCAAGGGGACACACTAGGCCTAATGAAGCCTCTATCTAATAGCTCTTGAATTTGAGCCTTGGTTCCACCAACTCCTTGAGCCATCCTATAGGGTGCAATAGATCTTGGAGTCTTCACGGTAACAAATCGATTCCAAACTCAACTTCCGATTGGGAGGTAATCCAGAAGCTCTTCCGAAAAATATCCGAATTCCTTAATCAGATTCGATGGTCTCCACGGTCAGATCCTCGATTTCACCGACTTACCAAAGCGGATATGCCTCGCATCCCTTGCGCATCGGTTTCAAATTTCAACGCCGATACCACATTGGATAAGTAATCCTTCGTTCTCCAATAATCATAACCTCTTCATCATTGACAGTTCTTAACACCATCCTCTTAGCTGCACAATCCAAAGTTGCCTTATGTTTGGTCAACCAATCCATCCCTAGTATCAAATCGAATTCTTCAAACGGTAACTCCATCAAATCCCCACAGAAAACCCTGCCTTGAATCTCCAGAGGCACCTCCTTGAAGAGTTTCTCTACCTTAACCGAATGACCTAAAGGACTTATCACAGACACCCCACATACAGTCTCCTCGAAGTGCACGCCCAGTGCCCCAGAAATGTTATATGCCACATACGAATGGGTTGATCCCACATCAATCAGAGCAGTATAAGGTACACCATAGATAAAAAATGTACCAGTTATGACATCAGGTGCGTCACCCTCCTCGCGGCGATGAGCAGCATACACCAAAGCTGGCTGACGAGCATCCGCGTTACCAATACCCCTGCCGGGTGCCCCACGTCCACGGCCATTACCACCGCGACCTTGTCCACGACCTCTTGGCAGCGGCGGTCCATCCCTCACAGGTTGAGCCGGTCGCACAGCCCCTTGTTCGCCACACGAGCACGAGTGGCCCTCCTAGGACAATCCTTAATCCTATGCTCCTTAGACCCACAACGAAAACAAGCCCGAACGCTTCCAAAGCACTCTCCTTGTTGCATTACGCAAATCTCCACAAGCTTGCGGTCTACACCTGTTCACCGAAGCCGCTCGAACCGGTTCCTCCATCCTAGCTCTCTTAACATTTCGATTCAAAGACCACGGTCCAAAGCATCCTCCCGAATCGATTAGATCCTTATCACGATTCCTCCGTTCGGTTTGCTTCACTTCCTCGGCTATCTTAGCCTTCTCTACCAGTCAGACAAAATCTCGCTCTCTCTGGAGCTATGAGCACCCTTAACTCATCTCTAAGGCCATCCTCAAAATGTACAGCTGCTTTCAGATTCAAGTGGAAACGATGCCATTAGCATACCGATTCAATCGTAGAAACTCCGCCTCATATTCAAAGAATGGTCTTATTTCCACGAGTCAAATTCAGGAACTCCTTTCTGCGTGCATCTACATAGCTAGCTCCAACATATTTCACCTTAAAGGTCTGTTTGAACAGCTCCCATGTTACCCTCTCAGCTGGGGTACCTTCTTTCACAGTAATCCACCACCGACACGCTTCATCCCGCAAAGAACGACATCGCCCTTTCAACTTCGCTCTCGAGGCGGTCCGAGTCGTCCATGATCCGCTCTGTGGCTTCGGCCATGATTCGGCCACATTTGGGGCCACTCTAGATACGCCCTAAAATCTCACTCCGTTGGCGAAGTCGTTCGAAATGGACCCCTATTCATGGGCCCGACGTTAGCTCCGGCCACCCTTTCCAAAACCCTCAACATGGCACGAGACAAAGCGTCATCCCTGCAGCTTCGGTCATACGGCCCATTTTCATTAATCGGTGGTGGGCGTACCCGCTAGGCGGCATGTGTTCGGATGGCGCAGATCCGACTTGAGTGCTACCTCGGCCTCGACCACGGCCTCTTCCTCGAGTAGCCCTTGTACTCATAACGATTTATCGATTCACGAATTTTATGACATTAGTTCTTGGTTTCACTGTTTATCTGAGAATGTCTTATGAATGATAGAGTTTGAGTTATTTCGCGCAATCATAGTTTAGCTACGGTTCCCATCTTGTAGTCCTAATACTACATCATCAATAGCTCTATCTCTAAGGCTCAAGACTATCTGCGGTGTTATTTACTGATGAGAGTTCCATATAAATACTTAAAGCGAAAAAAAGATCACTTACAGATGGGTTCCGGATTTAGTGTGCCACTTCCTTATCGATCCATGTAAAATTAAAACCATGTTTTTGTTTACTAGAAAATAAAAGATTTCATTTGAAAACACTTTTATTTTAAAACTATTGATTTAACCCCGTTTAACAAATAGAAAAACTTGAACATCTTTGAGAAACTTAACATTTCCAAAAATACCCTTCTTAAGCCCAAGTTTTTGAAAAGATTTTCGGACTCGATCCACAGCCGAGTTGTTGCAACCAGGCTCTGATACCACTAAATGTAACACCCCAAACCCGGCCTGGACATTATGACCGGATCTGATGTGCCATATTGATGCGTTCAAAACATTCCGTATTACTTAGTTTGGAAAAGCTGAGTTGGTGTTGTAAAAGACCCTTTAAAAAGTAGGTTAAAGTGAATAGAAGCTGTGCACCAGGTAAGAAACCAGGAAAAAGAGGAGGTGAGTCCGTCGGACTGCTTAAGTACCAAGCTCTTCCCGGATCCAATCCTAGACATGCACACCACCATTGCCACACTCTAACATCTCGTATAATTTTGAGAAAATCGTTTGATTATGTCCGTCTTAAGAAAATGATTAAGTTTGAAAATGTTTGTTTAAAATATTTATTTTCTTGGAAAAACATTTACTTTGCGGAAACTTTGCGCGTCATCGTGATCTTTTAAAAAATCAAGTAGTTTTTATAAAACGAACCGTAGTGCTAACCAGTTTAATAATCCCCAAAATAAAATTAATTAAAAAGAGCGGCCTTATTACAACTTTAAGCATAATAAAAATAAAATAATCCAAATTAAAGGCTAAACTTATTTAAAATCGGCAATTAATCTTCATGGCCACTCTGAATCCCGCCCAGCTCCAAGTCCACCAATTCTAGTGCTCACCTGCAAGGATGGAAGAGGAAGGGGGTGAGTTTGGGAAAACTCAGTGTATACAAAAACCCATCCAAAGCCCAATTCAGCTCGAGCCCATTGGGCCTAAGCCCTATTCAGGATAACAAGATTACACGATGGTCAAAGCCCTTTTCGAATCTGATGCAAGGCCTTAGCCCTTTTAACATAACAGTGTGGCCCATAGGCCCGGTTCGAGAATATGAGTAACAACAAGAAATAATGAATGCAAGCCCATCCAGGGAGACTACTCAACCCACCAACCGCTACATCGCCTGCACCAACCCGCACACCATGTGGGGAATATCTCAACCCACCCAGCCCTACACACCACAGTTGCAGCAACGCTGCTCAAATATCAGTAAGTTGAGGCAAAGCCTCCAGTACGTGGATGAACCACTTTCAATACTTCCTCCATTGATACCCCAATCCCATGCAACAGATATTAATAAAAGCATATCATGTAAAATACAACATTAATCAATCATGCAGTTCAGCCATTTTAAAACCCTAGGGGTATATCGGTAATTTTGCTCTTTAGGAGTAATTTTGGTAATTTTGCTCTTTAGGGGTAATTTCGTGATCTACGCTACTACACAAGCTAATTCAGTAATTTTTATCAGTTTTATGCAATTTGATTCCACCATCTACCTAATAGGCTAATTTGCCCCTCTCTTACCCATATTGGTCCGTAAGCCCATTGGGCCCAATTTTGGCCCATCGAGCCCCTTTTTCCGAAATACGCTAAAACGTCACAAGATCTTGCTTACCACCTTGCGGTGCCAGATC
This sequence comes from Gossypium arboreum, assembly GCF_025698485.1. Classification (NCBI taxonomy): domain Eukaryota; kingdom Viridiplantae; phylum Streptophyta; class Magnoliopsida; order Malvales; family Malvaceae; genus Gossypium; species Gossypium arboreum. The sequence goes on along the minus strand of NC_069079.1, from coordinate 117,371,555 downwards.
TAACAATTACTCTATGACCTGAGAGCATTCGCATACTCACATGACCATGAAATGCCGGAATTTTGGTATTTCGGCTTTTGCCGAATTGAACTAAGAAAGGATGTTCGGTACACACCTGTTTCGCGACAACTGCTACTGAGATCTCTTTCGATATCCTACAATCGATTAGCACAATGCTTATTTACAAACTATATCACTAACTTCCAAAACTTACTCACCCATGATCGAACCATGTCCCTAAAAACCTTTGAAACCTTACCTTTTTGCCAAAATCGACAGCTAGCTCCGAATCCGATTGCTCTAATGCTTCACGCTTTCAATCCAACACTTAAGAAGGCACTAACCAATGAAAGAAAACAACCGTTAAAACCCTTAGAGCTACATGCCCAAATCGTGACCTCCCTAATTTTAGGGACTTGACTTTTCTTAACTTTGCAAAATAAGAACACTCACGAGATGATACGTACTTACCCCTTACTCCCACTTGATTTCCACGCAATCTAGTGTAGATTTATCTATCAAACGACGGTAGAACTCGATTCCCCAAAGTCTTGAAGTTTCGGCTATAAGCCCCCAAATCTATGGTTTTTCGACTTTTGTGTGATGAAGAAGATGATAATATGGGGCTACAACCTTGAAGTAGAATTGCGGTCAGGAATCTAGGATTAAGAAAAGATAATTGTAAATTAATAAAAGCAAAAGAACATAGGAGAACCTGGCTTTGAAGAAATCGGCATAAGTAGTGATCACAGGATTTTGGCTTTTATGGATTCGGCAAAAGTATTGATGAATAGTAGGTATGATGAATAGTTTGAAGAAGAAAAAAATAGAAGAGGAAGAATAGGGGAGGTGGTAGTTTCGACTAGAGAGGAAGAAGAGAGAAAAGAACAATCCTAAGGGGTAAAAGCAGAAGAAAACGGCACCATCAATACCCTAAGTGCCGAAATACTAACCTCATAATCCCCCTGCCGATTTTCCCCTATTCAATTCCCACCATTCGGCTAACTCCTAGCCTCATCCCAATCCCTTAAATCTCTCCCCTTATCACTCCTTAATCCAAGCATTTAAACTGATCCAACTCTCCTCTAGCAGAATCCACCTGAACTCTAACACTTACCCCTCCTGCACTTAAAAAATAAATGCATCTATTTGCCAACACAGGGAATCGATCCCAAGTCTTCCCCCAACACTTACACGCCACCTTTATAGCTTCCTAGTGGCGTCACTTAGCCACTTTACTAGAGGCTCATTTGTGATGCAATTTACCCATCACTTCACTTAAGGCCACTTAGCCAGAACCCCTAACTCCTAAGTCTAAAATTCCAAAAACTCAACTGGGTTTTGGCCAACTCATGGGCCTTCTATAAGCCCATTTACCTACTCAAAATACTAATTCCACATCCATTTACAAAATTTTAAAAATCTTTACAAAATATTGAAAATTGCGAATAAACCCGAAAATCAGGATGTTACATTATCTGTTCCGAAGTTAGCATATTAGTTCACATCTTATTTCAACATCAACGTTAGTTTTCTATCACTTTTATTTTTATCTAGAAATTTTTTTATTCATGTTTTTAATTTCAGTAATCAAGGCAATGTACCGATTTAACATTATGTCATCAAATTTCATCGCTATGTTGGATGGAATTTGTCAGCTCGTGTTAAAACGATATGTTCTTCTCAAAAAAATAAAATTGAAAATTCTTGTGTTTTAACCGGATCACGGCTAAATGTTACATTGAACTCGTATTTTTGAAAATCAAGATAACACGTGTTTATAAGATACCAATTTTGGGCGTCGCAAGGGTGCTAATACCTTCCTCGCGCGTAACCGACTCCCTAACCCTAGTTTTTCTCTGGACTTTCACGTAGACCTAAACTTGGCCTTCTTTTTATTTAAAAAAAAAAGGAAATCTAATAGGTGTCCGATCACACCTAGGAAAAAGGATCGGTGGTGACTCCCTTCTTATTTCAAAATCAAACTTCCATTTTCAAATTTTTAATAAATCGCCACAATTAGCGATCGAAAGTAAATTTTACGTTGCTACAGCTGGCGACTCCACTGGGGATACCTCATTTTTTAGAGTCGAGTCAAATTAAATGCGTGTCGTCAAAATTCTCAAAATTCCTTGTTCAAATTAATATTTAGTCGTGATCCCAAAATGTGTTTTTTGAAAAGTCATGCATTTGCATCGTGTTGTAAATATTCTTCTAATTTGTCTATTTGGTTGTTTTTCAGCTTTAAATTTTTATGATTTTAATTTTAGCTTAGTTTTTAAATAAAACGTAAAGATTTACAAGTTTCTCCCTACACACCGTGCACGTGCATTTTTTTTTTGCATAACATAAGCTCCATACCTGGGCTTCGTCCCTTTTAAGTGAAAGTAAACGCTACGCCTTCGTGAGTTAACTCGTTCCTCCGCACAGGCTAGTGAATACTTTCGGGTTACATATGACTTATGCTTTCGTGAGTTAACTCGTTCCTCCGCATAGGCATAAGTAAATGTAATCCCTCGAATTGATCTCGTAAGCCTATGATGGGCCATGACCGAGGCTCTGTACTAATCTTAGTAGATGACAGTACAGACGATTCGAGTACCCATCTAGAACCAAAACCGCATATAGTGAACCATACGAGCCATCCAACTAGAACCATGCTGAACCTTTGTCCGTTTACTAGTCACCGAAATAAGTACACAGAAAAACACATCTTACCTTCTGTTTCTTTTACATTTACGCTTTCTATGCAAGGGAATCGAGTCCATTAGACCAAATAGCTTAATTTGTTAGATTTTCCGCAGTTTTTCTTTGTTCATATGTATTGTGCTAACCAAGGTTGTTTGTCTGTATTTCTATTTTTCATCATGCATCATAGGCATCTTGTTAGGAAGGTGTTGATTAGAGATTGGTTGCCAAAAACGGGTTTCTGATGGAGGAGTCAATTACACTAGTGACTGAAACATTGTGTAATGGACTCTTTTGATTAAGGAAATGCCTAAATAGGAGCTATCTTGAAATTAACACCAAATTTTTGCATATTCATTCATGACTAACATTCATTTGACATTTATGCATTCATTCATTCATTCATTCATGTCATATCCCATAATCGTTCGCTGAGGTTAAAACATACAATTCGCAGTTGTAATACCACAAGCCTGGAATCATGTCACTCATATAGGACGGGTCGACAAGTTAGAGTAATGGAGGCTGAATTTAGCGAAAGGATTGAGAGGATAGAAAGAATACAAAGGGAATTACAGGAACAGTTGGCAAAGTCACAACAAGAAACCAGAGATCTGATGGTGAGATCTCGAGGAGAATCGCTCGAACAAAGGGACCAAATGGCCAGGATGATGGAAATGATTTCGGCTCTGGTAAAGAGAAAGGGACCTATGAACTCTGACGTTGTGGAACCACAGTCAAGGGTTAATCTTGATCAGGATCTGCCCCATCCTCCAGGATTTACTCCACCGCACGCCCATGCAACACAAAGAGGGTACGCTCAATGGGAACCTACAAGCCTGGGGCAACGACCTACACTACCTGCTAAGCTGGGGTAAGGAATGTTCGTATCAAACTCGGGGGCTAGTCCTACTGATCCACTCGTTCCAGATTTGGACGATCCAGTAGAGATAACCAGGTTAAAATTGGATGATCATGATGCAAAAGAGAAATATAGGAGCTTGGAGGAAAGACTTAAGGCAATAGAAGGCACTGAAGTCTTCTCTGTACTAGGTACTAAAGAACTCAGTTTGGTACCCGATCTAATTCTGCCTCCGAAGTTCAAGGTGCCTGAGTTTGAAAAGTACGATGGGACAAGATGTCCAAAGGCGCATCTTGTCATGTTTTACCGAAAAATGACTGGTTATGTGAAGAAAGATAAGCTACTCATACATTATTTTCAGGATAGTCTAGTAGGATCGGCTCTTCGGTGGTACAACCAGCTTAGTAAGGAAAAGATCCGATCTTGGAAAGACTTGGAATCAGCATTCTGTGAGCAGTACAAGCATGTATCGGATATAGTGCCTGATCGAATGACTCTACAAAGGATGGAAAAGAAACCAGCAGAAACCTTTAGGCAATATACTCAAAGGTGGGGAGATATCTCGGCTCAAGTGGAACCACCATTGACTAAGACTGAGATAACAGTCCTTTTCATCAATACTCTGAGAACACCATTCTATGACAAGTTGGTAGGAAGTGCTACGAAAGACTTTACGAACATTGTGATATCCGGGGAAATTATAGAGAATGCCATAAAAATGGAAGGATGGAAGGCCTTGTGAGCTCAAAAGGGCAGCACCCATGAAGAAAAAAAGAGCCAGCAACTTATGTGGTGGGAACATGAAGCCACTATACTTTTAATTCATACCCAACTTAACCACGACCTTGATATCACCCACCTCCGAACTTCACATACTTGGGAGTGTTTTAAACAATAGGACAGTGGAAGAGATCCGTGTACTTTTAAAGCTAATCTAGAGTAATATTCAAAACATACTTATTGCCTTAAGACCTAGAGGTGATAAGACTTCTTTTGAGAAATAGGTTTCGGTCCAAGATTTTTATTTCAATGAAATGCATCTTTTTGAGTAAATTTTCTTCTATTTATAGATTCTTTTATTATTTAGACTTTCATTCTTTTATTTTACATTCATGATCATCCTATACAAATAATCATCTTTAGAATCATTTATTCTCTGGAATTTGCCTTCGTACCTACAGTAGATCCCCAGATATCAATGTCACGAGCGACGCTGTTACTAACTCCCTTTGGAGTAAGATATGTGTCTAGAGGGATCTCAGGACTTCGAAGATGACAGAGATTGTGTCTATCTTCCGATTCGTGAAGGATGACAGAAAGAGATGAAAGACAGACCCTAACTTACAAAGGGTCAGCTGACATTGTGAACTTGGGAAAAAGATGAAGATCGAAACCTAGCTCACTGCAGAAATAAGGCAAGACTATTGAGCTATTTCCAAGAATACAAGGATGTTTTCGCACGATCATATTAAGACGCACTTAGGAACATCTTGAAAGAGGTCCATAAGGGTGTCTAAAGAACACATGACAATGGTTCTACAATAGCTAGGCTAATCAATGAGGATCGGATATTGTTGGTCCACCATAGGAAGGGAATGACATCAGTTATGTTGTCAAGATTCACGTGCTTCTTCCATCTCTTCACAAACTTTTTAATATGTGGGGCATAGATGTTCTGAGGATGATCTTGTCAAAAGCTTCTAGTCGACATCATCGTCGTGGCCGCCAATTGCTTCACTAAGAAGGTGAATGTTGCTTCATATGTCAATATCATAAAGTCGATAGTCATGAAAAAAATAAAAAAAAAACAAAAAAAAAGAGAGATCAAATGCCAGAAAGAATCATGTTTTAATGCGTAACTATACAATGTCATATCACAATGCAACAAAGGCTGCCAAAAGAAAAATACAAAAATAAAGAAAAATTATGGAAGGTGACCAAGACTTGTAAATATTGGCATAAGAAGTTACCTTCTACTCTTTGTGCTTATTAAAGTTGACCAGGACCTTTACTGGGGCATTAGAGGTGGTTCTGTCCATGGAAATTAAGATTCTTTTTCTCCAAGCTTTGGTTGATCCAAAAATTGGATGAAGTAAAATGTCTTCTGTAAACTTGACTGCAAAAAAGGGTTTGAAGGTCAAACACGTATGATGCTGAGTTATGACGGAAATGATTCACCCAAAGGAATTTCATAGTAGGAACTTGGTATTGCAGAAGATCCTTTCTATACAAAAGGATTTCAAAGGAAAATGGATGCTTAAGAACTTTATGAGGTAAATGAGGCTTTCCCCGGAAGAACACTAATCCAATCCTAAATTCAGATTCAGTCTAGAGATACTTAAAAAGGAGAGGCCAAGGTGAAAACCTGCAAAGGGTGCTTTGTGACCTTTATTCATTCAAAAGAAAAAAAAAAAGAAAAGAAAATGGAGAGGTCAAAGTGAAAACTCGTAAAGGACGCCTTGAGACCAAAGGGGTTTTGAGTTGAAAACCTGAAAAAGGCGGCTCAAATTTTATTCAAAGGTGGGGCATATGGTGGTCTTGCTATACTTGAATTGACAGTAAAGAAGTATGCTACGTCTTGGGGCATCGACAAAGTACTCTAAATCCCCTAAACACATGTTGAACTCAAAATGGTCTCAAAGGAGTTTGTACAGAAAAGCTCAGGCTGCGATATTTGGGGCACTTAGCTTTCTATTTTACCCATTTCTGAATTCATCTTTGGTTATCTTATTCTTTTCAAAATGCGCTTCAAATAAACTCACATTTGCTCTCATTGTTTAACTTGTTTGTTTCGAGTTATGCTCTTAGTTAATTTTCTTCTTATCCATAAGTATAATCCTTTTCAAGCATTTCGCATTGAAATAATTATTAATGGACTCATCATACTTTCGTAAAAGGAGTTTTGCATATTACTCTGAAAGCTTCTAAATAGTACAGGAACCTGAAATCAGTTGATTGTTTAAGAGCTCACCAAGTGTAAGGGTTGGAAATATTTGAGCTCAAATTAAGTTTATTTCTTCGGATTTTCTATCAAAAAATATCAGTTGAGGGAACAAGTTACAGATCATACACTCTTGAGTTACAGTAGGATACAGATCCTATAGCCAGGAATTGCAGTGGAATGGTTTAAAGATAGTGCCAACCTTGTGTCCCCAAATTACAGTGGACCCTGAAGTTACAGTGGAGTAAGCTAGTTAAGCAAAATGCGATTATTTCCTCGGGTTTTAGGTCGAGATACCAGCCGAACAATAAGGCAGAGTACTATGTCAGTGATAGAGCCCTGAGAGGCAATGAGTGATGACGCCTTAAGTTTTTCCGAAAAAAAAGATATACCAAGATAAAGACCCGAAAGGGCGTCCTAATGAAGTAGATTTGAACCCAAGAAGTAAAATGATTCAAGCAGTGAGTCAAACAGCAAGACTACTGTATTTGAAGCATTTTCAGTAGTCCGAAACTTTCTACGCAAGAAGCCATGCTCAAAAAGATTCTTGATTAAGAAATATGGAAGAGTTCATGCGTTGAACATATAGAACATTTTGAAATGACATACTCCAAACAAAACAAATGTTGAGTATTACCCGGATGAGAATTTGATAAGTACAAGAGCCTCAAAGCAAGGACAAAGTTCAACAAGGGGTAAAAGAGTGACATCTGATAAACGCAGGTTACTCATAAGAAGAGAATGGGTACTGAAGAGAAAGTCAAGAGTCGAAGCAATGAACGCAGATCATCAAAAATCATGAAGAAAGAGGACACACGACAAACATGCCTAAGGCGCATAGCATAATCATGTAGGTATAAAGGCATTTAAGACAAACATGTGCAAATCATGATAACATCATGCATGACATATACAGGTACTCCAGCAGAGCAAGAGGTTTCGATGATAGCTGTACTGAATCAAAGGAAAAGACACATGAGTTCCACCAGATGATTTGTTTTGATACTCTGAGGTATCTTTAATTCATGTTTTCAAAAATCAACTCATATTGTGAGAGGTGAGTTGAGCCTCAGGTCACATGCTGAGGTATTTTCAGTTTATGTTTCAAAAAATTGACTCATATTGCGAGAGGTGAGTTGAGCCTCAGGTCACACGCTGAGGTATTTTCAGTTTATGTTTCAAAAAATTGACTCATATTGCGAGAGGTGAGTCAAGCCTCAGGTCACGCTGAGGTATTCTTAATTTCTGTTGTTTCAAAAATCAACTCATATTGCGAGAGGTGAGTTGAGCCTCAGGACACGCTGAGGTAATTTCAATTTCTAGTTTTCAAAAATCAACTCATATTGCCAGAGGTGAGTTGAGCCTCAGGGCACGCTGAGGTATTTTCAATTTATATTTTTTAAAAAAAAATCAACTTACATTGCGAGAGGTGAGTTAGGCCTCAGGACACGCTGAGGTATTTTCAATTTCTATTTTTTTTTAATTTCTGCTTTTAAAAAAAAATCAACTCATATTGCGAGAGGTGAGTTGAGCCTCAGGACACGATGAGGTAATTTCAATTTCTGTTTGTCAAAAATCAACTCATATTACGAGAGATGAGTTGATCCTCGGGGCACGCTGAGGTATTTTCAATTTCTGCTTTTCAATTCCTGCTTTTCAAAAAATCAACTCATATTGCGAGAGGTGAGTTGAGCCTCAGGACACGCTGAGGTATTTTCAATTTCTGTTTTCAGTTTATGTTTTTCAAAGAATCAACTCATATTGTGAGAGGTGAGTTGAGCCTTTTAATTTCTGTTTTTCAAAAATCAACTCATATTGCGAGAAGTGAGTTGGGCCTCAGGACACGCTGAGGTATTTTCAATTTCTGTCTTCAATTTATATTTCTCAGAAATCAACTCATATTGCGAGAAATGAGTTGAGCCTCAGGACACGTTGAGGTAATTTCAATTTCTGTTTTCCAATTTTGTTTTTCAAAAATCAACTCATATTGCGAGAGGTGAGTTGAGCCTCGGGTCACATGCCGAGGTATTTTCAAATTCTGTTGTTCAAATTCTGTTTTTATTTTTATTTTTTCCAAAATCAACTCACATTGTGAGAGGTGAGTTGAGCCTCGGGGCACGCTGAAGTATTTTCAATTTCTGCTTTTCAATTCATGCTTTTTAAAAAATCAACTCATATTGCGAGAGGTGAGTTGAGCCTCAGGACACGCTGAGGTATTTTTAATTTCGATTTTCAGTTTATGTTTTTCAAAGAATCAACTCATATTGCGAAAGGTGAGTTGAGCCTTGGCTCACATGCTGAACCACTTTCAATTTCTGTTTGTCTTTAAATCAATTCATATTGCGAGAGGTGAGTTAAGCTTTGGCTCACGTGTTGAGCTATTTTCAGTTTCTGTTTTTAATTTATGTTTTTCAAAAAAATCAATGTTAGTTTTCTATCATATTAGTTCACATCTTATTTCAACATCAATGTTAGTTTTCTATCACTTTTATTTTTATCTAGAAATATTTTTATTCATGTTTTAATTTCAGTAATCAAGGCAATGTACCGATTTAACATTATGTCATCAAATTTCATCGCTATGTTGGATGAAATTTGTCGGCTCGTGTTAAAACGGTATGTCCTTCTAAAAAAAAAAATTGAAAATTCTTGTGTTTTAACCGGATCACTGCTAAATGTTACATTGAACTCGTATTTTTGAAAATCAAAATAACACGTGTTTATAAGATACCAATTTTGGGCGTCGCGAGGGTGCTAATACCTTCCTCGCGCGTAACCGACTCCCAAACCCTAGTTTTTCTCTGGACTTTCACGTAGACCTAAACTTGGCCTTCTTTTTGTTTTTTTTAAAAAAAAAGGAAATCTAATAGGTGTCCGATCACACCTAGGAAAAAGGATCGGTGGCGACTCCCTTCTTATTTCAAAATCAAACTTCCATTTTCAAATTTTTAATAAATCGCCACAATTAGTGACCGAAAATAAATTTTACGTAGCTACAATCTTAAAATCTTAAAAATATAATATTTTTTAAAATAAAAAATATAATTGTTTTTAAAAAAGTATTTACTTCCAAAGTTTGAGCAATTTGTTTGATCAATATTAAATCAACTTTTAATATAGTTTTTTAATTAAATTATAAAAATACTTATCCAAATTTTATTCCAATATGTATTGATCAGAAGAAAAAGTAAATAACAATTTTTAAAAATATTTTTGAATTATATATTTTATAATGTTATGAATTTTAAATTTTTTAAATTTTGAAGTTTTTATTTTATAAACTTTAAAAATTTTATAGAATAAAATTGACAAAAAATTTGTAAATATTGTGCGATAACAAATATTTTCACCTTTTTATAATTACAAAATAGGACGAAAGAATCAAATTTTTAAATAAAAATACAATGGCTTAAAATTTTAAAATTAAAGTACACAAATTAAATTTTAAATTTCAAAAACTATAAAAACCTTTGTGATATTTAAACCAAATCATATCAAAAGTTAAAAAAATATTTAAAATTCATTGAAATATAAAATATTATCATATTCATATTATCAAAATTATATGAAGGACTGCCTAATTATATAAAGGGTTAGTGGAAATCATAACAAAATTTCCAAAATGATAAAAGGTGTTATTCCAATTATATCAGATGCCACTGCAATTATATCTAAACCTATCTCCTTATATTATGAAATTTTTTAATATATAATTTGATATATGAATTTGATTAATCCTATAAAATTTGATCGTGGTTTAAATATATACATGAAGTTTTAATTTTGATTCAAATGTACACATTTAAATTAATACACCACTTTATTTTTATATAGATACATAAAATTATTTATGTACAAGATATGTAAATGTAAAATGGTGCACTATCAATAATTGTGTTAGTGATTTGTGAAACTTGAATCAAATCAAATTTTGGTAAAAGTATCATGGAGGCTCCTGTACTAGGAGTCAGATTGCATTTTGCCCCTTTTATTAAGAAATTGACAATTTAATCCTCATATGTTTGATCAAAAAGCAAATCGGTCCGAGAATTTTCGTTCAGATAAATAAACATATATTTTAATTAATCAGTATAGATAAATATTAAAATAGTATAAACAAAAACTATTAATAAAATTTAAAGGTAAACTTATCATTTAAAACATTTTCCACAAAATATCCCTTCAATCCATTAAACAATATAACACCTTATTAATATATAAAAATATTTTTTATCAAAATCAAGATATCTATTATTGATAACAATAATTAATTATAGGGTTTAGGATTTAATTATTGAATATGATTCACTTGAGATTAACATACTATATACCCATGGCCATTAAACTTAAACCATAAAACCCTAAACTATAGACCTTAAACCTTAAATATTAAACCGTAAACCAAAAATAAATTTAATCAAGATTAAGTGTTGCTTCCATAATTTATTATGAACATAAGCTTTTACATTAATATATATATGTATATACACATCAACATCCATGTGATGTTTTTTGGGGTTTAGGGTTTTAGAAGTTATAGATTAATGTTTAGGGTTTTTAGGGTTTAGGGGTTTAGTATTTTAAGGGTTATAGATTAGTGTTCATGATTTTTTTAGGGTTTAGGGGTTTATATGACTTTTAGCGGCGTTTTACCAAAAGCGCCGCTATTGCTCTGACTTTTAGCGGCGTTTTACCAAAAGCGCCGCTATTGCTCCGACTTTTAGCGGTGTTTTACCAAAAGTGCCGCTATTGCTCCGTCTTTTAGCGGCGTTTTACAAGAAGCGCCGCTATTGCTCTGACTTTTAGCGGCATTTTACCAAAAGTGCCGCTACTGCTCCGACTTTTAGTAGCGTTTTACCAAAAGCGCCGCTATTGCTCTGACTTTTAGCGGCGTTTTTGGTAAAATGCCGCTATTGCTCTGTGTTTTACAATTTTTGCGGTGTTTTTTGATAAAACGCCGCTAAAACCCTATTTTCTTGTAGTGATTGGTGGGTGTTGGCCATGGTAAGCATTGTAGTTTCAGGTCAGCCATGCACTCAGTCTCCAATGGCCACCTTCTAGTCGTAACATTATGGCCACAACTCCCCATTCAAAGCCTACGTACGGAAAATATCCTTCATGCACCAAAACTAACCCTACTAAAGGAAGTTATCTTCCAGTAAGCAATTTTATTTTATATTGCCTTTACGAGTGTTAGACGCGAGCATATATCCAACAAGATAATTGTTAGATTAATTACAATTCATATTGGTGTATTTTTGTCATGTTACGTTATAATAAATTTGTTTAGAAGTATTTTTATATAGGTGAAATTCTGTTATGAGTCCATATATTGTGTGTAAGTTGCAGATTTGAAAGAAAAATAGATAGAACCGGTTTGAGGATACCGGGATCTCACCTTAGCAGTTTTTGATGCAGAGGAAAATGGCGATTAGGGGAGGGCTAAACTGTTCATTAGGGTTATCGGTCTCTTAAGATTTTCTTTAGGATGTTTCAATTTTTTCTTTCTTTTTCAATAACCTATTTGTTTTAGTTTTTAGGAAAAGCCGTGTAAATGTGATTAGGGTCTCCGAAGCACCGCCCATCCCAAACGTTGGATGAGTGACAGATGGGCGCAGTGCAAGGTGTTAGGCTACCTATTTAATCCTTCAAAACTTTATTAATGCATCGAGTACTTAATTAAAAAAAAATAGGATTTGATCCCAAAGTTAATATGCTTTTCACCAATTTCAATATTATTATTTCAATCAAAATTATATTTAATTTTTATATTAACTTATTTAAAATAAATATTACATGAATGTTTTCGCGATGCCACAATCTGGTAGTATCAGTGACGAATCCAGGGAAATGGTAGGGATCCCGTCTCTTTACAATAGAAATTTTTTTATTTAGGTTCTTTTGTAGTTTATAAAATTTTAAATTAATAATGATAAATTTGTACTTTGACCTCGTGAAAATAATAAAAATTTGATTTAATCTTATATAAATTATAAAAATATAAATTATTAAAATAATAAAATTATATTTATACTATCGTAAAAATATGCAATTTAATTTTAACCTAATTTTATAATTAAGAAATAATAGTTGGTACCTAATTTTTTCCCACGTCTTAAATGTGTAGTAATGTAATCTAATATAATTTTAATTAAAATCCTAGAAATAATTTTAATAAAGAAATAATAGTTGGTACCTAATTTTTTCCCACGTCTTAAATATGTAGTCATGTAATCTAACATAAATTTAATTAAAATCCTGGAAATAATTTTAATTAAGAAATAATAGTTGGTACCTAATTTTTTTCCCACGTCTTAAATGATTTTATAGTGTAAAACCAGCCACCACATGTATTCTTTACACTTGTTCCCTAACAATCCTTTCACCCATCATTTAAGTCTACCACCTTCCTTCCTTAAAAACAAAAATAGGTCTACCGCCTTCTGTTTTCGTCCTCATCCTCCTCGTGAGTCTCGGCCCCCTTTGTCTGGTTCTCCTCCTCCCTTCCATGCCTACACGTGTCCGCTTATTTGTTTTGTTTTTCATTTTCTTATTTCAAGATTGAATTTAAAATTTTTTTTATATGTTGATTGATTTTATGGTTTAAATTTAATTTTGTTTCAACTGAAAATAGATGCAAATAAAATTTTTTCAATTAGGGATGGTAAAGTCCAAATCATATTTGAATCGAAGTAAATTTTTTTTTAAAAGTAGATGCTATAGCGACGTAAAAAAAAAAATTTAGTTTCGCTTGGTCTCTAATTGTGGCGATTATTTGAACATTTGAAAACCAACTTTCGATTTTATTAACAAAGGGAGTCGCCACCGATCCTTTTTTATAGGTGTGATCAGACACCTAATAAAATTATTTTAAAACAAAAAGAAGGCCAAATTTAGGTCTACGTGAAAGTCCAGAGAAAAATTAGGGTTTGGGAGTCGATTCTGCGAGGAAGGTATTAGCACCCTCATGACGCCCAAAATTGGTATCTCATAAACATGTGTTGACTTGATTTTCAAAATACGAGTTCAATATAATATTTAATCGTGATCGATTGAAAAATGAGAATTTTAGTTTTCGATTTTTTAGAAAGGGTGTCCCATTTTTAACACAAGCCAATTAATTTCACCCAACATAGCGATGAAATCGATGACTTAATATTAAATCGGTACATTGCCTTATTTTTGAAATTAATTAAAACATGAGAAAAATATTCCTAAAGTGAGAAATTAAAATAGATAAAGGACCTTAAAAAATGATATCATTAATGAAAAATATTAACATGGAATACTAGAATATTAGAATAACAATAATAATGATATTTACAAAATAAAAACAAGTCATGTACTAATAATAAAATAGGAAAAATGATATATTTGGTAATAATAATAGAAAATAATAATATGCACATAAAATACATATATATATATATATGCATATAATAAAAGTATGTAATAATAATAATAATAATATCTACAATAAAAGAAAATATTAGGAAACGTACATAAAAATATATACATAAAATATTTACAACAATAATATAAAATAATGATATGTACAAATATATATATATATACATATGTACATAAAATATACACTAATATAATAATAGTTATAATAATACGAGCAATAGTAATAATTTGTAATAATAATATATACACAATATGGTATTTAAAATATATATATATATGTATATATAATAGTATTTAAGAATATATACATAAGAAATATATAACTAATGGCATTAAAAATAGATACATAATATATATAAAATACATAAAAAAATTATTAACACACTACATAAGTAAATGAAATATAATAATAATACTAAAATAATTAATTTAAATAGTAAAGTAACTAAAAAGAATTAAATTGAACTAAAAACAAAATATTTGGCGCAAAATTGAAATAAATATAAAAGGAAAGGACTATATTGAACATGCATAAAACTGTGGGGGACCAAAAACACAATTAATCCTCCCCTCAAAACATAACATAGCAAGAGGGACTAAATCGCAAAGCGCTACATACTTTAAAGCCAATTTTTGACAAAAAAAATCATTTTGAAGAGAGAAAGAAAAAAAAAGAAAAGAAGGGAGAAAGAAGAGAGAAGGGAGGGGGAAAGGAAATCCGGCCAAGGGGGGGCGATCCATCGGTCGATCGTCGTCCGCCACCTGTCATGAACCACCATGACCACCGCCACGGTGGCCGGAAAAGGTAAAATTTTTTTTTTCTTAACAATATATGTATATATAAAGAAAGAAAAAAAACAACACAAAAAAAGAAAGAAAAAAGATTCAAAAGAAGAGGAAAAAAAGAAAAAGATGCAACATTTTTATTGATGTTTCTTTTGTGTTCAAAATTTGAAGGGATTTTTGTGTTTGTCTCCTTTTTCAATCTGTCAAAAAATCCCCCCTCCTTTACATGATTTTTGAATGGCTTTTTATAGCCATCTTTTACATGATTTTCTATTATTTCTTTTTCTATTTTGTAGGTGGTGGTGGTAGACAATGGATATCAAAAATGCGAGGAAAAATGGGGCAAGTGGAAAAGTGGCTAGGTGGCTAGGGTTTTTTGGTTTTTTTTTTGGGGTTAGGTTTTTCCTTTTTTTTTTTGGGTTAATTTTTTTTGGGGGGCTTAATGGGCTTTTGAATTGGGTTTAATATTTGGGTTTTGTAATGGGTTTGGGTAGATGTAAATGGGTCATGGGTTAAGGGTTTTAGTGGTTTTAGAGGTTTGGTTGGGTTTTGATGAAATCGGGCCCGGGCAATTTGGGCTTCTACAGCTGCCTCTCTTTGCTCATTGTCGTGCAACAAGAATAGAGCAAAGACTTTCAAGGAAGACCAAATTTGCCCGGTCTTGCTAGGTCTTGACTTGCTTTGGAACTCTTCTTGTTTAGTTAGTCCCTTTTCAGTCCACCGCATCTTGTAGCTTTGGTTCACTCCACTGTATCTTATGATATACGCCTTGTAGCTTCAATCTATTCCAATGTAACTTCAAGGATATGAAATTTATGGCTTCGATCTACTTCACTGTAACTTCAGAAAGGTAAGATCTACAACTTCAATCTTCTCTTCTATCGCTTCAGTGAGATAAGGTTTGTGGTCTTTTCTTCTGCAACTTCAGAAAGGCAAGATCTGATGCCCTCGATCAACTCCACTGCAACTTTAAGGAGACAAAATCTGACGTCTTCAATCAGCTTCAATCTTTATTCTCTACTCGGCATGTGATCCTGAGCTAAACTCATTTTTCGCAATATGAATTGACTCTCTAAAACAGACATTAAAAACAGAAATTGAAAATAGCTCAGCGTGTGAGCCAAGGCTCAACTCACCTCTCGCAATATGAGTTGATTTTTGAAACTTATCTTGAAAAGCAGATTTTGAAAATACCTCGACATGTGACTCGAGGCTCAACTCACCTCTCGCAGAAATTAAAAAGCTCAACTCACCTTTCGCAATATAAATTGAAAAAATACCACAGTGTGTGATCTGAAGCTCAACTCACCTCTCGCAATATGAGTTGATTTTTTTTTGAAAGACAGAAATTGAAAAACCGAAATTGAAAATACCTCAGCGTGTGACCTGAGGCTCAACTCGCCTCTCTGTCTGAGTTGATTTTTTGACAATGAAATTGAAATTACCTCGGCGTGTCCTAAGGCTCAACTCACCTCTCGCAATCGAGTTGATTTTTTTTTGACAATGAAATTGAAATTACCTCAACGTGTCACGAGGCTCAACTCACCTCTCGCAATATGAGTTGATTTTTTGAAAGGCGAAATTGAAAACGGAAATTGAAAATACCTCGGCGTGTGACTGAGGCTCAACTCGCCTCTCATAATCTGAGTTGATTTTTTGACAACAGAAATTGAAATTACCTCGGCGTGTCTGAGGCTCAACTCACCTCTCGCAATATGAGTTGATTTTTTGACAATGAAATTGAAATTACCTCACAGTGTCTTGAGGTTCAACTCACCTCTCATAATATGAGTTGATTTTTTGAAAGGCGAAATTGAAAACGGAAATTGAAAATACCTTGGCGTGTGACTCGAGGCTCAACTCGCCTCTCACAATACGAGTTGATTTTTTTGACAACAAAAATTAAAATTACCTCAGCGTGTCCTGAGGCTCAACTCACCTCTCGCAATATGAGTTGATTTTTTTGAAAGACAGAAATTGAAAATAGCTCAGCTCGTGAGCCAAGGCTCAACTCACCTCTCGCAATATGAGTCGATTTTTTTTTGAAAGGCAGAAATTGAAAAACGGAAATTGAAAATACCTCGGCGTGTGACTGAGGCTCAACTCACGCTTCATAATCTGAGTTGATTTTTTGACAACAGAATTGAAATTACCTCAACAGTGTCACGAGGCTCAACTCACCTCTCGCAATATGAGTTGATTTTTTTGAAAGACAGAAATTGAAAATAGCTCAGCGCGTGAGCCAAGGCTCAACTCACCTCTCGCAATATGAGTCGATTTTTTTTTGAAAGGCAGAAATTGAAAAAACGGAAATTGAAAATACCTCGGCGTGTGACCTGAGGCTCAACTCATCGCTCGCAATACGAGTTAATTTTTTTTGACAACAGAAATTGAAATTACCTCAGCGTGTCCTGAGGCTCAACTCACCTCTCGAAATATGAGTTGATTTTTTTTTTGAAAGGCAGAAATTGAAAATACCTCGGCGTGTGACCTGAGGCTCAACTAGCCTCTCGCAATACGAGTTGATTTTTTGACAACAGAAATTGAAATTACCTCAGCGTATCCTGAGGCTCAACTCACCTCTCGCAATATGAGTTGATTTTTTTGAAAGACAGAAATTGAAAATAGCTCAGCGTGTGAGCCAAGGCTCAACTCACCTTTCGCAATATGAGTCGATTTTTTTTGAAAAACAGAAATTAAAAGGTTCAACCCACCTCTCGCAATATGAGTTGATTCTTGACAAACAGAAATTGAAATTACCTCATCGTGTCCTGAGGCTCAACTCACCTCTCGCAATATGAGTTGAAATTAAAACACAAAAATTGAAAATACCTCAGCGTGCCCCGAGGCTCAACTCACCTCTAGCAATATGAGTTGATTTTTTCAAAAGCATAATAATGAAAACAGAAATTGAAAATACCTCGGCGTGACCTGAGGCTCAACTCACTTCTCGCAATATGAGTTGATTTTGAAAACCAAAAATTAAAAATACCTCAACGTGTCTTGAGGCTCAACTCATCTCTCGCAATATGAGTTGATTTTCCTTGAAAAGCATGAATTAAAAACATCAAAATACCAAAACCGGTCCTTTGGTAGAATTCGGGTGTCTTTTCCTTTGATTCAGTACGACTCTCATTCAAGATTTCTTACTCTGTTGGAGTACCTGTATATGCCACGTTTATCATGATATGCACATGTTTGTCTTAAATGCTTTTATGCCTACATGATTATGCAGTGCTCTTTAAGCATGTTTGTTGTATATCCATTTAGCCACGATTGTTGAGGATCTGTGTTCATTACTTTGATTCTCGACTTTCTCTTCAGGCCTTATACCTGTCTTCAAGCTTCACGAGTAATCGACGTTTCTCAGATATCACTCTTACGCCTCGATTGAACTTTGTTCTTACTTTGAGACTCTTGTGCTTATCAAATTTTCATCCAGGTAATGCTTAACATTTCTTTTGTTTAGAGTATGTCATTTCACCATTTATCATGCAAATAAACACATAATGAGATGCATGAAAAAGGTCAGATAGGGACAAAAATGATATTTCATATTCATCTATTTCAAATGTGGCAAACGAAACAAGTTAAACAATGAGAGTAAAAAATGTCAAAAGAAAGAAAGGATCGTATTCAATGATACAAATGCTCTAGATATTCAACACATGAACTCTTCCTCGTTCCTCAATCAAAATCTTTTCGAGCGGCTTCTTGCGTAGAAGATTTGAGCTTTAAAATGCTTCAAATCTCAGTAGCCTCACTGCTTGACCTATCGTTCGACCGTTAGGTTTGTTTCATTAGGACGCCCTCTTGGGTTTTCATCCTAATCTTTTTGTACTAATCAAGACGCCCTTTTCGGGTTTTCGCCTTGATCCCCTTTTTTTTTTTTTTTAAGATGCCCTTTTCGGGTTTTCATCTTAAGCATAATATTTCTTCACAGCATCTGAGTTCACTGGATTCGACAACTCTTTCCCATCCATCTCGGTAAGGATCAAAGCTCCTCCTGAGAATGCCTTCTTTACGACGTACGGTTCTTCCCAGTTTGGTGCCCATTTCCCTCGCAGATCTTTTTGTATTGGGAGAATTTTTCTCAGCACGAGTTCTTCTTCATGGAATTCTCTTGGTCGTACCTTCCTGTCATGGGTTGCGATCATTCTTTTTTGGTATATCTGCCCGTGACAAATTGCCCTGAGACGCCTTTCTTCAATGAGGTTCAGCTGATCATATCGAGCTTGTACCCATTCTGCTTCTTCTAACTTTGATTCCATTAAGACTCGTAGAGAAGGGAGCTCAACCTCGATAGGTAGCACAACTTCCATTCCATAAACCAGAGAGAAAGGAGTTGCTCCCGTAGATATTCGTACAGATGTGTGATATGCGAACAAAGCAAATGGAAGCTTCTCGTGCCAATCTTTAAATGTCTCAATCATTTTCCCAATGATCCTCTTAATATTTTTATTGGCTGCTTCAACAGCCCCGTTCATCTTTGGGCGATAGGGCGAGGAGTTATGATGCTTTATTTGGAATTGCTCGCATACTTCCTTCATCATCTTGTTATTCAGATTCATGGTGTTATCTGAAATGATTCTTTCAGGCAAACCATATCGACAAATGATTTCCTTCTTCAAAAACCTGCAAACTGCAGTCTTGGTCACATTGGCAAACGAAGCGGCTTCTATCCATTTTGTGAAGTAATCAATGACCACAAAAATGAATCGATGTCCATTAGAAGCTTTCGGGAAAATAGGCCCTATGACATCCATGCCCCACATAGAAAAAGGCCACGGAGAAGTCATGACGTGAAGGGGCGAAGGGGCTATATGAATTTTATCGCCGTAGACATTTGTGGCATTTTCGTGCGAAATTAATGCAGTCGCTTTCCATCGACAACCAGTAATATCCGAGTCTCATAATCTTCCTGGCCATGGTGAAACCATTGGCATGTGTCCCGCAAATTCCCTCATGGACGTCTTCAAGTATTTTTCTAGCTTCAACAGCATCTACGCATCTCAAGAGCACCTGATCTTTTCCTCTTTTGTATAGGATGTCCCCATCAAGAACAGATCCCGCTGGCATTCTTCTGATTGTTCTTTTGTCGTTCTCGTTTGCTTGTTCAGGGTACTTTTGATTCTTGATATATTCTAAGATATCATGGAACCATGGCCGTCCGTCTGGCTCCTTTTCAATGCTGAAACAATGGGCAGGGACTTCATATATGCTCATTTGAAGAGGCATTATTTCAGTTTCTCTGCTCGCTTTGAACATTGAAGCCAACGTGGCCAGGGCATCAGCTAACTGGTTTTCTTCTCGTGGGAAGTAATTAAAAGTTATTTCTTTGAATTCTTTAATCAATTCTGCCACTAGGTCACTGTATTTAACCAGTTTTGATATGTACAAATATATATATATACATATGTACATAAAATATACACTAATATAATAATAGTTATAATAATACGAGCAATAGTAATAATTTGTAATAATAATATATACACAATATGGTATTTAAAATATATATATATATGTATATATAATAGTATTTAAGAATATATACATAAGAAATATATAACTAATGGAATTAAAAATATATACATAATATATATAAAATACATAAAAAAATTATTAACACACTACATAAGTAAATGAAATATAATAATAATACTAAAATAATTAATTTAAATAGTAAAGTAACTAAAAGAATTAAATTGAACTAAAACAAAATATTTGGCATAAAATTGAAATAAAAATAAAAGGAAAGGACTATATTGAACATGCATAAAACTGTGGGGGACCAAAAACACAATTAATCCTCCCCTCAAAACATAACATAGCAAGAGGGACTAAATCGGAAAACGCTACATACTTTAAAGCCAATTTGTAACGCCCCAATTTTCGGGAATTTTGTGAATGTTGGCATAGGTTTAATTATGTTAGTGGGCCTTTAGAAAGCCCAAACTTAAGATAGAACCCAACAATTTTAGTTAATTTTTGTTCCATAAGAAAAAGGGGGTGAAATTATGAAATAGGACCTATGTGAAAATGTTTGAAAATGCTATAGGCTAAATTGAAGTGGCCAAATAAATAGGAGTGCAAAATAGGAGAATTTGCATGACAAACCTCCCATTTTACATGAAGTGGCCAGCCATCATGTTATTGTAGACAAAATGTACACTTGATATCCATAATTTATGGTACAAATTGATACAAATTGATAATAGGTTAGGTAAATGTTCAATGATAATAGGTTAGGTAAATGTTCCATGATAATGGGTTAGGTAAATGTTTCATGATAATGGGTTAGGTGAATGTTTCATGATAAGAATTTCATGTCTTTTGTATTAAAGAATTAAATGGATGAAATATGAAGTTTTATTAAAAGAAAAAGGGGTGAAAAGAACAAAGTTTTGTCCATCTTTGTTCATCATAGCTGAAAGTTAGAGAAGAGAAAGGAGAGGAGAAAGCTCTTGAGTATTTGGTCATTAGGAGGAGGAAAATTGAAGGTAAGTTCTTGGTACCTTGCTTCTATTTTGAGGTTCATGAGTTCTTCTTGATTCTACCTTAACTCTTGAAGTATATTTTGATTTTTAGTTGTGTTGTGAGCATTTAGTCATGAATTAAAATGAAGGAAATGGTTGTTGTTTCATGTTCTTTTGATGAAAAATGGAAGATAAGTGAAGTTGAGCCAAACAAATGAACATGCATGTGCCTTAGATGCTAAAGGAAAAATCGGCTAACATGTTGTGCTTTAAAATGATGAAATGGAGATTATACTTAAGTAAAATCATAGATATGTGATGATTGATTGGTGATATACATGTTTAAATAACATGCATGCAAGGTATGTGTGAAAGAGTGATTTGGTAATAAATCTGCTTGGGACAGACAGATAATGTGACTTCGGAAAATCACCATAAATTGTGGGAGATGAGTTAGAAGCTGCATAATGTAATTAAAGCTTAATGAGTCTAGTTTCAAATGGAATAAACAAGAACATATTTTGAATTCTGTACAATGAGAAATTTGATTCGTAATAAAGAGTGGTCAGATTAGTCAAACAGTGAAACATGGGAAACTTTAAGAAAAATCTGGTATTAATTGGCCAAACGAAAAATTCTAAAAATTTTATGGATAGAAGATATATGAGTCTATTTTCAGGGAAAATTAACGGCAATTGATTTGGAGTTTCGTAGCTCCAGTTATAAATAATTTAGTGACTATTGCTCAGGAAGACAGCTTGCAGTGAAATTATGATTATGTGGTAAACATTGACAAAAATTTGTTAATGAGTTGCTTATTGTTTTCTTATAAGCTTACTATGATCTGTAGGTGTGGTTGGCCGAATATTGTAAGGGGTTAATCGTAGTTTGTATTTGAATAGTTAGATTAACGTGTTAGTAATCCAATTGTAGGCGGTTCGTGTGTGGATCTCACAACATATCGTCGCAAATGTGTGTAATCGACACCTCTCATAGACTAGATTGGCAAAAGCGAAATGCCGAAAAGTCGGTATTTTGGGAATTTCTGAGTGTCTGAATGCTCGTAAAATAGTTGGGTTTGTATATTTGGTAATCTAAAGTAATAAATTGCAAGACGCGATTTCAGTACATTTTGATAATTTGGGCTTAATGGGCCAAAGATCAGTTCATGGGCCAACGGCCCAATTCGTAAGTATGCGTGGTAAGTGTTCTGATAGTAAGTAAATAGTTAGGATATGCATGAAAACCCTGAAAGTAGCTAAATTACTATAATACCCCTATGTATGGAAAATTACTGTTATACCCCTAGGTACAAAATTACCGTTATACCCGTAGGGTTAATTTTGACTGAAAAGCATGACGATCTGATTCTGTATGATGTATGCCATGATTATATATCTGTTGAATGGGGACATGGGTTATATTATGGAGGAAGCGTTCTGGTGGCTATGCCACAAATATCTAATCTAGTGGCTCTGCCACAAATATCTGACCTGGTGGCTCTGCCACATATATCTGTTCTGGTGGCTCTGCCACGATTATCTGTATCTGGTGACTCTGTCACATTATCTGTTCTGGCAGCCATGTTGCAAATTCTGTGGTGTGTAGCGGTTGGGTGGGTCGAGTTGTCTCCCCACACGGTGTAAGGTTGGTACGGGGGTGTATACGGTTGGATATGGTTGGGTTTCTGCATAAACATGTAATATTTGTTCTGTTCTGTTATGGGCCTATGGGCTTTATTTTGAATTCTGCTCAGGCTAAGGCCGACTTATTCTATTTCGTGGTTTAAGCTGATATAGGCTATGGTTGGGTTAATTTACACACTGAGTTTCCCCAAACTCACCCTTTTATTTTCATCCACGCAATCCCCAACCATAGTGGGCTTGGAGTGTGAGGAATTTGAGTGGCCACCCGCTCGAAAGTTTGATTTTCTTCGGTGAAATGGACATCCTTTTAATTACGTTTGAGGTTTTGGGCTTTTAAATGTAATAAGGCCGCTTATTTATTTTTGATGGTTTTTAATATGTATTACTAAGATAGGTAATACTTATTTTAACTGTTGAAATTGGATAGCTTTAGGCGAGTTTTCAAAACAACAGTTGATTTTAAAATAACACGACAACAAGCAAAGCTTCCGAATGAAAGTATTTTCCAAAATTAATCACTTTTCCCAAAAAATGACTTAATCGAATCGGTTTCCTAGAAATATCCATGACGTTAAGGTGTGGCAATGGCGGTATGCATGTCTAGGATTGGATCCGAAGGGAGCTTGGTACTTAAGCAGTCCGATGGACTCACCACCTCTTTTCCGGTTTCCTACCTGGTGCACAGCTTCCATTCACTTTAACCCTTAATGAATTAATCTTTTGAACATCAAGTACGATTTTCTGGACTTAGAATGGGAATTTTTTTTAACGTTTTTGATGTGGCATGCGGATCCAACCATAACTTTGGGTTTGGGGTGCTACAATTTTACAAAAAATCATTTTGAAGAGAGAAAGAAAAAAAAGAAGGAGAAAGAAGAGAGAAGGAGGAGAAAAGGAAATCCGGCCAAAGGGGCGGTCCTTTGGTCGATCGTCGTGCATGCCGTCGTCGACCACCACGGCCACCCGCCACGGTGGCGGAAAAGGTAAAAAAATTTCTTAACAATATATGTATATATAAAGAAAGAAAAAAACAACACAAAAAAAGAAAGAAAAAAGATTCGAAAGAAGAGGGAAAAAAGAAAAAGATGCAACCTTTTTATTGATGTTTCTTTTGTGTTTAAAATTTGAAGGGATTTTTGTGTTTGTCTCCTTTTTCAATCTTTGTCAAAAAATCCCCCCTCCTTTACATGATTTTTGAATGGCTTTTTATAGCCATCTTTTACATGATTTTCTATTATTTCTTTTTCTATTTTGTAAGTGGTGGTGGTAGACAATGGATATCAAAAATGGGAGGAAAAATGGGGCAAGTGGGAAAGTGGCTAGGTGGCTAGGGTTTTTTGGTTTTTTTTTGGGGTTAGGTTTTTTTTTCTTTTTTTTTTGGGGTTAGGTTTTTTTGGGGGGGCTTAATGGGCTTTTGAATTGGGTTTAATATTTGGGTTTTGTAATGGGTTTGGGTAGATGTAAATGGGTCATGGGTTAAGGGTTTTAGTGGGTTTAGAGGTTTGGTTGGGTTTTGATGAAATCGGGCCCGAGCAATTTGGGCTTCTACAGATGCAAAGAGGGGCGAGTGGATTTTTTTCTTTTGCATAATAGGTATATTGCGGTTATAGTAATTACTTTCTCTTATCTCACTCTGCTCCACTATATAAAATTACCATATTGTTTTTGTATATATATATATATATATATAAATTGTTAAAAAAGTAAAAATGTAATAATGTAATGTAAAAAAAGTTCATATATTTTATGCTTACATATTTTTTTGAAGAATTATATTTAAATATTTACTTGACTTTAAAAATATTAAAAATATTAAAGATAAATAGAAAAATTAAATGGAAATGGATCGAGGTGGGGCTAGAATGGATGCATTCAACATACATGGTAGTAGTAGTAAATTTCAAAATTATACATTCATAGTAGAGCGAAATTGGTGGTGAAACAAAACATGTTAAACGTGGAGTGGTGGTGGATTTATCAATATCCACATCTAAGCCGCTCCATTCCTATCCCTATTTTCAACCAAGATAATTTTAAAATTCGAATTTAGTTCAGATGATAAAAAAAAAGTACACTGAATTTGAGCTAGAATTTTTAAAATTTAAATTCTTTTGATTAAAATTGGTCATCCTGTATTAAATTGCATACTTAATGAAAGTTTATGATGTTATTAGGTGCGGATTATGATAATTCACCTATTAATTTGCACAAGTAATTAAAGTTTTTATATGTCAATTAGTTGACCATAAGACCTTCCTCACCAATTCAAGCGACAACTGTTTTAGATAGCTATAGATATGGGGACAGAATCTACACTTATGTATATAAAATGGCAGGCCCTAACCTATCAAGTTTATATTTTTCCACTCATTATAAGAAAAAGTTTAATTCTTTTATTAGGTTAACATTTTTTATTTTATTTTATATTTTAATTTGCATAATTTAGTCATTTCTTTTTACAATAATATTAGTTAATTTTTAACTACTCTGTTAATCTGAATTTTTTAAAATAATTTTCTAATAAAAATATATTTTTAACCTAATAAGTTGGAATGGGTGTTTTTTTTTAAATTGCCTCAACATTAAATATGTTTATTATTTGATCTAACTAATAATATTATAAAATAGAAGAATCAAATTTAAAATAAATCCTAAATTTTATAAATGAAATTTAATCTAAGCAAATTTATGCCTAATAGAATTATTTGTGATAAATTTAATAAAAGTTTGATGAAATTTTTAAATGTTTTTAATATTGTTGAGGAGGATTGACTCCTCCGGGAGAAGTCTTCGAAGTATTATCCTCGGAGACACCGACTCGATTCCTCAATAATGGAAAGTATTGCCCCTTCGAGCAAAGGTGAATCTAGGGGGGTTGGCAAGAGCGCAGACTCCCCTAAAATGGAAATTTGTTATTTACGCCATTTAGAAATTTTTAAAATTTTAAATTAGTAAAGATATAATTACACTTTTCCCCCCTAAAATAATAAAATTTTGATTTAATTATTTAAAAATTATAAAGATATAGACTATTAAAAATTAAAATTTCATTTCGACCCCCCTAAAAAAAAATTCTAACTTTGCTTCTGCCTTCGGGGAGTGTTTAATTTAAAGATTTCTCTCGGAGGAGTCGATCCCTCCTCAAAATATATAAAAAGAATTAATATATAATTTTGCACATGAGTTTGACACTTTTTTAAACTGGTACTTGTGTTCTTTTTTTATCCAATGTGGTATTTGCATTTAGGGGTGTGCAAATTTCAGGTGAAATCGAATTAATTCAGCTGAGGGTCAGTTAATAATTTTTTGAAAGTTCGGTTAACAGTTAATTCGGTTTGAAATTAGTTAATTAACCGAAAATTTATATTTTATATACATTTTACATATATTAAATTCGGTTAATTTTTGATATGTTTCATACTTATTTTAACCAAAAAAACAAAAATCATATAAATTTCGTTTAATTTGGTTAACTGCAAAAGTTCAGTTTGGTTTTTTTTTTTGAAAAAATTTCGATTTGATTAACGGTTAAGGATTTAAAAGGGTCGGTTAATTTGGTTAATGGTATTCGGGTCGGTTAACCTATTGAACACCCTTATTTGTTTTTGACAAAAGTCATACATTTTGGTACCTAAAGATAACAATGTTGACTTTTTTAATATTTAATTCAAGTTTTAGACCTCAGTTGATGAAAATTCATAATTAGCTAATAATATTAGCACTTAATTGTCATCAAATCAATCCTAAAATTTGAATTAAATCACATCATCGTACTGTATTTTATAAATTAAATACAAATTAAATAGATTCACAATTCACCAAATTTATTCTATTAACAAAATTATGAAAAATTCAAACATAATAATATTAGCAATTAACCTTCATCAAATTAATTCTAAAACTCGAATTAAACACTAAAAAGTTAACTCCGTTACTTTGGGTACCAAAATATATAACTTTTATTAAATATATATATAAAATCGAATTAAAAAATACAAATATCACATCAACAAAAAAATATTAAACTCAAATACTAAATGATTTATTAAACCATATAAAAATTAAAATATTAGGAATGTTCGAATTAACATTATTGAAAATACTTTACCTAAATATAAGTTCCTACCTTAACAAAAACTAGACTTTCACCTTAAAACATATTAGATTATTTAAAAAGAAGAAGAAGATAGCAGACCCTTAGGAATTTGCATTATATTGAATATTTATTCGAATGTCACCATGAAGTAGGAGTGAGTAAAACTCGATTCAATTCAAAAAAATAAAAATAAAAATTAAATTTCGAGTTATTTGAATAAGTAATTCGAGTTTCAAGTTGAATTTTACAATTTGAATAATTCGAATAGTTCGAATAAAAGATTGGTGTAAATATCCTTTTGATCCTCATTAATTTTGAAAATGAGTAAACTGGTCTTTCTCAACAAAATTATTAAAAAAATCAAAATAGTTTTCAAAATTTCAAAATATTTATAAAAATTCCCAAAGTTATATTTCTAAAAATTATAATTTTTAAAAAAATTCTAAAGAACATATAAAAAAATTAAAATTTTAAAATTTTCTATAACAATAATTTTGGGACATAAATAAATAAATTAATTATTTAAGTTTATCATACTAAAGTATCCTTATTATAATTATTTTTCTTTGAAAAAGTTTTTAAATATATATGATTTTAAATTTATGTACTCTGCATGAAATTAGTTATACTGTAACAATATTTTAATTTGACATGTTTAATTTTTAAAATTTAACTCGAAGGATTTCACTTGATTCGATTTGACTCGACTCGAATTTCAGTTCACTCGACTCGATTCGAAAAAAATTCAAGTTGAGTTAAGATGATAAAATATGATTCATCAACTTAAATTTTTTTTCACTCAATTTAACTCGATTACCCGAATTGATTATAATTTGCATTTCAGTGTAATAGTTTTCTTCACAAGTCTACAAACCTAAAACAAGCAAAATTATTTTCTTTTTTTAGATTACTTTTTATAATTTATTTGTCTCTTACAGTGATATAGTTATATAGAACTTTTCGTTTTTCTTTTGATATGGATAGGATGTGGAGTAAGGCCCAACGAGAATCATGTGGGAGATGAAGACAAACCGATGCTGCGACGGAGATGCCTTATAAAAGAATAAATATTATTAAAAGATTTTAATTGTTGTCAGAGGTGCGTTCTTTCAATTTATAGATTGAGGATGGACTATGAGTAGTTCTAAATATTGTGTCAAAAAAGAGCAGATATAATTAGAACCTATAATAAGATCGTTCAAAAAATTACATATACATAATAAGAATTATAAAATTTAAACTTAAGACATCTTAATTTTCACTTGTAATCATGTTAGCTTTTATTATTTTATCAAGTTAAATATTAAAATTCATTATCTATCATATTCAAATCTTATCATGATTAATTTTATTAATTTTATATTAAAATATAAATGACAAAAAACACATTCACACTTTTATATATAAAAGGTCTTGTAGTAATTTCCAATTGAATTAATGTCCTGTTAACTTGGGGCATAAACTCGGTCAAGGAGTCAAATATAAGTATAGACATACATAGTTGTGGTAAATAAATAACTTTTATGCCTTTTTTTCTTCTTTTTTTTAACAATCTTATTATAGCCTCTTCTTAACCATTAAATAAGAGAATAATGCACTTCATTAGATTCTAACTCATATCCTCTTGAACTGGTAACAATACCAATACTAATCGAACTGAGACTCAATCGACACATTCCCCCCTTTTTTTCCCTTTATATAAGTTGTTAAGTAAGTTGAAATTGAGATTTATGTAAGGTGTTGCAAAGTAGACAATATATGGATTGTGTTATAGATTAACTTGATAATGTAGTATCTTGTGTTCAAATAATAAATATGCACAATTTAATTAGGCCAAAGAAAAATCATAATTTCAATATCTACATGACTACATCTATTTTTTCTATTTTTAGAATATGACATCTTTTATTTAATATAATAAAAGGAAAAGAATTTATCTGTAAAATTTAAGTAATTTTATATTCTCTTGTAATTTTTATATGATGAATATTTTAACAATCTAACCATTAAATTTATCAAGATATTTGTATTTGTCATGTTAAAGGTGAGCGTTCGATCGAATCGAGTAAAAAATTCAAGTTAATCGAGTTGACGAGTCTTATTTTATCATCGTAACTTGATTTGAATTTTTTCGAATTTAGTTGAGTGAAATAAAATTTGAGTCGAATGGAATCGAGTGAAATTGTTCAAATTAAATTAAAAATTAAACATGTCAAATTAAAATATTGTTACAATATAACTAATTTCATGTTAGAGTACATAAATTTGAAACCATATATATTTGAAAACTTTTCCAAAGAAAAAAAATAATAATAGTAATAATAATAATAATAATATATTTTAGTATGATAAACTTGAATAATTAATTAACTTATTTAGGTCCCAAAATTATTATTTTATAAATTTTTAAAATTTAAATTTCTTTATATATATTTAGAAATTTTTAAAAATTTTAGAATTTTAAAATATAAATTTTGAAATTTTTATAAATATTTTTAATTTTAAAATTATTTTATAATTTTTATTAAGAGAGAGTCCAATTTGCTCATTTTCAAAATTAACAGGGACCAAAGGGGTATTTACACTAATATGTTATTCAATCTGTCGAAACAATTTTTTTGAAAACGAGGATCGACTTTGGTTTTGAAAATGAAAACGAACATGGGAGTCGCCTCCAATCCTTTTTTGTTTAGGTGTGATCGGATCACCTCGTAATTTGATTGTTTTAAAATGTTTTATTTTACTAAAACAATGATTTTGGTCTACAAAAATCAAGAAAACGGGTTCGAGAGTCAGTTACGTATGAGGAAGGATTAGCACCCTTGTAATGCCCAAAATTGGTACCAAATTGATTAATTAATGTCTTAACGTTGAGAGTTGAAAACCCGAAAAGAATTAAAAATACCATCATCTCTTTTTTAATGTTGATTTTTCACGAAGAATTTGCTTGCGTAAATCGAAACGTATGTTAAAGACCTTCTTATCCCGAAGAATTTCATTTTCTTTCTTCTTTGGGGCCTTTAAAGTCCACTCTCGCCTTTCCTTTGTCTCTGCCAGAACAACTAGTTTGGTTCAATCATCCTCCGGGTCAAAACCTGAACCCATCGAGAAGTTTAACAGTGTCGAGGTATCAGTCTAATATTGGGGTCTGATAATGACGGGTACCCCTTACGGATGCGCGTCTGGTTAGGTCAGGACACTTATTGAGGTAAAACCTGGGGAATAGATGAGGTCTTCATTATCATACCCATTGTTGACCACTGGGCCACTCATTTTTTCAAGTTCTTCGGCTAGTAACTGGGTTAACTGGCCCATCATATTTCTTTGGAATTCTAGCATTTGTTCCCGCATATCTTGTCGAATTTTGGTCAACTGCTCTTGCATTTGTATTTGCATTTGCTCTATTTTCTCCAACCTTTGGTCCATATCCTTTGTCGGTTCTGAAATAATTTTACCTAATTAGGGTCATTTTGGGAAAATCTAATGCATATACTAAAATGCAATGCAAATGCATGAGATGCATGCAAAAAGAAAGAGAGGCGTTGATTCTGAATTCAATTCCATTAGAACAACTTTCTAGAAAACAAATTTCTTTACATAAAACGGATTACATATTTAGCCCTGTCCTAATACTCAAAATGAAAACATCGATCATTTTCTTCGTATCCAGATGTCAAGATCAAATCTCGCGAACTCTTCAAGGGGGTGCCTCATCTATCTCCTTTTTGCTTGATCCGAGCTGTGACTCATTGCTCACTTATCCCGCGATACTCGTTAGCTCCTTTAAAAAAGTCAAGATGTGACGGCTCTCGAATAATCTTTGTCGGCTTGAATCCTCGGGCAATGAAACAAAATTTTGTATTACTCTGCAGACTATCAATCTTCTTTCGTTGTGTCTACTTGGACTATATTCAGACAGCCGTATTATAATCTACTTTATCAAGAAATCCATTTTCCCATGACAAGCTCTTTTATTTAGCAATCGAATATGAATCAACACCTCCTTTCTATGATGATGTAATGCAATGCAAAACAAAACAAAACACATCAGTGCAGAAGAAATAAACAATAAAATAGAACACCTATCTGGGTAACCACTAGGGTTTGGCATGGCTCTACCTAAGGTGGGCTCTTAAGTCTCTCTATATGTAGTTTGGTTCTAAGGAAAGGGTACCTAAACCAGCAGATTCCTCAATCTTTACCCATTATAGACTCATACGGATCGAGTCCAGTTCAGAGGAATACATTTTTCTATGGCTACGTGGAGATGAAAATCTCACGAAGACATAGGTACGGATGTATCCCGGAAGTAGTCTACTAGCCCATGCGAAGGTGAAAACCTCACGAAGACATAGCTTCTCACTCCCACTTAAAAGGGTAAGATCAGCCGATCATGCAATGCAATATGCAGAAAGATGCCTAAACTCAAACCAACATAACAATTATAAACCGCAATGATAAGGATCGTAACAAAGACAAATAAAAATGTAACGAAAAGATCTCTTACGATGAAAATGCAATATGATCGAAGCAAAATCAAATGCATCAGCACAGAAGAAATAAAAACAAAATAGAGCCTATCCAGGTGACCACTAGGATTTGGCGTGCCTCTACTTAGGGTAAGCTCCTAGGGCTCTCTATATGCGATTCGGTTCTAAAGTAAAAGGTACCTGAACCTGCAGATTCCTCGATCCTCACCCATTATAGGCTCGTATGGATTGAGTTCAGTTCAGGGGAATACATTTCCCTATGGCTGCACGGAGATAAAAATCTCACAAAGGCATAGGTATATGTCGAAACCATTTTTTGAAAAAAGGGGATCGACTTTATTTGAAAATGAAAATTAAAACGGGAGTCGCCACTGATCTTTATTAGGTGTGATCGGACCACTTTTGCTTTAATAAAACATTTTAATTTATTAAAACGGTGTTTTTGGTCTACGAAACTTGAGAGAAAAAGATTCGGGAGTCGGTTACGTGCGAGGAAGGATTAGCACCCCCGACACGCCCAAAAATTGGTACCGAATTGATTAGTAAGTGTTTTAATGTCGAAAGTTAAAAATCAGGAATGGATTTGAAATATGATCCCTTTTTTATATTAACATTGATTTTAAAAATGCTTGAATTAGTCCAAAATGATTGTTAAAGATTTTCTTATCTCGAGATATCGGAGTATCACATCCCGTAAGTTAGGACACAATACCATGAACTCCCGAGCGCAAAGTCGTCTTTAATTTTAATTGGATTTCTGTGTATTTTAAAACTCGAAAGGATATTTGGCTATTTAGAATCAATGAGAAAACTGAAACCCCGTAAGTTAGGGCACAATTCCTCAATATTCCAAAACGCGAAACATTGCATTATTTTGAAATTTTTATTTTTGAATAATAATAAGCATAGCATTTGATGATGCACGTTCATTTTATGTTTTGAATAAAACACATAGGTCTATATTGAACAAATACGTTAGAGTTTAATACACAACATGATTCGAGCTAAGTAAAACCAAAAGTGCAAAATAGAGCATGGAATAATGAAACACGAATTAGATACAATATTAATGAACGTCGTAATATGAAGATGTTAATGAATAATTTCTAGTACATGTAATGGCAATATTCACAATGTATATTACTTTTTAACACCAATCAATAATCAAGGACAAACTACGTAAAATAACATGCGAAAAAAACGATTCAAAGCAAATAGGGTAAAAGTTTAAAAATTGATAACCAATAAAATAATTAAGATTTAAAACTCATAATACTAAAAATGGTTCAAAATAAACGACATATGAAAAAGATTTAACATGAATAAAATGTAAAACAATTTGAAATAAAATAATATATAAAGCAAATTTCAAATAAACAATATGTTAAAAAATCAAGATGAATAATACACAAAATAAAAAGGACCATTTAAAATAGCTTATAAAAGAGCTTAAAATAAATAATGTGTAAAAGGAAATTTAAAATAAACATTGTACAAAAATAATTTAAATAAATATATATATATATATATATATAAATCCAAAATAAATAATATATATAAAAGTTTAAAATAAGTAACCTATGAAGTCTTAAAATTAATAATAATAAAAGGTTTATGATAAATAATAAAAAGAATTTAAAATAGTTTTCATATAAAATAGTGTAACTAAATAACATGTAAAAATTTAAAATAGATAAGATATAAGATGGTTTAACTCAAATGACGTGTAAAGTATTTAGAATGAATAATGTGAAAAGAGAAATTTGAGGTAAAATGATGTATAAAAAACGTTTAAATAAAAAATATATGTATACATGTAATAATTTAAAATACAAATATACATATAAGAATCTCAAAATAAATACTAAGTATGATGATTTAAAAGAAATGATATATGTAAAATATTTAAAATTGATAACAATATAAAATATATGATATGTTCAATAATAATAATAATAATAATAATAATAATAATAATAATATATGTAGCAAAAACATAAATAATTTAATTCTTTTAATATACGTATATACATATATATACATATATAAAAGGATAGTAAATAGATATATAAATGAATCAAATAATGACAACAATAATAATAATGATAATGAGATATGCTAAATGACGGAATAAATTGTGATACAAATTTAAATACAAAATAAAAGTACAAAGAAATAGATAAATGGACGGATATATGAATGAACAAATAAACAATTTATAAAGATTAAATGAATAAACGGCTAAATCGAAATCTAAAATGAAATTTAGAGCCTAGATTGTGATAAAAATAACAAATAAGGACCGAATCGAAACCAAATAAGGTTAAAGAGGATAAATCGTAAATAATAGAAACTGCTAGGGACCAAAATAGAACGCGCGAAAACAAGCGAGGGTCAAAAGAGGAAATAAATCAATCTTCTGGACACGTGTCCCTGCTCAGCGAGTCAGTGACTAAATTGAAACATGCAACACATTTGATGGCCCAAATCTATAAGGAGAAAAAGTAAAAGACGGACTAAATTGAGGCGCGACTCAAAGCGGGGGACTACGCGCATAATTAAACCAAAAAATGAAACACGCGGATCCTCCTTGTTTGCGGGTTGGGTCGCACGGGTTCTAAGCTTAAACGGCGTCGTTTTGGTTGTTGGGGCTCAAGCCCAAAACGGCACCGTTTTGTGCAGCTATAAAAGTAAAAAAATAAAAAGGGAAGGACATTTCAACTGCATTTTTAAAAAAAAAACAAATCTTTCTCTTCATTTTTTCTTTGAAAACACGCCCCAAGTCCAGCCATGGAGCCGTCGTGGACTGCCGGTCACCGGCGCCGGAGATCACCTCCTCCGGTGGCCGGAAATCGCCAAAATTTCTAGAGAGGGTCCCTTTTTCCGCGTAGAACTCTGATCTGGAGTTAGAATCACCCAAATCTCATCGGAAGTCTTCGAAAGGGGAGGGAAACCTTTTGGCTCCCACCTCTCCGACGGCGGTGCAACGAGAGAACTAAAACCACTGTAAGTTTTTATTTATTTCTTTTATCAAAAATAAAAAAGATAAAACAATCACCTTTTGAAACTCTTTTCTCTTTTTGATTTCTTTTTGTTTTTAATACAATTTTTTTTGTATCCCCCTTGTTTACAATCAGTTCCCCGGTGGTTTTAAAGCCGAAAATATTACAAAATGTATTCTCTATTTCGCTACTGCTTCTGCTCCTTTTTTGTTGCTTGTGTTGCTTGTTTTTTGTTTCTGTTTTTGGTTCTTGCAGACGCTGACGAGGGCAAAGAAAAGGGGTTCTTGCTATTTTCGTGCAAGGCTACAGACGGACCTCGGGACGAGGAGTCTCGAGACGAGGCACGGGTAACGTGGTCGAGGAAGGAGCAGTGGATGGTGCGGCGCACATGGAGAAGCTAGGGTTTTCTGCTAGCTTAAGATAGTGGCTATGTGGGCCATTAGGTCTTTATTATTTGGGCTTAGTTTTGGGTCTGATTATATTTTTGGTTTGGTTTTATTTTATTGGGCCCGGGCAAATTTGGGCCTCTACAATCGTAACACAAAACGGATGAAATGCAATGAAAGGATCGTATATCAAAACCAAATTTTCAATTTTCAACAAAAAGACAAAAGTTAATCAACTTGTGGCTTGACTCTCTTATTTGGGTCCCTAGTGGAGTTGCCAAGCTGTCGAAACCATTTTTTTGAAAACAGGGATCGACTTTGGTTTTGAAAATGAAAACGAACAGTGGTCAAAAGCATTTTTTTGAAAATGGGGATCGACTTTGATTTTGAAAATGAAAACGAACAGTGGAGTCGCCAAGCTATCGAAGCCATTTTTTTGAAAACGGGGATCAACTTTGGTTTTGAAAATGAAAATGAACATGGGAGTCGCCAACAATCCTTTTTTGTTTAGATGTGATCGGATCACCTCGTAATTTGATTGTTTTAAAATGTTTTATTTTACTAAAACAATGATTTTGGTCTACGAAAATCAAGAAAATGGGTTCGAGAGTCAGTTACGTACAAGGAATGATTAACACCCTCGTAATGCCCAAAATTGGTACCAAATTGATTAATTAATGTCTTAACGTCGAGAGTTGAAAACCCGAAAATAATTAAAAATACGATCCTCTCTTTTTTAATGTTGATTTTTAACGAAGAATTTGCTTGCGTAAATCGAAACGGATGTTAAAGACCTTCTTATCCCGAAGTAATAAAATGCCACATCCAGTACGTTAGGACACAACATTTTAAAACCTCGAAAATAAGCTTGTCTTTTGATTTTCAAAACTCATGCGTTTAATTTCAAAAAGGTTATTCGATTATTTGGGTCAAACGAAGAAAATTGAAACCTAGCACGTTAGGGCACGATCTCTAGAATCTCCAAACACGGAATATTGCCTTTATTTTTTTTAATTTTTGAATAAATATATATGTAATGTTTAAAACCATGCATATCTATTTAATTTGGATTTTAGTGTAAAGAACAAACATTTAAACGTGGCTCATGATGTGATTGGAATAATAATAAAACGATAACACGAATAAGCAACATAACGACATATTTATAATAATGAAACAACGAGTATGCAAAGGCAATGATCAATTAAATATAATATCAATTAAAAATAACATAATAAAGATAATAAAAGAAAGAGGAATATGCATGATAAAAAATAAAATAAACATGAAAGCATCAAAAAGAAATAAATAAATAACAAAGAAAGGTTAAAATAATATAACTATGACAATAGTAAAATTTGGTGAAAATAGGAGATTATAAACGATTATATTTTAAAAGAATATATGTAATAATAAACAAGTAAAGGAACCAAAACTAGATAAAACGGACCAAAACTAGATAAAACGGAGTAATAAAAGTATGTATATATAAAAATATATAAAAGGAATACACATAAAATATCATCTAATTAGAAATGCTAAGAAACGAAAATAAAGGAAATAATGAGAACGAAAATAAATAAAAGGAATCATTAATAAAAATTGGTTAAAAATCAAAATTATATAAATAAATAAATTGAACAACTTGAAATAATACAAAATTTGAAAATAAATAGATATACATATAATATTAAATTTAGAAGTAAGAATAATGAACAAATAGTTAAAATAATGTTGGATAATAATCTAGGCAAAATATTAAAAGATGAATAATAATAATAAAAAGAATACTCGATAATAATGATGACAATCGGTGAGCTGGGGCTGGCATGGGCCCCGCCCCCCCTAAAATGTAAAATTATTATTTTGACCCTTAAACTTTTTTAAAAATTTTAAATTAGTAAAGATAAAATTACACTTTGGCCCCCCTAAAATTATAAAAATTCAATTTAATCCTTTACAAATTATAAAGATATAAACTATAAAAAATTAAAATTTCATCCGGCCCCTCCTAAAAAAATTTCGCTTACACGATGATAATATTAATGATCAAATTGCAACAACAAAATAAATAAAGTGACTTAAAATAAAATAAAAATGAAAATAGGTAGTGCATAATAATAAAAAGGGTAAATATAACATGAAAATAATAATAAAAGAAATAATAAAACTACAAACAATAAGAAAACGTTAAAATAAAAGGAAGTAATAAAATACACCATTAAAAAAAATGAATAATCTATTTTCTAATGTAAAAATATGAAGAAATAATAATAATAAATAGATAAATAAAAATAAATAAGTGAAATAAAAATGAGAGAGTTGAAACTATGTGACCAAGGATCAATTTGCAATTTGGGCAACATTTTGGGATGAATCTTAAAAATAAAGAAAGGACAGGGCCAATCGAAGGATTAAAGTAAAACACGCGCAAAGATACGGGGACTAAAAATGGAAATGTCCCAAGTCCCAAAACGCAGCGCTTAAATGCGGGCTAGATTGAAAACGGAATAAATTAAGGGGGCGAAAATAAAAAAAATAAAAAAATTAATCACTAAATTAAAAAAATAGAAGGATCTTATGCGCAAATATCCCCTCCCTAACAGGACGCGCCGATCCTAGGAGAATCCAGGTCGGGTCATCAAGTCACACACCAAACGGTGCCATTTTGGTCACTAATGCCCACACTCAAAACGGCGCCGTATCGACCTCTCATAAATAGCAAAAAAAAAAAAAACAGAGCAAAAAAAACATTTTCCCTTTTTTCTCAAAAATTTCTAGGGCTTTCTCTGTTTCTTTCTCGCCCTCCTCTTATTCGGCCGGCGTCGCTTTTGTCGGAGATCCGACGTGCCATGGCTGTAGATGGTGGCCCGAGCCTTGTAAATGGGGTGTTTAACCCCCTCCTCTCGAAAAGGAACCGAAGGCTTAGCCTTTTTGACTCGAGAAGCGAAAGGAAAAAACGAAGCCCCAATCGGCTTAGCTCTGATGCCGGCGATGGGCTCTCGACAGCAGAGACCACCCAGGTACCTTTTTCCCTTCCTTCTTTTCTTTTTTCTTTTTCTTTTGAAGTAAAAAACTTAAATAGCAAAATCAAAAAACGCAAATCACCTTTCAAAAAGAAGAAAAAATCGTTCTGATTTAATTGAAAACCTATTTGTATTTGCAAAATTACGATTCTCCTATGTATTTCTCTGTATTTGTATTGTATATTTGTGAAAGAAAA
This sequence comes from Gossypium arboreum, assembly GCF_025698485.1. NCBI lineage: Eukaryota > Viridiplantae > Streptophyta > Magnoliopsida > Malvales > Malvaceae > Gossypium > Gossypium arboreum. Next base: position 117,333,546 of record NC_069079.1, on the reverse strand, counting down.
AAAATCCCCCCTAAAGTTACATCCATTAGGGCTTTTTATAGCTGAATACATATTTGTTTTTCTACTGTTGATTACTATTCTTACACATAGTCTCTGTCTTCTTTCTTTTCCTTCTTTACAGATGGTGTGAAGGTTAGAGGGGTGGTTGAGAACTGTCAGACGGCACATGGCAAGGGCAGACCTAGGTGCGGCGCACCTAGGGTTTTCCTTTGTTTTCTGAGTTGAAAATGTTGTGGGCTTAGGGTTTTTGTTTTAGTTTGGGCTGTTATTATTAAGGCCCGGTCAAATTTGGGCGTTTACACAAGCTATTCGAATTGTAAAGTTCAACTCGACTCGAACTCGAAACTCAAATTAATTATTCGAGGTGACTCGAATAACTCGATTCGATTAACTCAAAATTCAATTTTTTTATTTCTTTGAATCAAATCGAGTTTTGCTCAATCCCTAGTCATGTGTGCAAATTTTTTAATTGATCCAATAACTCTATCATACTGATACTAATATTGTCTATACTAATATAGGGGAGGGAACCACTTACACGGTATAAAAACTTTAGTAGTTTTACACTCTTTCATAACTTTTTATACGATTAACATTTTAACAATCCAACCGTTATATTTTATTTTCCATTCATGTAGATCATACATGTTAAGTTTAGCACAAATTAAAAATTCTAACTATTTTTACGGTAAAAGAAATTTCAACCATTAAATATATATTAATATAAATAATATTTTAGATGGATATGATAGAGATATTATATTGATTAAAAATTTACACTCAAGACAATTACAAATATCTTGATAAATTCATCAGTTGGATTGTTAAAATATTAGTTGTATAAAACTTACAAAACAATGTAAAATTACTCAAGTTTTACACCAAGAAAAGTGGATCCTTCTTATTAATATATGTTTAACGGTTGAAAGTATTTTTACCTAAAATGAATAGTTAGAAAATTTTAAATTATGCCAAACATAACATGCATGATACATAGAAATGAAACATTAAATATGATAATTGGATTGTTAAAATATTGATCATATGATTAAAATTGTAAATTTAAATTAAGATGAGATATAAATTTTTACTAAAGCTCTGATTTCGGTAAAAGAATTACTCAAGTTGGATATTGACTACTTGGCTGATATATATCACTTAATAATACATTGTTTTAATGTAATCATTTTTATGCTGTTACCTCCAATGGCCACCTTCTGCTTGTAATGCTCCGCCACCCGGAATGGACTGTAAAGACATACCAGAAAGGTTCACCATTCGTACTGTATCGCCACATCTTCCCGATGACAAGTCGGTCAGCCCCTACTGTGATGATTTTACATGCACCGAAATCAAGCCTACTTCGGCTAATCTACTTGAAGAAACCAAATATTGCTTTTCTTCAATTGCTTCATCATGTATACACATGATATCCCCACAACATGTTTTATTCTCATTTGACGACTTTTTTTATTTATAATTAAACTGGTAGGGTGAATTGAAGGACATTAAAGACAATTTAACGAAGAATTGGCCCAACCTTTATGTGAAGAAAAATGAAGAAATCCCCAACCATTTGGAATTTTGGAAACAAATATGGAAACAACATGGAATGTGTACCATTCCCAATGATCCTTATTTCTATTTCGGGGCTAACATGATTCTCTACAAATAGTTTCGTGATATACAAACAGGTAATTGATTTAGTATGGGTTTGGATGGACGGTGTAGTGCGTTTAATTTACTTTTTATCTCACGCTATAGTATAATTATAATATCTACAGATATTGGAATTACATCCGGAAACTCTAAGTATCAAGTAGGCGATATCCTTACAAAATTGAAGAAAAAGTTTGGAGTATATCCTCAAATTGCATGCAACCAAAAGCATGAGCTACAGGAGATCCGTTTCTGCTTCTTTCTCGAAGGATCTGCTTTCTACAAAGACTGCCCCAACAAACTGGACGATAATAATAATTGAAACAAAGAAGATGACCAAATTACTTTCCCTTCTTCTCCAGGAATGGCAACCAAATGGAACAGTGAATTATAACTAATTACCAGAGGCGAATCCAGGGGGCTGACAGGGGTCCTGGCCCCTCTAAAATGGAAAATTATTATTTTGGCCCTTTAAAAAATTTTAAAATTTTAAATTAGTAAAGGTGAAACTACACTTTGCCCCCCTAAAATTATGAAAATTTAATTTAATTTTTTAAAATTTATAAAGATATAGACTATTAAAAATTAAAATTTCATTTTCGCTTCCTAAAATTTTTTTTTGGCTTCGCTCTTACCAATTACTAGGGGTGATCAGTTGGTTAACCGACTCGAAATAACATTAACCGAATTAACCGACCCTTCAAATTTTTTAACCGTTAACCAAAATTTTAAAAAAAATTAACCGAACCGAAATAAGTATAAAATTAACCGAATTAACCAAATTAACCGAATTACCCGAATTACCCGAATTACCTAAATTAACCGAATTATTTGTATAAAATTATATGTTTTTTATTTTTATTTTTAGTTTTAAATTTTTATTTTTATTTATTAAATTATTTGTAATTTTTATGATTGGGTTGGGTACTTGGGTTAATATATATTAGATTGGGTATTTGGGTTTATGTTGGATTGGGTTTGAGTGAATAGTGGGCTATTTATATATTATAATTTTATTTATTATTTTTTGGTTAAACCGAAAAAATTCGGTTAACCAACCGGTTTGAATCGAATTAACCGTTAACCGAAAATTTAAAAAATTATTAACCGACCCTCGATCGAATTAATTTGGTTAACCGACCGATTAACCGAATTCGATCGAGTTAACCGAATTTTTTCGGTTGTACCCGAATTTTGCACACTCCTACTAATTACCAAAGTAATACCAATATATTTTAGTATTGGCCTAAGTTATGTTGACATAAGGTTTAGGGTTGTATCCCTTTTCCTTTTACTTTTGAATGTAATGTAACATTTAAATAATTATGGATCTGTTTATGTTGCAGATTTATATTAAGCTTTGAATATTTTCAACTAATTTGAGTTAAAGTTGCTATTTTAATTACTAACTTTTTTTAGTTTTAGTAAATTATTAAAATATAAAATTTGAATTTATATAAAAATTGTACAATTTTAATTAAATATATGTTTTATTAAATATTTATTATTTTAATTGCACCAATAAATGAAGGTTACCAATTTTTAGAGTTTTTAGACAGTTTCTTTATAATTTAAACTTGGAGGATTCCGGGTTCTTGTTCTTAGAAGGGTGCAGCGTATCATGAGAGCAGAAGGATAGTGGAAGATTAATCATATCGCCTCGCCAAACTCAGTCTGAATTGGAAGTCAAGTCTACAAGTTTTTAATGAGGCTCCCAAGGAAGTTATTGAGTTACTACATGGGGAGAAAGGAAACGTCTGTTTTATATAGTTGATTTTGTCCATTTTCTCTTTACCAAAAAAAATCTATTTTTTTTAATTTTGTGAAAATTATAAATATTTTATGAATTTTTAAATATTAAAAAATTACTTAATTTTGTCACATGACACAATCTTAATGAACAATGTGATTAACTTAAATGGTGGTAAAAGATTATATGGAAATTGATTTTTTGATAGCTTAATTGATTGCTTTTTTTCAATTAAGAGTTCAATTCAGTACTATTTTCAGTTGAAAGCTCAATTGAATATCGAGAAATTTTTGACATATTAAATATTAGTATTGTAGTAATATATATATATATATATATATATATATATATATATGTAAAAAAAATCGAGTGTCTTTTTCAACTTGCCAAGAAAATAAACATATTTGGCTCTATCTCCTCAATTAATTCCGTTATGTAAAAAAAAAAAAAAGAAAAAGAAAAGTAGCATTCAACAAAGCCAAATCCGAAGCATGATTGCATTACAAGACAAAAATTCCAAGTTTCCTATAAAAACCCTTGCATGAATACGAAACTAATACAAGAAGAAAAAACTTGAGAAGTCGTAACTAGAAAAAGTAGAGAAAATGCAAAAGACGCAAATATTGGTGGTAGCTGTAGTGTTAGCCGGAGTAAGCTTGGTAGTTTCAGACGACGACGTGAAACCCTTGGATTTCTACAAATACAGTCTGCAATGGGGACCATCTGCTTGTTTATATCCTCCTCCGGGAAAGAAGTGTGAAGGGAGACCCGAAGTGAGGTTTACCATCCATGGTTTATGGCCACAATATAATAAGGATACGCCGGTGCCTCCGTACTGTGATGATCTTACATGCACCAACACCAAACCTACTTCAGCAAATGAAGTTGTGGTAAGCAACCCATTTTGCTTTCAATTTCTTTATGTTTTATACACGAGTGTCAGATACAAAGATATAACTTTTTGCAACTGAAGGACGAAATTAAGGGGGGAGTGGGGGTCCAAAAATAGTAAAAAATGTTATGCAGGCCATTCAAAACGTTTAAAATTTATAATTAATTTATAATAAAATTTCACTTTGGTCTTCATATAAAGAAAAAAATTAATCTTACTAATAAATTAATACATGATAAAATTATATTTTGAACTCTTACAAATTTATAATCAATTTTGATTATCCTAAAAAGAATTTTGGACTCGTCCCTACACCCTCGATAATAGCAAATTACTATTATGCACACTACAAGTAGGCAATTCACTCAAACTCATAAACCAACACTTAAAGCTTAGATTGACAATCCGTGCGTTTTATATTTTTGTTGAATAATAAATAGACCTGTTTATGGACCGAGTTACTCGAAAAGTGAGAAGGTTTGTGCAAAAATATAAGTCCGAGAAATGGGATTGGACAAAAAAATAAGACTCATTTTCTAAACAAGGCGGACCTCAATTAAGATTTTTTACTCAAGCTTGGCCTGACTTGAATCTTCCTAAAAAAAATTCTCTACTACCGATTTGCTGTCATTTTGTTGTTGTTTTGATACTATTATCTTGTTATTGTTTGAATATTATATAACTCTTAT